>NC_045954.1:12808572-13130342 GCF_004382195.2 Drosophila sechellia
ATTAGCTACTTCAATTATAACAATTGCTGTCACACATCATTGCTCGGCCATCAGATGTAATTTAGCAATATCACGTATACGCCCAGTGCAACAATTAAATGCTACCCAAGGTTTCGGAATGCACTCAAATTCAAATTCATTGAAACGTAGCCAATAGCCACAAACAACGCTTAGCCCTTTTGGACAGCTAATGAAATGCGACCCACATTTGCGCCGGTTGCCCCACATGCAAGTGATTTGGGCCACACCGAATATGAGTTGATGACAACGACAATGACAATGATGTTGATGCTGATGGCCATGATCAGGTTGTTTCCCCTCTCTCATAATGTGTTTCCGCTTGCTTGATTCATTTAATTATGATTTCCGGTGTCGAGGCGAACAACTGAGTGCCAAACACCGAGTAGTCCTGCCAACTGGGTTGGGTGAGCCACGCACACGTGCTCATTATTACAGCTACTTGATTGCTAGGTCCTGCCTGGCAGGTCTCTTCACAAGGACAACAACGAAAAAAATGGCCAGGAGATGGAGAAACACTGGCAACAAACTTCTCTTGGCCAACAAATAGAGCTGGAGTTTAAGGGATTTCTGGGAAAATTATGTAGACTTTCATTACTGATATTTTCTTCAATTTTTTCAAGTCATAAATCACGAGATATGAGCTATTCTATCTATTACACAGCAAGTCGTAACCTTTTAATTTTGAATCCACATAGTACTTTTTGGAACAAAGCTAACTTTAAATTAAATTCAAAAGAAAAGCAGAACAGCCTAAGTCATTTCTCACCATCTTCGCCGTCGAATGAGTCGCCTCACGATAACTTTACTTCAGCTGGGTCCAGACGGATTATGATTGCTGTGGATTGGCCTCCAAAGTTGGCTGAAACTTTGGGGGCTTGGTTAGAGGGTATGTTGAGGGCGAGGCGAACCCATCAACAGCCATTCATCAACTCGACAAGCAACAATTTTGCTGCTCTGCAAGGATATCTATCCTTTTGCAATTTGCCTGTATTAGAAACTCATTTCCGTTTGTAATTGAGTCGCTGCTGGCAGCTGGTGCATGTGGTATGTAGAGAAGTAGTAGGTGGTTCTGGTTCTGGTTCTGTTTCTGTTTAAGATCCTGGTCCTGGTCCCTTTCCCTTTGAAAACTAAAATTCTGAAATCCCGCCCCACATTATGCCGATGGTTATGCAAGCCAGCTGGCTCGGCCCTGTTCGGTTTCTGGTTTTCTGGCCTCCGATGAATTGATTTGCCCAACTGAACCGTGTCCTTTTTCCGCTCTACATTGCAGAACCATCGCCGCTTTATGACAACAATCACTATCATGAGGAGTGCCTGCGCTGCAATTCGTGTGGTCTGAACTTGACTGGGCCCAACCAAAAACGGGCCAGGAGATTCAAGGTAAGTTCACCAAACCACCACCAAGTTAACTAGGTTAATAGCCCTAAATCGTATCATCAACGAGTATTTTGCTTCGTTTAATATATTATTTCCTAAATATGTAATAAAGAAAAATTGTGCTTAAGTACATTAGCAATTCGTTGGCTAACCAATAGTACCATTTCATTTTAAATCTCTTCTCCCATTTAATTTATGTAATCGTACAAAGAGCTTTTTTGTTAATCTGTAAATTCTGACAGTCTGCAGCAAACTCTTAATGTTTCATTTTCTCATGTCAAGTGAAAGGGTCTCATCCAAAATTAATTGAAATACGAAAGAAGCTTTCCGACTTTTTTGTGGCATTGTGATGCACTGAAGTAAATAAGTAATGAGTTTGCTGTACATTCCACTTCTTTTTTGTGACTTGATTTATCAAAAATGCGAAACAAGACACTCTCTGAAAATGAATATGATGTAAGAGCTTTTCTTAGGCGATTTAAAAATCAGATAATAAAGATTTTTGAGGGCGTCCAGGGAGCAAAAATAATTGCCAATTTGGAGCGAAAGTTACCCACACTCGTATTTATTTGCCTCAACTCATCTGAAATGCATTCGCCCATTTTGGCGCCATAAAGACGAGCTCATTATGGATGACGGATGCATGTGTGGCAAGTGGCTTAATCAAAATTACATATGAGCGAAAAGTGCACACAAAAACTCGAAAAGAAAACAGTATAAAGTGAAGCCGGAATAAATCAACCGGGCGGGAAGAATCCAAACCACTCAAATGCCCAACCGCTGATGCCCGTTTTCTTTCTCTGTCGCCTCTCCTACATCCTGCAGAACCAGATCCTGTGCGACCTGCATTTCGCGGACGTGGCCCTAATGGAGTGCTCCGATTTCATGCAGCAGCTGCGGAGCTTCAAGCCGCAATCCTTGGGCTGTGCGGTGGCCAGGCGCAAAAGTTCCACGACGCTGATATTCCCGCTGCCACCTCAGGCTTGCTCAGGTATGTACCATCTACTAAGCACACATCCGTGCACAAACATTCACAGACACACAAAAAAAAATATATATATATATTTGCCATATGCACGATAGGCGTCGGGCACATTTTACGGGTATTATGGCCAAATCGGGACTCAGTCCAGCTGATACCCAGGCAAATTTGCTGCATATTCGGCAATGGGATCATAAAAAATGACTATTTCATTAACTTTAGACGTTTCTCTAATTAATTTAGCATTGATCATTAAAAATGATAGCAAAATATGAAAAATATATAGATCCTGTAATAATCGGAATTACTTTGCAAGGATATATACCATTCGAGCCAAAAAAAAAACAACCCTTCTATGGCATAAACTCCATTTTTTCGCTTTTTTTTTGCGATTTTTTGTGTGTGTGTGCGTGGCGTCATCATTATAATTCAAATGAGATTTGCGCGCAGAGCAATCTACTCATCCTCACACACTCGCACAACCAAACACACACACTCGCACAGATAGGGAGAAGCCGAAGACGAAAGCGGAGAAAGGGGAGATAGAGAGGCGAGAGCGCCACGTCTACAAGTTGGAGAATGTTTGGCATTTTGCATAATAAAGTTGTTCAAACATATTTGAAGTCGGGTTGCGCACCCACACTCATGCACTCGTACACTCTCACTAACACACACACACCAATAACGATACGCACACACAGACAGATATAACCGCCATTTTTCGCTGACATAAACTTTCAATTCGGTTCTCATTTTACTTTATTTCCTTTCGTTTTTTTTTTTTATTTCGCCGGCGCGAGGCAAACGATTTAATTAAAATCCCCCAAAAACACAGCGAGCGAATAACGGAACATTTCTTAACATTATTTACAAGTCCTCTTATATGAATTTCTGTATTTTGAACGCGCAAGTTTATTAACTGGATTTTTATTACGAAACTTGTGCCCGAAACTCGGGCGTCCATTTTAATTACAATATGCCGAAATAAATGAAATAAACGAAGCGAAGTTTGGCAAACGGCTTTCTTGATTTTATTCAATGATTTCACGAGCAATTATGCCATTAGAACTATGAATACTTTGAGAATAAAGTTGATAGCTTCTAATCGATTTAATTAAATTACCACCGTCTTTGTGTTAAATTCACCAAAAGTGGCAACATATTTTTTAGCATTTATGATATATTTTTAAATATTTAGCACATGTTATTTGTGTTACTGCCATTAAACTTCATATGTTCCGACTGCATTTAACTTGGGTTATATCCACCTACGTTCGCATCCACATCCGCATTCGCACACACATCCGCATCCGCATTCGCCATCCCTTAGCATATGTATTAGTGCTCAGCTGCGCTCATTTGAAGCGGCATTAAGTGTGCACTCGAGTAAAGTGATTTGATGCGTGTCACATTCGAGTGCAGCACTTGCTGTTTAGAAACGACATCCCATATTTTTCCAGGAAAATGGGAAAAGCCAGTGCAACTGCTTAACTGTTAAGATGAGAAAAAAAGAAAGAGTTAAAGAAAAGTGCAGCAGCAAACACAACAATGTTTAAGTTTTGTATAAAATCAATGTCATCTTTTCTTTATAAAATCAGAAATGATTTACAATTTATTAGTTTATTATGCATTGCAGCAATGCAGATTAAAGTCTTATTTGTCAAAAAACCAAAAAAAAAACAACATTTTGTTGAAATTAGATATATATGCAAATTTGTTTATGAGAATAAATCTTTATTTACCATTAATGGCAATTATAGTTTGTCAATAAAGTTCAATGCAAAGAAGATAAATAATGCACACACATAAATTGTGAGAAAATATTGGTTAAGCTTGAAAGCAAATGATGAGTGAATTTCCACAAATAACATTGAGCAAATAAATAATTTATCGAAAGCACCTTAAAGTTTTGGCCGAGATCAGGGGTCCAGGGTCATCAAATAGATTAAATAAATACAGTAAATAAATCATTTGGCGCGTCACAAGTAACGTATACGCCACGTAAGTCACGGAGCACACGTTTATGGCCTAAATCGCGCAACACAGTTATAAACACGTATTATATGCCATCCCAAATAGCGGCAAGATCCATGTGAGTACGTGACAATTAAATTTATGAAATATACCGTACACATAGCCTGGCCGGAAATTCGGGCCAAAAAGGAAGTCGGGCCAAATCCAAGTTGAAAAGTCAGTTCAAGGGCCGTCCGACGCGTCTCGAATTATATCGCTGCGAAATGGGCGCGTGACTGTTGCCACGATGATGCCAAGTTGGCCCATTAGCGGAAGTTAGGCCATACAATGATATGGCCAAAGGAGGAGGAAGCCTGGCCAAGAGCTTACACTAAATGTGTTTCCAAATATGACGCCCGATCATTTGGCGCAGAGAGTAGATTTATTTTTCATTGCCAAGTTAAAAGTAACCCCCATTCAAATGGAAATTTCTAAAAGTTAGATGGTTAGATAGTTATTACTCTTTGGTAAGATTTAATAAAAACAGAACATTTTCATTCTTATCTTCGGATGTTTTAACGATTAACTCAAAAGTGATCATGAGAGTTAACCTGTTTTCTCAGCAGCACATTTTTATTTTAGCCATCAATTTGGCCCCAGTTACGGCCGGCATTAATTAGAGTCTTCGGTTTTACAGGCCGCTTGTATGTACGTTCTATTATTCACTGCTTTGTCAACGGCTGTTGGCCATAAATTTGGAGCCATGAATTTCGTCCACGCCCCCTATCGCCCACCTGGCCGGGCATTTACATTTTAATATGCACTATTAGCGGGATAATTGTTTGAGAATATTGCCCAAGAATAGACAGCGATAAAAACACGTCGTCGCCAGGAGGACCAGTGGACTCCCATCAAATTGCCATTCCATTTTTCCTGGATATTGGCATTGGGCTGGACACGCCCCCCTCGACGCCTCCGTTGTTATTTGTGTTATAATAAATTCAAAAGGCTCGGGCATGAAAAGGAAATAAAAAATTGTCGCGCACTTTTAACGTTCATTTGTCAGCTCGGTTTCGTTCGCCATTTCCCTGCCGTTTTCCTCGTCCATTTTTAATATTTTAATATATCCTGACACGCATTTTTGTCTCACTTGTTTGGCTGCAAAAAAAAAAAAAAACAAGAAAAAAATGCTTTTGTGTTCGCCTTGTTAATAAATTTGAATTTTAATAAATAGAGTTGTATTGGCCGCTCCCGCGAGCCAGAGAAAAAAAGGAATATTAATAAAAACAAGTCGATTGTTTACGAACAACTTGGAGCTTGGCCATCGAAAGGAGAACTGGCCAAAAAACCGAACAATTTTTCATAGCGCATTGATTGCAATCTGGTCAGATTTTTGCCCGCCGGCGGATCAACAGAAAGTTTTCATTTTTATTCCGTTGGCTCTTTGGGCAATAATTTTAATTGAAGTAAAACAACAATGCAACCACAAGTCCTAAACAATGTTTTCAATTTATGGCAGCCAACTGCCCGGGTCTCTCGGAATTTTGGAATTTAGTCATTTAAAATGCAGAAAAATGTATTTTACTTGCACGTGATTTTAAAAGAAACATCAACATAAATCTCAATAATTCACAAAGCGAAAATGTGATGGGCGATATTTTTAAGCCGACACTAATTGAAAAGCACTGTTGGCATGCCGCAGCAAGCAATTTATAAGCGTATATGCAATTTAATCTTGCCATTGACAGTCTTGGATATTGGTTTCGTTTTTCTCAGACCTGCAGATAAGTCGAAATCAATTCTGAAATGTGAGAATCTGATAGTTGTCTAATTGGAAACTCATGTTTGAAAGGCAAGAAATTGCGTTGCACAATGCTGGCTTAAATTCGGTTCTTTTCCCCATTTACCCCAGGCTCGCTCGATTCACACTAATTGAAAAAATAAATTGTGGTCTTCGCTTAAAGCGGCACAAATTGTGAAATTCCTATGTGAATTAACTAGCATCGTTTTCCACAAAGGAATCAAAATAAAACCCAAATTGTTTTCTGTCCCAGTTCCAAAGATTAAAATCCAACACAAAATCTTCGAGACGACCTCAAAACTCAGATAATTGCCTAATGGAAAAGTAACAATCGTGGCTCTATTTTTGGGTTTTTCAAGGCTCGTTCGTTACTAATCACAAAAAAAAAAAAGTATTGTCAAAGCTTCACTGGGCGTATACGCAATGTGCAGCAAGTCTGTTGTCTACAGCAAAGTCTTTGCAATTCGAAGCTCTTTCTTTGCTGAATGGAATGCGCCGGATGACCGAATCAAATACCAAAGTTGCCTCAACATCCAAAGTAGATTGCCATAAATTTCTCGGGTCCACTTCAAAATTGCAATGTAAAGCAAATTAATTTTTGCTCCGTTGCAAGCTGGAAAATGAAATGAAAAATGAAAAGCAACCACTTGCTTTGCTGCGGCTTCTTTGTCATTGAGTTCTACTCTATTTGTTGCCCATTTCACTCTTAAAGCTAGAGGTAATAGGTTATCTTAATTTTAATATTTAATCAAAAAAGAATAACAATTCACTCTTAATCTATTAGGAACCTGTTTAAAACAAACTAACAAAACCAGCAATGGACTCCTGTCTTATGCTAATAAAAAAAAATAATAGGCGGTTAGAGCACCATATCTATGGCTTATCAATTGTATATCCCCCCTGGACTGTGAGCAGTATCTATATATCACCGGCGGTGAAAGTACAGCCCTTGATGTGGCTAAGCTAAATGGAAAAAGCTAACTTTTGCGGCACACACAGTGGCGGCACACCTGGGCGCCCTGACCACTCCGGACTCCGTCATGTCAATAAGCAATTATTATCCTGCCGACGTGGCCCGGGGTCAAAAGGTGGGACACGTACTGTACAAAGCCCTTGGCCGGCGCAGCCGCCAATTTAAGCCTCTTAAATATAAGGAAAAAGCAATTAAAATATAATCAATATGCTGCTCGACTCTGGGCCAGCTGCCGATGGACTTCCAATGAGTTGTGGATGAGTTGGTGCTGGAATCGTCGGATATTATCATCCCTTACGGGCGGCGGATCCACCAAGGACTTGAGATTTTCGGTATAGCGATAGTGCTGCATCTGGCCAAGATCGATGCCAACATGGTACGGTACAAACAGTCATTGTAGAGCAGCACCTCGATAATCATGGCACGGAATGTCTCGTGATCTGCGGTCTCATTGGGAAAACGGAATTTCCGCAGATCAAAGAATCCGTCGCCAGCTTCCGTGTAGTGCGCAAGAGTTCTCATTGTGTTGGGCATCAGTTGCCCGATATCGAAAGCGGTCACCTTGGTGGCACCCAGTAGCCTCATCAGTTCCAGCCACTCCACGAATCTATCGGTCATGTCCACGTCGGGAAATGTGAGATATTTCACACAAACTCCTATTCGCTTTGGACGTTTGTGAACTCGATGACTTCGTAGCGAGGATACGGGGCACACTGGTCAGCTCGCAGCCGCTCCCAGTCCTCGTTCTCTTTGCTACGCAGAAAGTCCTCCAGATTCGGTTCCTGCTGCGATCCCGCGCTCTCCTTGCTTTCACTTGTTTACAAACCACTTACCCTTTTTGAGCGGGATGCTGGCTGTGGCTTAGATCCCTGTGGGTTATTCAAGATTTGGAGTGATCTGAGTAACTGGTAGAGAGTTGCAGTTAAGTTAATGAAATGTTTTTCCAAACGATTTTCAATAAAACCTATTTATGATTGCTGATATAGATGAAAAATCGAAGCTTGTATATAGAAGACATTGATTTTAAATTTTATTTTATAAATTTTCAATTTCTTTTTGTATGTGTGCAATTATGTCTAAATACTTATTTGATTTTATTAATTACAGCACAGATGTTTAGGCATATCTATTATATCAGCCTTTGCGCAATATTTTCATTCAGATTAAGCCGCTCATGTGTCGGGAAAAGCGGCCAATCTCGATGGGCGGGGGGAAATTTTGTGGCGGGTGTGGAAATTTCTCGAGGGGAATGGCCCTTAACGGCAAACAAGCCAAGTCCGATGGCTGGATACATTATTATTATTATTATTATTGTGTATGTCAACCTTAACATGGCAGTGGGCAACATGACAAAAGCAGTGGCCGTCGGTTGAAATGTGATCGGAAATCGGCGGGAATATATTTATATCTATATACATATATACATATATACATATATATGTATGTGGGGTATATATCTGCGGAAAATGGCAGTAAAAGAAAACCTGGCGTAGGTAGCACCTGCATTAAATTATTGATTCGATTTCGCGCGCGGTTCGTTTTTATTGTGGCGAACTTTTTGTCTGAATGAATTGTAGCCGACCGGCATTGTCAAAGTTGGGGTCCACCCCAGTATACACCCACACACTCACCCCACTCACACCACCCACACCCACACACACACCTATCTGTCAGTCTGTCAGGTTACCTTTCCAATTCCTGCGTGAGTGTGTGGGAGTGCGAGGTAGATAGGGGGATGCCGCCACGTCCAGAAGCGGCATAACAATAACAAAAATAACACCAGAATTTATGTGTGAGACGCTGAGCGTTTGCTTGAATGCACACTGTAAAGAAAGCGTATACATATGTTTAATTTTTCACCTAAAAATTTCATTATTTTCGCAAAAAAATGTGCAAAAATAGTCCAAACTCGGAATGTCATACCTCGATGAGCTCGTAATTAAATTTGCAATCAAACTGTGTTCGAACATGGAAATTTTATTTTTTCGCCATTTTTTGCAAATTTTGATGATGTTACCCCTTACAAAAAATCCGAAAATTGACACAAAAAATTATTTTCCTAAATCCTTCAAAAAATGATAGGGATCGTTAGCACTGATAAATAGCAGCTCAAAACAGTTATTCTTTTTGCTTTATGACCATATTTAGCCAAAATATGATGAAAATTCCAATCGGAAATACTTTAAAATTTTTTAAAATTTCACTAATAAAATATTCAGTTTTTTGGCCACAACTTTAAAAGTAAGTGTCTCACCATAGAATATCATAGCTCGAATTTTAATCAAAAGTCATATTTACACAATTCCGAATTACTTTAAAAATTATTATCCGATTATGGAATGTCATACCGCGCTAAGCCAATTAAAGATGAAAAACGCGTGCACAGTTACGTCCCTTTTTAATTAAGGCATTTCGCTAAGTGTATTTATGCGCACGTACATGTGTACGTAAACGTAAGTGATTGATAATGTATTGTTTGCAGTGTACATGTGTATGTATGTATGTACATGTGTACACGGCAAACAAGAGATAATCAATTACTTAACCCAAAAACGCACACCAAACGTTCATTTCAATTAAAGTTTCGCTTTCATTCACTTAGCCTGGGAAATGAAAATGGAGGCAATGTTCAGAAAATGGCAAGGGAGCGTTGAAAAAATAGCAAAATCATTTCATACACTAGACGAAATTTGCCGGGCAATTATTAAGATTGCAGGCAATGACTAATGGAAGGAAAGTTGCGAGCATAATGATGAATCATTCTTGTTGAATCGAATTACTTAAGCTCAATCAATTACATCGATAGTTCGTCGACTTTTGGCTGTTTTCCTATATTTACTAGTTATTTTTTTCCTATTAGAGTTTTATTTATTGACAATTTTTATGGGTTGGAACATTCACAAAAATAATTCGCTTTTTACTTTATATCCCAGCTTCAAATACAGCTTCTCATTTTGTATTTATGTTTATGTACTGATTTGATTCCTTTATATATCTATTATCAGATTATATTGTATTATATCCTTCACCATTCATGGGTAATTTCATTCATGTAATTTACTCATTTAATTTCCTCGTTCGTATTTTTTTATTTACCTTTGATAATTGTAACTCAAATGCAGACTTATTTCGAAAGTTTCTGGCCGACATGCCAACGAATAAAATGGAATAATTTTTGCCGCAACTTTGATTTCACTTTCGTCAAACAATCACACACACACACATTATATGCGGGTTGTGGGTTAGTTTTGGGTTGAATGATGGTGTGTGTGTGGGTGATTTTCTTTTGGGAGAAAAGGGGGTGATGGGTGGCTTCTTTATCGCCGCCCGTTCGCGACGGAAGCTTTCAATTTCCGCTCGTAGCACCCGCTTTGCTATATGGATTGGTCTGCTCGCTTCTGGTTTGGGCCAGTTCCCATTTTTGGCTCACATTATTCGCATATCATCGCAGCGCCGAAAATCGTTGGGAAATCGGAGAAAAATCAAGAAAATATGAATAAGAAGGGAAAAAAGGGAATGGGCATGGAAATGGGCAGGGAAATGGAAATGGAAAAGGGGATGGGGTGAAGAAATCAAGGAATCTGTTGCTTACTTTCGACACTGTTGCTGTAATTGAAGCCATGACGCAAGCGAAACTTGCTCGCAGCGCCATTTCAATGCCTTTTTCTCGATTTGCCTGCGATTTCCATGCGATTTTCCCCGCGCTTTTCCCAAACAAATGGCAAAAACCCCGCAAGATTATTCGCTTGAAAGTAATTTGTTTTCATGCGACATGAAAAAGTCTGCTCGCGACACGGATAAGGAAAACTGTTATGCAAAATGGCAACAAGGAGATGTCCTTTAAATGATGACGGCCATAGATGCCAACCCGCCCAGATTATCGACTGTCAAGCCTTTGAGAGCAAAGCATATATATACTTTCACTCTCTTACATAACGTATGTAAGTATGTATATGTAAATAGAACGGCAAGAGGCCAAGGGCCACCTGATCTGCACTCAAATCACATTTTGTCACACATTTAGCATAATTTAGCACTTCATTTGTGAGCGCAAAAGCCGCGACAGCTGCCTGGGAAAAACTTTTCAACACGAACACGCCTCCTTTTGGGGCGAAAGATGTATGGATATGGTTGCAAAGTGTTTATGATGCCCCGGGCGACACGTCAGCAGACAGCAAATTCCATCCGTAGATGTATAAAAAGCACTGCAAAAACCAATCGAAATTGGGAAATGAAAATTCAAATAAATTATTATAGAGTATAGATTTAAAAAAATATATAGCGCATTTGGAAATTTGCACAATTTGATGAAAAACAGGCATTTGCAAACATTTTGGCAGTTTCTAAATATTTACCTAAATATGTATCTAATAAAATTTGATGTTTTTTTCACTGTACGTCCCCCGTTCTTGTCAAAAATCGTCAGGGGCAACAAATTCCACCTGTGATGACACGAATCTCAACATCAAAAGTAGACATTTCGTGCGTTTGGTTTGCCTCACTTTCACCCACTCCTTTCGAATTCCTCGAACAAAAAAATCTGGCGAAAGTTTTTGTTCCGTCGAAAGAACCTGAAATTACAACCCATATATGATACAATAAATGATTACATGGGTGATTTATGTTTCAATTTCTCGTTTTTTTCGCTTTCGTTGCAGGTAAATTGAATGAAAAATTGGTTGAAAACTGAGAAGCGATGCGAGGATAAGTATTGTTAAAATTTATTACAAATACTATGCCATTTTGCATGGGCAACTGGTAAAATGAGACCAAGAAGGAACATAAGCCCTATATAATTAAAATTAATATAAGCTGTTAAATGAAATTCTAATTAGTAGTTGATTAACCTTTTTTATGTGGGCTTATTTATTGATAGTTACACACACACACATGCAAAGCCGATACAATTGTAATTGGTTCTAATTAAATTATTTCCTTTACCATTAATTTTTATCACATAACAAAGTAAAGGGGCAATGTTGAGCTGAGGAAATTATGAAGGAAATCTTTCGTATTGCCTGCAGTGCTCTCAAAAATTTGATATTAGTGCTGAAAGCCGGCATATAATTACGATAATGCCGCCTCAATTGGGGATCGTTATGCCACTCGACCAGTACCACAGCTACCAATGTCCCTCTGAATGCTGGGTGTGCTGGGTATTTCGGTTAACGTGGATGTGTGGGTTGGTGTGTCTGTGTGTGTGTGTGTGTGTATCCATGCCCGAGTAAGCTAGGGCAGCATTTGCATTTTGGACTCGGGCCAACCACAAAATTGCTCGCCAATGGCTCTTTAGGACGTGTCCTGTCGACTCTCTGCGGCTTATTGGCCAATTTGCAACTTGATTAACAAAAGTGCATGAGGTCAGCGGGTCGCTGATGATCATTACGATCATTATGCAACTCCAGTGGCACTTCGGTGCGGCTGGAAATGGCAATGCCGACAGCGCGAAATACCAGCACTTTAAAGGCCATAAACCTTAATTGCTGATTACGCAGACACACGCACACACTAACACATAAAAAGAAGAAATGGCGAAAATATTTCAATAATCTTGCGAGTATTGTTCAAAGTAATGCCCTGTATTCTATGCGTATCTGCGACTCACCCGACAGTACAGAAATATAAATACATTTTTGGAAATATTTATTTAAATAGAAATTATGCTATATGTGTTGTTAAAATTATAATAATAGATCAAGAGTAGAATAGAAGCCTAGAGATTATTTAGCGATATCCAAAAATGGATTCCACGGTATCCACAATTCGATGTGCAATTTTACCCTGCGAAGCAGTGCGCATAATTTAAAAATTGAAATTTTCCTCACGTACAGAGCGTCGGCAGCGACGCCAACGCAGCATCCACTTGTCAACATGAATTTCCAATTTTCTCTTTTCCCACTCCCAATACAACAAAAGCAGGCATTGTTCAAATTTTATTTATCTGTGCGTGTGTTTGTGAAGAGCACCCACTTCATCTCATAAACTGGCCACAATTGGTTAAATCAAGTTGGCATCAGAAGTGCATCATTTACATTGTTTCACAAAACATTTTTCCCTCAATTAAAAATTACGTACGTACACGTACTTTTTTTGTTTATTTAATAGCATGCGTAAATATTTTAAAATGCATAACATTTCCTAATATAAACAACATTTAAGAGCATTTTTGGTTCGGCCTTCGGTTATTCGAATTTCACTTTAAATTATGGGCTTGATTTGCTTCACTGCCCAGTCAACGACTTCAGATTCCGGGAAATGTGAAGCAAATAGTATTATTTTAACTCATTTTCGCTGGTAATGAAATGCTAATTCAAGCAACATTAATCAAAACCAATAATGCAACAATATGTTGCAAAACTACTAAGCGATTTGTGGTTTTCCACTTATTTACATAATTATACATAAAAGCATTTGTAATTAAATAAAAATCAAAACAAAAATGCATAGCAATGGGGGAAGTGAACTAATTCGTGATTTGGAAATAATTTTCTATCTATGAATCTAATATATATAGAAACCCATTTCGTAATGTATTTCAAAGATATACAGCATATTTTCCAGCCCGTTTTAAGCTTCTCTCGAAATTTCCAACTACAAATGTAAACGTATTCCGTAAAGGTTGTCGTTAACCCCAAAATTGTTGGCCAAAAATCCTTTGGCCAGCCGCTGGCTAAGCGTTCTGTGACCAATTATAATTTACAACGACCCCCGCTGCCCACTTTCAAAAGAAGGGGGTGGCCAATATTCCCCAGTTGCTGACACGTCAAAAACGGGCTACGTAGTTTACGGTGGTCTTCATTTTGATTAAACGCAAACAGGGTGGCACGAAAAAATTAGTTGGCTTTTATGCAAATGCATGACGGTACCCCCTCCCCCTTGAAAAATGTCCCGGGGCTGAGTTTTTGGTCATTTGACTGCTCGTATCTATCTGCGGGATGGCAAAAGGCCGAGAGCCTGCTGCCCTATCGCTTCCATCTGCAGGTAACCCCTTGTCAGGGAAAGCCGGAAAATCGGCGGAGGAAAATGTGCCGAGAAATCGGGGGAAAATTGTGGGAAGGCGGCAGCTTTTTTCGCCTACCCGTCTTCTTTATTATCTTATCCGCTTTCTATTATTTCATACTTGCGCTTTAATGAATTTTAATGCTTTCATTTCTTTTAACGGACTACGCTTACTTTTGCTTTTCCCATTATTTTCATTATTTTTTTCGGTATATTATTAATAAGAAAATTTTGCGCTTACTCTTCAGATTTTCAGTTGTTTTTTTTTTTTTTTGTGTGTTTTGGGCAACAGATTTTAATCGTTTTAAAATTTGTTTTCCTTGGCTTGAAGTTAAGGCCGCAGCAGCCACCCACCAGCACCGACCCAACCACCCACACACACACAGACAGCTATACACGCACACCATCGCTCACAGGCACCGCGGAGAAAATATCACGCATACGCCGCGTTGTTTCGCTGCATGTGAGAGAATTCCGTGGCTGGCATCGCTCGCTGTAAATTGTAATCATCAAAGCGTTTTCTCAGAGCCGCTTGGTGTTACTTCTTACAGTGAGTGTGCCAGTCCGTACACAGAAAGAAAACCCCTTTTGAAAAAACCATTTAAACAATTGTCAACTGAGAATAATGAAGATCCGAAAAAGAAAGCCATCGCCTCTATACTCTTGCAGTAGGAAACCTGAATGATTTATGCACCTGGTTTGATTGGGCCAATACAAGCTGTATACCAGATTTATGACATATTCTTCGGAATGGGATACCACTTTAGGTATCCTCATAAGACTGGTATAAGCACGAAATTCAATAAAGATAAAACTAAGAATTATACAATGTTAAACTTCACACAACAAACACGAATAAACTCAATCGCATTTTCATATTTCGATTTTTCAACATTTTCAGGGGAATTGTAAAGAAATCATTTTATGAGAAATCTTGTAAGACTTATAGCTACTGCAAGGGTATAGGAAACATGGCCGGGAGTGAATTTCCATTTGGTTTTCGGTATGAATTTTTAGATAGGAATTTGATTTGAAGAGCGGAAACTAAAGTGGAAGCGTCAACGGAAACGAAACATCGACGGAAGCGGAAGTGCAAGTAAAAGTGAAAGTGAAGTGCAATGCAATGGCGCCGTGAAGCGATCATCTACACACGCACACTTACACTAAATCACACACGCACACACTGGCAAAAAAAACTCTATACAAACAAAAAAAAAACGAACACGAAAAGTCACTAAAAAATCGGAAAATCGGAGGCGTGGCAACGCCTGTCACGTTGCAGTCATTCGACGTGACTTGCGAATTTTCCACATTTTCAAAAGGGTTTCCATGTGACTTAAAGCCAACCGAAAACGTGGCAAAAATTCATGATTTAATTTTTGGATTTACAGACAAATAAAACAATACTAATTGCTATTTTGGGGAGGCCACGAAACAGTGGCTTAAATAAACTCTTAACATCTTGAAATCGAAAAAGAGAGCATCAGAAGTGCAGTGTCCTGATGAATGTAATGAAAAAACGTAGAATTTCCCCTCAACTTTTGTTTGCTTGATTTGTTTTTTTGTTTGCCGCTTGTCGTTTGATTCCTTTGCATCTTAGCGAAATTGGTTTCCTTTTACTTTCCCCGGGACTTTTGTTCTTTCTCGACGATTGTGTTGCCGTGTTTATTTTAGCATTCGCAACCCCCCAGCACATATATCTATTGTTATTCGGTCTTTTTGTACCTAAGACCAACTTTGATAACACACTTTTCTTCTGCAAATGGCAGCTGCGGAAAAGCCAATGGTGGAAAGGGGGGAGTTGGTAGGTGAAGGTGGAGAAAATGGTGAAAATTCGGCCGCAACTGAAATCGAGATGAAAACATAGCAGTGAAAAGTGGAAAGCAATTTCCAGTCACGAGGCCACGTCGAAACCAATTTTCCCAACTTTTTGTCTGGCAACAATTAACAAGCAATCGAATGCAAATAAACCAATAGGAGAACAACAACAAATCGCCAAACGGGCCGTGTAGAGTTACCATACATTCCACCGACCTGACCCGACATGACCCATAATGCCCCCATTGACATCATTAATGACACCCAAAGTGTCCTCCATTTGTGCCGAACAAGCCAAGAAAAGACAGACGGAAGACGAATTTTCTGGGGGTTGTCTTGGTCTTGGCTTAATACAAAGCAAATAGCCGTGGCTAAAAGGAAAATGCCTGGAAAGTCCACTGGCAAGCTGGCCGAAAAAGCCAAGCGGCGAAAAAAAAAATGAAGTCGAGTACAACGAAAAAAAGATGCGCAACAAATTCAAATGGCAAGATAAAAAAAATGTCAAGTGTTCTTCTTGACACGGGAAAATGGAGGAAAAGGACATTTGGGTTGGGGGGAATATAGAGTGACAAGCCGTGGAATGGGATATAATAATACATATATATATATATACATATATCTATATATATCTATATATATATCTATATATATATATATGTATATATATAACATAAGGCCATGAATTAGTCACAGGCGAAATTGTGTCCTTCTGTGTGACAGATAATACAGAGATGTCAAGCCAAATATCACATACTTGACATGTTTTTTATGATTTTAAGGGATGCACAGCCATTTCAGATATTGGACAATAATTCTAGTCGTAAATCTTTCCACAAAAAGTATTCCACATCTTAAGTAACATAGCATGTTAGCATAAAAAGTTGCGTTGGGATTTGAACATATTTTAAAGTTTCAAATCACCTTTCACCTGTTTTTTGCCTTTTATTTCCCCCTTTTCTGATCCGACTGTCCATTATGCTGCGAGTCATTTGCCAAATGTCAGGCCACTTTATGCTAATGCAATGTTGCGTGATCCTTGAAGGAATTGTCATCGCCACTGGGAACTGGGAACTGGGACTGGGTTTTGGGTGGCTCTGGCTTGTGTTAGAAGCACTAATGGCTAATGGATTTCCGCGACGCATCAAAACATAAAAAGCGCGCCAGATGAGTTGGTTGAAAAGTGGGCGACCGTGTCATTTAAATGGGCCAACCAATCCCGCCCAGTCATGTGGCCCAAACTGCATTGTTGGCCAAAACTACAGGGTCATAGCGTTGGTCACAAGCACTTTTTTTTCGTTGTTGTGTAAGCGGAAATCCATGTGGCCAGAAATTGAAAGGATGGATGGATGGATGGGTGGCTGGGTGGCTGATGAGTGGATGACACAGCAGGACTTGAAAGCAGGATAAGCAGCTCTCATAATTAACGCTGAATGGATAAAAAACAAGCCCGGTTTGGGGTGGCCCTATCAATAAAAGAAAGCCACCATTATTAATTAATTGTATTTAGCTTGGTTTAATTTCATTTTTAATAACTTTATTTCGAGCGACCACAAACGAAACGATAAGCTGTTAGCAAACCAATTATTTGCTGACAAAAAAATAAAAAATAAAACAAATTAACACCGATGCATCAAATTATCCATTATTTGCCAATCAAATTGTGCTCCGAGCGAATTCATTTTTATTTGATTGCATGCGGCGAAATACGGGTATATTTATTCATTTGCTGCCTGTACAAATTTGAGTTGGACCTGAGATTTGTTAATTTATTGCTTACACCTGCAATTCCAACCGCTCCATTTGCGGTTCCTGTGCCGAATGTGGCATTTAAATTGCTGCACGAGTGCGGCCACACAAATCAACACAATCGCATCTCAATTTGGGGCATTGCAAATGTTTGCACCAACCACACATATCATCGCCAGCTGCATTTTGCCCCAAACACTCAAATGGACTATGAAATAGCAGGCTTACTCACTCCGTAGTACAGCAATTGGGATTGCAGCCTGCAAACTTTGAGATACATTAACTTTTTTTGATATAAAATCACCCATCATGCGCTTTAAAGTTTCCATTGATTGATATATATAAATTAAACACATTTAGCAAAGAGAAAGCTCTTCAGTTTCTCAAGTAGCCATGCCATTAAATATCTTCAGTTGTGAAGGAGCACTTCGTGCTTTCTATTTCCAGTCTGTTTGCGATTTGCCTGCCGTAGAGCTGCTTCTCAGATTATAGACCATCATCCACGATATTCCATTTTGCCGGCCATACTATCATATACATATTACATATTACATGGCCGGGTGTCAGTTGGTCTGATTTGTTTGCCTTCGCCGGCTTGGCAAGTGGCCATTACAAGTGGCAAGATGAAATAGTTGCCCGGCCAGCTTCCGGTTGCCTTCATTCCTCCTGGGAGGCCAACACAAACGATGCCCATCAATTTGGTTGTTTGTGTTTATTTTCGTGCTTTGTGCTCCATGCTGCATGTTGCTGCCGTGCAGTTGCAACACGAGCTGTGGTTGTTGCTGCTGCCAGGGTGGATGAAAAATGAACCGGACGGGATGTTATTTGTATGGGACACAAGCGAACGGGATCAGAAACAGCAGCTGAGGGAGGGAGGCAGGAGCAGGAGCAGCGGGAGCATGGAACAGCGCCAAAGTGACCCAAAATGGCACGCGGTGTTGGGGGCGGTTTAACTGGCCTTAAAGAATATATATATAATATATATTGCATATCCGCGGGCGCTGTGCACGCAATATTCACGCACACACACGAACAGCCGCCTAAAAATCTGGCAGAGCCGAAATTCAGTCGTGGGTTTCAGGACCCTGATCCAACAGAAGAATACTCTCTCGTGCAATTATGTAACAATTTCTAATTTCTAACTAATGCGATTACCATAAATCATTGAGCAGTAATTGGTACGCGTACAACAAAAAGGCTTTCAAGTTATACAAGATTTCTTATAATCCTAATTAATTGATAATTTATAGCAAATTTCGTGTTAGTCAAGTAACCCCTACAGTGTAGGGTATCAAAGCCTAGGCAGAAAAACAGTGCGAGCAAGCGATTTCATTGCCTACTTAGCGGCGCGCGCTGCGAGTTATTCAAATTTGAATTAGGCAGGGCCACCATTTTATGGCTTTCACTGTCTGTCTGTCTGTGTATGTGTGTGCGTGGGTTGTTGTGCGGTCGTACGATGTAGTATATGTGTGTGCGTGCTCCTTGTGCGGCAGGAAAGGACCCGAAAAATATGCAGCATCTGCGTGGTAGACGGGCAAAACTTGCGGCATAAAATGTGTGGCACATGTGTGCCGGGAACGGTGAGCGCTCCTTAATTAGATCATAGTTCCCATCTTGGCGCAGGGCAGCATTTTACTGCCATCCCGCTGAAACACGAACACGAACCAGAAACAAGAGCACAAAGAGCCCAAGGAGCAGTAGAGAAGGACCAGGACCAAAGCACCATCAACGTCATGCCCGCCATCATCGTCCTCATCATTGTACAGTGGGGCCAAAGGAGCAAAAAGTTTTGTTCAATCCTGGTATCTTTATAAGAATATGTTCGCCTAGAACATATTCAAATGAAATGAAAGCTTACGCTAAGATAATACCCTATAAACGTGCCCTTTAGTCGATATAAATAAATTGTTGCATTCTGTCATTATCCAACTTTACCCAACTCATGGCAATCGCTTGCCGTCTTTAATTTTCTGTTGTTTTCGACCCACTGTCCCTGGGCCAGAGAGATGCGGAAACTTTTCTATTTGAAGGGAGCAGGGGGTCCATACACCGCGGCTGATTGGTGGGGAGAATCTTATCCAAACTAAAATCCCAAGAAATTAAGAGTTAAGTCGCCTCAAAAGTGAGAAGAAGTACAAAGTTACAAATAAAAGAATGTTCTTCTGCGTAAGCAGCTGTTGGGAAAATCTTTAAAAGAGCTTGATTGCCGGTGGGTAACTTAGTTGCCACACAAACCTAATCAACTTGCCTTATATGAAATTAATTGGAAGTTCTCGAGACCTCCTTAAATGGATGTTATATATATAGTAAAATTGTTGTTTTATTTTTTTGAGTCGAACTAATGTCCCGTCAGTTGACTAAGGACAACGCCAAGAAATAAAAAATAGTTTTTAGGAGAAATAGTTTCACGACTTTATTCTTTGGATCTCAGCTTAAGACTAAAAATCAAATGCAAATTGGATTGAGGAGAAGCCTCAGTATTTGAACAATATTTGTATTTCGGAAGAGCCTCGCTTTTGGGTTCTTAGGATTAGGAAGTGTTGAAAGAGGGCAGTCAAATCTGCTTAGGTCAGGCTTTAGGATGTTTACAAGAACGGCTGCGATGCCAAAGACAAACGAATGCTGCGCAGCTGGGATACATTATGGAAAAATACTGGAGTGCATTACTGTTTTCTTTGAAATAATAGAATTGGCTGGTTTGGACCACCCAAATACGTCACTATATATAATATACATTGCAATAACCCATTGCAGATGAGTTCTGCGAGGAGTATCCGCACAATCTGATGCCCACTCCCGGCTACTGGATCGAGTGCTCCCGCCAGAAGATCACCATGCCCACCCCGCACACCATTTGGGATGAGAGCGACTCGGAGCACGAGGACATCCGGGCAGGAAGTGCCAGCGATGCCTATCTGGAGCGCGAGTGCAGCGATCTGTACGAGGACGATGAGGACTCAGAGGCCACGCCCAGGTGAGCTCCTGAAGCTTCTTTCTATATTGGATTGCTAGTCCTCCCATTCCGAAATCCCTGCAGTCCGCGCAAAAAGACCACCATCGAGGAGCAGTGGGACCAGCAGGGCGCCTTCGAACTGATCTCCGTGGAGCAGGAGACGTACGAGAAGTACTTCTACGGCACCGAGCACTGGAACTACTTCACCAGCGACGAGGACCTGGGTCCGGTCATCCTGTCCATCAAGCAGGAGACGCTCAACGGACGGGATCAGTTCCGCATCCTGGTACGGGCTGGTTCCTACACGGTGCACGGACTGATACCGGCGTCCTGTGTGTTCGCAGATAGGTAATATGTTCCATATCTAACCCTATGATATATATTTAAATCAATCAATCTTTAAATTTGTAGATATAATCGCGAGGAGGTAGTTAGATCTTTAGGTAAAGAAGTTAATTTAAATCCACCTTTAACGTTAGGACAATTACCCGATACGCCAGAGGAATTATTAAAATTAGATCAGGTGCGCACCAATCTCATATAATATAATATAATTTATAACATAATATATATATAATTTTTAACTTTTGATAGGTTTTTATAAAATCAGAGTTAAAAGTTGGCGTCATATTTGTCAAAGAGGATCAGTATACCGAAGAGCAAATTCTGGACAATAATGAAAATTCACCGCTCTTCGACGAATTCCTTACTCTTCTGGGCGATCGAGTTCGGCTGCGTGGATTTGATAAATACAAAGGTGGCCTTGATACGGTGCACGACCTGACAGGTGGGCTAATCCCCAAAAGGGATGATAACATTTTGTACATATTACTGAAACCCTCAATCCTTGAAGGTCTCTTCTCCGTCTACACGAACTGGCGCAACATCGAGATCATGTTCCATGTGTCCACGTTGCTGCCGTACGAGAAGCACGATCCGCAGAAGCTTCAGAGGAAGCGCCACATCGGCAACGATATCGTCTGTGTGGTCTTCTTGGAGGCGGATAACACACGTTTCAGTCCCGCCTGCATCAAGAGCCACTTCCTGCACACCTTCATCTTGGTGAGTACCAAAAGGATACAGCTTCATACCTGAGGACACCTTAAACCGTGCATTTCCTCTTTTAAAGGTCCGCGTTTCGGCCAGGATTAAACACAAGCCCACGCGATACGAGGTGTCCGTGGTGACCCGCGACGAGGTGGGTGCCTACAAGCCCTACTTGTGGGAGCAGTCCGTCTTCGAGAAGGGGCCGATGTTCCGGTAAGTTTCGTCCTGGAAATACTGGAATAAAAATACAAATCCCCCCAATAAACTTGAATTTCCATAGGGAATGGCTGCTGACCAAGATCGTGAATGGAGAGAGAGCCTCGTATTCGGCACCGAAATTCGCACGAATGCAGGAGCGGACGCGGTCGCAGATGCTCGAGGATCTGGTGATGAATCTATCGAATCATGCGGAAACTGGACAGATACCGAAGCCATATAGACGCGGCAGTTGGCGACCGATCGGTGAGGATGAATATATCAAAATGTTGCATGCCCGAGTCCTAGACAACAACACACACCACGAGCAGCAGCAGCAGTTGCTGCTGCAGCAGCAACACATGCAGCACATGCAGCACACGCAGCACTTGCAACACTTGCCGTCGCACAACATTTGCTGCTATTGCAACAACAATGCCACTGAGCTGCACACAGCGGGGGCAACACACAGCAATAATGACAACAACAACACCAACACATCCACACACAGACACAACAACAACAATTATTACTCTGAGCAGCAGCAACAACAACTGCCACAACAGCAGCAACATGACAGCCAACAGCAACAACAATTGCTGCAGCCACAACAACACCAACTGCAATTGTCGACGTCGTCACTCACACACACATCGTGCTGTGCCATGTTGCACCTGTGTGCGAGGCATAGTATGTGTGACACGCCCCCACGCCCCCGAACACACCCCTTTTACTGCCGCCGCCCCGATTTTCTTTCGACCCGCATGTTTTTGCCTGACTTTGATAAATTACTTTACAATATTTACAATTTCCTTGGCTTCAAAAAACAAAAAAACAAATGAGATATGCAGATTATTTTAAACCAACTTGAGAAAGTTTTTGGGAGTTTCCTTTTTATGCAGGCTATGAAACTGATTAAATGCTGTTTAAAAAATTAAAAAATTTCACTTAGTGGTAGACTTAACAATATTTGCAGCTTGAGTAGTAGATTTTCCTATCAGGCAATGTACATATGAAATCTATCAGGTGGGAAGCTTAAACAAATTGCAAACTTACAATGAATTAAATCAGTAGTAAAAAATAAATCTTCAGCTACTTTTAAACATTTTTTGTCGAATGTCTTAAAGCGAATCGCCTAGATTTCTAGCCGGCTTTAAGAAGATTTATAAACAAATCGCGAGAACAAATTGCAGGCATTACTGCCAGCCCAAGGAGAAAAATTGAAAATAGAAAAAAAGGACATTTGCATTTGGTCCTTTGTGACACGGTTTCTGTGCGAGTATGTTTGATTCGCCCGCGAAAAGGGGGCAGTTGGTGGGAAAAAGGGGGAAGGAAGGGTGGGAGAGAGATGAAGGAAGAGCGAGAGAAACACACACTGACACTTCCGTTTCCGCCATTAACACATCCGGCTGTGTTTGTGCCCACCGGAAGCGTGCAGTCGTTGCTCGAAGCAATCTCAGTGCTATCTCCTTCTCTCTCTGGCCCCCGACTTTCTCTTCCCGTCGGCCCCTCTCTATCTCTCCCCCTCCCGCTCTGACTGTTCTGAACTTTAACCCCTCGACATGGACAATCTGCTCGTCCCTTATCTACGCTCACCGACACTTGTCCGGCAAAGAAATATTGTTCATGTTTGTGTTATTTTATCAGTGGGGATATCTATTGTTCCAGCCACCCATCACCACCCATTACCACCCACCGGCAGACACCACCCACCCAAGGATGTTGTTCGTGTTGTTGATGTTGTTCTCGTTGTTGTTGTTGTTGTGGTGGTGGTGGTGTGTCGTTGCTGTTGCTGTTTGTTGTGATTTTGTTTGGATTTCTTGTTATTTATTTGTTGCTATTTGTTGCACTAGACAACACAAATCTAATTTGATTTATTCATGCACACCCACACGCACACAGAGCCCCACCAACACTCACAACCGGACAACTAAGCACACACACTGAGAAAATGCGGAAGTGATCCCCCATGGAAACTATCCGTATTGAAATTATGCAAATTACTGCTCCAATAGTTTGGCATTTCCATCTCAATGCGATTGGGGAACTGCATAAATTTCGGCGCACACAGACTCACACACACGTGTACATACACAATTGGGTTCAGAATAATAGAAATGGGAAAGCAGACACCAATTCACAGCTTTAAAAAGATATATAAAACAAATAAATAGGTGATTTGTAACTATTTAAGTGTGCATGCCTATGGCAAACAACTTCATAAATTCAACTCGAAATGTAATAAAACAGCCCCCATAACAATAGGTGTGTTTCGGAGGCTGCAAAGTAAATGAATGGTGGCCTCTCCAGGAATATGTATGTCAAAAACTGACAAGGCTCCTTCTTTTTCTTGCATAACGTTGTAATATAATAAAATCCATGTATCAAGGTTTACAACTGAAATCTAAAGCAGAAGAAGCATGTTGGTTGCATGGTTTTTTAACTTTTAAATACACTTTTTTTCAGCGAATATGTATAGCCCTGTGTTTCAATCAACAGGAAAATAGTTGAATATTTACTTATTTAAACGTGAAATTCGTCGTAACTTTTCGCAGGTCACATGCGACCGTCGTCACCGCTGCTGGATTCCGTTCGCGATCAATTCGAGGACTACGATCAGTTGGCCAAGGATTTTACCCGCGTATTTCTAAACGAAGAACCATCGTGCCTGACCAACGCCCATCTCTTCGATGTCGTATTCCTGGTGGGTCAGTCCAAGCAAAAGGCTCGATTTATTGGAGTTCGAGCTATTCTCGGAGTACGAAGTCGAGTCTTTCAGGTGAGTTTCAAAGAATTCAGGTCAATTTGTTCGTCTGGAGGTAAATTAGACAAATGCGTGCACATTATGAACAGTGCGTATGAGTGATGCGCATAGACAACAGTGCGTATGAGTAATGAGCATACACAAGGGGGCGTATGAGTGATAAATGTAGACATCAGTGCGTATGGGTAATAAAATGCATATTACACATACGCACTGTGGTTCCTATTTTGCAGCTCATTTAACACCCGAAACGTTTACGTTTGACTACTATTATTTATTGTTATCATTCCGGATTCTTGCAATAATATTTATTTTTTTCAGGAAATGCTCTATGGCATTCAGACCGGCTTTGGATCGCCGCAGATTCCGGTGGCGGAGATCTTTGCGCGACCAGCTCCATCGCTGGTCTCCCCGCAGAATCAGAAACCGAAGAGCAACAACTATCTGACCGTTCCCGATTCCGATTCGATACGACCGAAGAGCGTGCCCTCGTCGCCGATGGTGAAGAGGGCCTTCTCCCGACTGGGAACCATTACGGCCGGATGGGGTCGGTCCATACGGAACAAGAACACCAACCAGCTGAATCCGGACGACAAGAAGAAGTGGATATCGTCGACAGATTGTTCGAGTAAGGGTTTTTATTCGGTGCAATGCAACCATATCGATGCGTGTTCTTTTCTCTCCGCTCTCTTTTGTTCTCTTCTCTCCTCTCTCTCCTGTGCGACTTGTGTTGATTTTCCGCATTCCCACATTACGTATACGTCCACCGTCTGCGTCCTTGCGTCCTTCAAAATAAAAACTTTAACTTTTGCATCCTTAAAATGTCGATAAAAATAAAACAAACATCCAAATACCTGCAACTCAAAAAACGCACGCCGCACATGTTTGCTTCAACCTAAACCCAAAAAACTGCGTACTCGTACTCTATATAACCATCACACGATCTAAACTGACTTATATATATATAAATATCTATATGTTCCGATCGAATGTTTTGTATCGACCGACCACCAAACCTCATTGATGTGTTTCTTTTGTTACCCTTTGGTTTATCGCATAAAATATTCTGGACTTGGTTCTTTCCTTAAAAAAAACCCTTCGACCATGCATCCCCTGTACAATTGGCCAATTAACTACTTTTAAAACGCATTCCCAAATTCTGAATTATTTTTAATGCACTTGATGTGATTTTGAATACACATTATCAAATATCATAAACTCATGACGTCTGTATATGGCAAATGATAATTCATGTTACCTGCCCAAATACCCTTATAATTATTTCATTTTTTTTTATTTTAATTATTACTTATGTTTTTGTACTGAAAATAATTAAACAAAACATTAATTTGCGTATACCTAACTTGAATTCACCATAAACATCCATCCATTTAATTTCACCTCTACTCACCACCACTGCTTGCATTTTTACTGTTATGTAAAATTTTATTGCAATTGGATTCAACACCAAACTGTTTGAAACTAATTTTGAACTTCCTCTATTAACACTTTCACCACTTGACTTGATCCTTGATTTTACTATCCCCTTCCGTCGCTATACCACCTCTCTACAATCTCTACTATATATCTCTCTTTCTTCTGTTAATCTCAACTGGAAACAACAAACAAAATAATTTAAATTAAACAACAAACAAAAATTTGTCATTCTCTCATCTCACCTGACTCGCCAAACGCCTTACCATTTCCACAAAAAAAATATATAAAAAAATCCGTCGCTTACGCCACTCAACATAAACTTCTTAACTTAATGCTTTCGGTTTCACCATTAATTTCTTTGCCGACCGACCAATGGTTTGATTTTCGTTATACTTTGCAATCGATTATGTTGCGATTATCCTAATTTCGACGATAACCGATCACCCACGACGAACTACCGATAAACGTTGACCGATTGACCGATTGACCAAATGACCTGCCCACTCGCAAATCGATAACACCACCACCGACTGGCGCCTGCAGACAGGGACAGCAAGGACAAGGACAAGGACAAGCCGGGCAACAACCAGCTGGCCGTGCCACGCCTCTCCGTCTGCGCCGACGCCCAGAAGGTCGATCGCGCCAAATTGGCCCAAACGGAGTTCAACATCATCGAATTCGATCCGGACACATTCCGGGTTCTGCTCGACTACCTGCACACGGGCACCTGTCCGCTGACCTGCGTCTCCATACCAGGTAACTATATCAAAGGCATACGAGAGTAAAGTAAAGAATAAATTCAATGTTATCGTACTTGTTATCTAGAAAACGCGAATTTGATTTTCCGCAAAATGAATACAAAAAAAATTTAAAGATTGAACTACTACAATTTAAATTAGAGATTTTCCTTTATATTTGAAGAACTCAGCAAATCAATTAATATATATATTTAACCAACTTTTAAGGGCTACTTTGTGCCGCGGAGCACTACGACCTGCCGGAGCTGCTGCAGGCGTGCTTCCACCACTGCAAGCAGTTCCTGCGCATCGAGGTGGTCTGCCCGATGCTCATCTCGCTGGAGAACTACTACTGGCGCTACACATCCGCCTCCGAGCTGGTCAACATGATCCTGTCGTTCGTGGAGAGCAAGGCGCACTCGCTGTTCAAGTGCCCGGAGTTCCTGCACCTATCCGAATCGATGGTGCAGATGATCATGTGCCGGGAGCTGCAGACGCCCGAGATACGAAAGTTTGAGGCAATGCTGGCGTGGGCCCAACACAAGGTGGGCAAACTGAAAAATCATCCGAACAAGGACACCCAGTTCGAGTTCGAATGCATTATGGAGCGGCTGACGCGTGATCTGAATCTGTGCCGGATCTCGCCCAGCGAACTGCTCACCGTCGTCCTGCCCTCCAAATCGATGAAGAACGAACGCATCATGGAGACGCTCATGGTGCAGGTGAATCTGGGGACATACCGGATGCCCGAGTTGGATGCGTACCGTCAGCAGTTGCGCCAGCAGGAGTCCGCCGAGGCCACCGTCCAGGTCCACCGGGGTGGATGAGACAGTAAGAATGTGAGTTTCGATTTGGATCACCAACAGCAGCAGCAGCAGCAGGATCAGCAATCGGATTCGGATGCCACAGTGTCCAATAATAATCTCGTAGCCCACCAGAACCACCACAATCCGCCACCCATCGATGCCCGTGCCTATGCCATGGCCTCCCTGGCCGCCGCCCTTGAGATGCAGAATTCGTCGAATCCCCACCAGCCGAATCCCGCCCGCGATGCCGCCGACGAGGAGGTGGAGCTATATGCCAGTTTCGATAATGCACCCAGCACCAGTCGGGTGGCCGCCCAAATGCAGGCCGCCAAGGAGGCGCGCCGGAAGCGATGGGCGGCCGATGGGGCCAGCGGGAGCAGCGGGGACGGCGGATGCGCCAGCGGGAGCAGCGGCAGCGGGCGGCGCTACTAATTGGATGGATGTGTTCCCGTGTGACTGGGCTAAGACTTATGGCAAAAACACATAGAAATTCGCCATTAACTATATGAAGAACTAAAAATTGTGACTTTTTCTCAGCCACAACCTTTTGGAAATTGTAATGACAATTCGGAAGAACATTTTTAAAATATTTTGAAAATTATATAGAATTGCAGTGGCGAATTTCTTAAATTTGAGCGTACTTTCATGTTGTTTGAGGCGAATAATTCTGAGCAGTGATTGAGAAAATACCGATTTTATTTAGAAATACACAAATAAACTCAGTTAAGTTCAAGGGAGTTCCCTAGGCCCAAGATCAGTTTAATGCTTAATGCTTTAATTCAATTTGATATGGATTATTCATTCATTATAAAATGCCGCTTAAAGGTGACTTGATCAATCATTTTTACAAATGCCCCAAATTTCACGAATTTTAAAATGAATGGGGTAGATTTCGATGAAAAAGTTCCTTAGATTTTATAAACATATTTTCTAGTTAGTAATTCATAGAGAATATTTCTAAACTCAATGTTCATATATATATACCTAGATAGGCTACTGATTTTGGGATATGATTGAAGCTCTTAAGTAAACTTTTCAACACTGTGCGAATATGACTGGCTTGTGTGTGTGCATATGTGTGGGTTTGTGTGTGTGTGATTGGTTTTGAGTGTGTGTGTGTGTGTGTGTCTAACCAACCTATCGCTCGAAAGACGCCCGATCTATCCAAATCGAAACTGACATTGTTAACTCTTACATTCACCCCGGAATGACAAGAGCCCCCAATTTTTTGGGGGATGCATAGAGAGAGAGAGCGGAGGGAGACGGCGGCCCAAACCCACCCCCTCCCGCCCCCCTCTACAAGAGATAATGGCAAAAGCATAAGCATTTTCTACAAGTATTACCCAACATACATACATGCATATATGTGTACGTCGTGCAAGATTTTCCTAGGAAGGTATGTAGAACTAGTCTGTTAAGGAACCACTGTGGCATTCGATTTTTGATACCCACACAATCGAGGATAAACAGAAAAACAAAAAGGATAAAAAAAAAGTGCAGCAAGGAAAAACATACGCAAAAAAAAGGGAAAAAACAAGAAAAGGAAATAAAAACAAACGCTTACTGATGTAAAACAAAGACTTAAAACTAAAAAAAAAAAAAACATGAAACCAAATGAATAAAATATAAAACAAATTTTTTTAATCAATGTTATTGGACAAATGTAAGCTGAACAAAGAGATCCTCTAGCCCCGACCCCCGACCCCCATTCCCATGTCCATTCCCATTGTAAGCCATTTTCCAGTTCCCTCGATAAGAACGAGTTACCAGAAGAACTCAATTTACGACCTAAGAAAATACTATATGATGTACTTAAAATGTTCAAAAGAATTGCAAGCATAATCTAACTGTTTGAACGCTTTTTTTTTGGTTTTTTGTATTGTCTGTTAATTTGTTACTACCAAAAGCCAAGGAAGCATATTATAGATAAGTATCTACATTTCCAGTCAAGTTGGCTGCACTCCTGAACATTTAATACTGGTTAATATAGTTATGCTAAAAGTGAAGAGAGAGTCCAGAGAACCAGAAAACCGATTCATAAGTGCAATATCTAAGTGTATGTTTGTATAACCAATAAATTAACTTGACCTAAGTGAACCAGCAGGTGTAAATCCCCAAAAACAGTCACTGCTTTTATGAACAAACCAGCCAAATGGGAACTAAAACTATGGCCATAACCACAAGGCCAAAACCAGCAATAACTAAAACTTGATTAAATGAAAAAACCTAAAATTACTTGTCAGCATAGGCCTCCTTGAAGAAAAACGGAATGAACCCTGCAGATCATAGAGCCATCAAGAGTAGCCCATAGATAGCCCATCGTTTTCCACATTCCCTTTGGAAATCAGTTGACCCAATTTGTGCCCAGTACCATTCCTCGGATAGATTTACTGAAATATTATTCTACTGGAATTCTTCAGTTGCTAAAAAGACCGATTTTCGTTCAATAAACTAAAGATGGCAAAAATTCTGATGCAACATGAAAACTAGATGTAAACGGCAGCATTTCCCAAAGGGTTTCACTTAAATGTTCAAAGACGCATATATCAAAATTCAATGTCTAACTGTACAACCAAGTTTATCAAGTGTCTGGCAGGTCATACATATGTAAGCATAAGATTAAGCAATTACAATATATAACAAAAAAGAAAAAAACAAGGCCAGAAGAAAAAGAACCCTAACAAGAAAGGCAAATGGAAATCAATAATTAAACGCTTTCAGTGTGCAATAACCGAATAACTAACATTAACGTTTAATAACCAGACTAAACTAACACATAAACTGTAAGCCAAAAGCTAAAACTGGAAAATAATGAATTTGGAAAATAGTACAGGCAAACGTTTTTGGGGCCTGTTTTTTTTTTTTTTTTTTTTTTTTGAAAACTTGGATTGCAACCGAAACGAGCAGATATAATGCAAAAAAAAAATAGGTAAAAACAAAAATAAACTCTTCGAAGCATTTTGAAGGCCGAGTGCCATTCAATTCAAAAGTTAGTTATACAAATGTTGTACGTTTTTTTGTTGACTAATCTACGAACATTGAAAAAAAAAATAGCAACAGATTTAAATGAACATAAAGCATAGCTGTATTTTTACCGTCGCTCTATCGACTCAAATATACTGTTTGAACTGAATGTACTCATCCGATTAATATGAATGTATTTACCGCAGATATCCGATATACCGAAAATAAACAATAAGCGCTGTTTCTATATGTTCGCCCCGATCGCCACCGCCCACCGCCCACCGCCCATCGCCCCTCTGCCGTAATTAACCCACCCAACCACCGGACGGCAGAGTGGGTGGTGCGCAGGGTGGTGCGAAACGGGCTCACTTTTTTGATAGCAGAAGATTGAATCCAGGCAGGCAATCGATGAACAAAATTTGAAAAAATAAAAAAACACCCGTGACTCCTTTTGAGCTGACGATCTACATCTACAATATACGCAAATGAAAACCACACAAGACATTTGTTTAATCGAAAAAGAAAAAAGCGCATTTAAATGCGGAATAAAGCTAAATAAATGTTGTAATTGCCACAGCCAAGCATAACAGGAGAAAATTCAATAAAAATTATAAAAGTAACACAACGGCGTTTTTATATACCTTAATTGAATAAAACATCGACTTTCTTTTGCGTTTTATAAGTTTATTGTTTCGTTTTCTTTAATTTTCTTTATTTTAGTAGGAGGGTGGAAACTAGAAACTAAGAGAATGGAAAGCTATTTGGCTTGTACTTCTGAAGCTATTCAAAATACTTTTGATTTAATCATTGAATCAATTCCAAATAAGTATATCTCCATATACTTCCCATACTTTCTCCATATACGAGTTCTGAAAAAAAAAAGGAATCCGTTCCACCCATTTGAAATAAAAAACAAAACGAGACTTGAATTTGAATTTGAATTGTCGCTTGTTGCCGCTTACATAATAAATTAAACAATTATAATAATCAGTACAATAATTCCATTGTTAATGTGGTTGTTTTTGTTTGTCGGTTTCCCTTCCACTCAGCATACAATTTGATGTTTAATGAAACGTATAAACTAAAACAAATTTGCAAACAGCAAATGCAACGAAATTTTGCACTTCGCCTCCTCTCTATATACAAAGCTACAAATCGTTTGAATTTCTTATTCTTTCTCTTGGATTTTCCCCTTTCGATTTAGCTATTTTGTTTCATTTTCTTTTAGGAGCTACGATTAAATAAGTTACGTTGTGTAAAGTGCAAACTTTTGATTACAGAGTTACCATTGAAGGAGATGCAGATACAGAGATATATAGAATAGTATAGACTTGGTTACGGGGGGGCGGTTGTTGGGCGAACAGAATTGCTTTCAACTATTGCACTATTATCGGATGTGTCTATATAGGTCCCTTAAGATATATGTCTATGTACAATTGGAGCTGCGCAACGAAACGAAGTGTCTAGCGGATGCGGATACAGATGAATCGCTGAGGCTCAAGCACTTAAACGTATAAGACTTTTGAACACTTTCGTTTGTCATCAATCACATGTCCACGGATATCCAGCTCTGGTCGTCGATGTACCCGATGCCCTATCGGACGATCCTCCTGGCCATATGTCCCTATCCGTATACAAGCTGGCATATGATCCGCTGGCCGAACACGACCGACGACCGCCGATTCGCCGATCGGTTTCGGACAACCTGGTGCCGAGGCCACCTGCATACGCCGGCATCGACAGCGAGTCGCCGACTGCTGACGAGACGGGTAGGGAAATGGGCTCCAGTAGCCCCACTTCCTCGTCATGATTGTCGTCGTGAACAGCAGCGTCGGCGGCATCGTCGTCGAAGCCATACCAACATCACATGACCATGATTTGCAGCGCTACTCATTGATCTATCGTACGGTAGATGCGTCTCTGGGGCTCGGGTGTATAGTGGATGCGAGTGCGGAAATGCTGCGGTGATCCCGGCACGCTTTCAGAACCTCGACGCGGTGGCGGCAGCGGCGGCGAGGCCGAAACGTATCTGAAAGTGAGCGGAAGAGGCGGGGGTTAGCATGATTTAGAGCAGGATGGCTTGGTTACGCAGCACTAACCTGCGGTGCAGCAACGGAGAGCCGGGCTGCTGGCCACTCAGCTCCAGCAGATTCTTGCGCAGCAACAGCGGCGACTGTCCGCGATTGTAGCGTGGCGGAGGATCTGGACTTCGATGCCTGCGATCCAATCCCGCCAAGATATGCGGACTGGGCGGCGTGCTGATGCTACCTCCCGGTCCGCTGCTGGCATAGCGACGCAGGAAGCTACTGGTGCCACCGCCGGGCAGTGGTTCCGTCGTGGGCGAGGTGCTCTGGCTGGTATTACTGCTGCTGCTGGCCGCCGACAAGGTGCGATAGTAGTAGGACTTACCGCCGCTGCCGTTATTCACGACGCTCCTGTACGCCGGCGGCTGCGGATGCACTGGCTCCTGGTCCCGATCCATGCTGGACGCCACCAGCGACGTGGCTGTGGAATTCGATTGGGTTTTAACATAGGTGGCAAACTGTCGCTTCATGGCACCAGCAAGAGTGTTGAACCAGCCTGTTCGGTTGGTTCGTTGTTTGTTTGTTTGATGAATTGAGTGATGATGGATTATGAGTACGTGGTTTCATGGTGATGCAGTGCAGTGGTGCAGAGTTCGTTTTGTTGTGCGGTGTGCGGAAAACGAAGAGAAAAACGAAAAGGAAATGGAAAATGTATAAATACAAGAGCAACATAGCAGCGTTCAAAGCGAAATCAAAAGAGCGATTATAGACTCAGAAACAAAATCTGTAATCCTTTTAAAGAAGGTTTTCGAAAGGGTGTAGATGCACAACATCAAGCATTAGTTTAAGAATATAGAATAATGATTTGTGCCAGCTATTATCATTCAGAATGTTATGATTTTATTTCTGAGCTTGTGGACTAATCAGCAATTCAAGTGATGGCTCACCTGCATCGTGTTGCTCCCGACTGCAACCATCCAGGCTGCTATTGCTCGCTCCGCTGCTGGAGCTCTGGCCCAAAAGTTGTCGGCGTGCGTACAGCTTGCTCAGCTTGCTGGCCACCATGTTGCCGCTTCCTCCATAATCCGACTGCTGTTCCGGTGATCTGGGCTGGAGCGTGGGACTCGTTCCCGTTGCCTCGGCCGCGATGGGCAGCGGCTGATACTGCAGCTGCTCGCCAGAGCCGCCCGCTCCAAAGTGACCAGCTGCCCCCAATCCCGATGACGGAGCCGATCCGATTCCCAATCCCGCCACGTTTCCCGTTCCGGAACCAGACGATGGAGATATGCTGTCGGGATTGATGGCGATTTGTGAACACGTCGACTGCGTGGAGGACTGACTAGAGGTGGAGTGCGTTGATGGCGGCGGCGGCACATAGTTGCTGTGAAACGGATTCGTGCTGGTCACTCCCACAGGCGGCTGCTGGCGCTGCTGCTGATACCGCTCGGCCGCCTCCTTCTCGCGCAGCTGATTCTGTTGGTGGTAGAAGCGCTGCAGCACTGCATATTGAAATTTATATGTTAGTTTCACACATAGACCAGCAAATGACGAGGGCATTACCTATGGGACTTTGATTGCCCGGCTGCAATCGCTGTGGTTGTTGCTGCTGCTGCTGCTGCTGCTGACTCGTGAGTTGCAGGGTCGGCGATTCTGTGGGGAATTGCTTGCGCGGCAACGAGGGGGAGGGTGAGGAGAGGCCCAAATTCAAGGTCGTCGTGGTCGCATTACTACTACTATCACAGCTGTCGTAGGCTTGGGAATTGTCCGCTGGCAGGCGCCAAGTGGGCGTGGTCGTTGGCGTTGTCGTGAGCGCTGTAGCTGCAATATTTGGCGGTGTTGTTGCTGTTGCCGCTGCTGCTGCTGTTGCTGCATCCGTAATCAATGTTTGGTTGTTGTGCGGCAGTGGTATTGTTGTTGCAGTCGCTGCTGCTGAATTGTGTTTCTTTTGGCTGAAGGGCGATGTTGTCAGATTGCGTAGAATCGATTGACCTGCAAGTGAGGAGTTGGAAGAGTATTCTTTTTTCTAAATCAATGGAGGCAAACCCACCGATGCTACTGAACATGGACTCCTTCTTGGGGCTCTCGTCGTTGTATTTGTAGTGCGGATGATGGGATCCGTTGCTCAGTTTTCGCTGCATGAACGGCGATTTGCGATAAAGCCGGTTAAGATCGCCGATTCCGGCGCTTGGTGGCGATAGAGGACTGGCACTGCTGCTGCTTCCGCTACCATTTCCGCTTCCGCCGCTGCCGTTTCCTCTTCCAGTTCCGTTTCCGCTGCCGCCGAAACAGTTCGTCGTTGCCGTCGGTGTTGTGGTTGTTGTTTGAGGTAGTTGTGTGGCTGATTGCATGAAAAACTGCGACTGTTGCTGCTGGTAACTCGGTATCTGAGTGGGTTTTATTGTCTTCTGCGGATTTGTGGGACTCTGCCCGGCATACGGCGTCGCCCTACCATATTTTACAGCTCCACCTGCGGATCCTGATCCTGCGAGAGATCCGGCCCCAGAACCGACCGCACTTCCAGTCGCCGTTGCCCTGCAAATTGACGATTGATTCGTTTGAGATTAATGCATTCTCGATGGCTAGATGACCAGTAATGAGAGCACACTCAAATGTACGCCAGTGGCAGAAGGAAGGTTTGTGTTTGGAGGGGATACATCGGGTTATTTAGGGGACATAAATCGGGGATTTTGAGGGAGCGTCAGGATATCCGGGATGTGGTGGGTTTGTAGGGTACATTTAAATAGATTGACGGCGCAATGCCAACATATCTAACACATTTATATGAGCTGTAATCGCATTTGGAATGTGTGTTGGTGATCGATCGGTGTTTGTGTGTTTTGTATATTTACAAGTTGATGAGTGAGTTTTGGGTGTAAGTTGTGTGTTCTTTTGTTTAAGCGACAGGTGGGAAACACAGGTAAATTCCAAAGGGAGCGAAAGCGAAAGATGGTCGCGCAGAATTAAAGAATCTTTGCTTATGATGGCTTTCCAAAATAACACTTTCCTAAAAAACAAATGTGAATTGTAGGTAAAGATCGCAGAATGTTTAAGAAAACACCTTTCAAAATTGCAAACCAAATTGAAAGTTCCAAAAAAGAAAATCCTTAAGCTTGTAGGATCAAAACTAACTAAATATACTTTACTTTGATTCAGTGAATAATGTTCTTCAAATGTCAAAACAAGTTCTTTTCTCCTAAGCATAAATTTACAAGCAATTCTATTCGTTTAATAAACTACATCAAAGAAAATTCTGAAAAAAGCATTTAATTGTTATTTTAATAACTTGCCCACATTTTCGTGAAGGAAACGCATGATAAATGAAACGCATAGACAAATGTAATGAACTTAAAACCGATAAGTAATACAATTAAGTAATATAATTAAGTAAACAATCAGTGTCAAATTACCTTTTCTGGTGTATGAGCATTTCTAGATGGGTAAATAAACAAAATATAAATTAAATAAATAAAGAAACCAATGCCAAAAGCCAAGCCCAGATTCAGAAAACAACATGCGAAAGTAAATCGAAACCATAGTATTAACAAAAGTCCATTAATGAAGCATTAAATAATAAACATAATAAATGTTAGCAGAGCATGTGGCGTGTTTACAACGATCAACGATTACACTTAACTAATGAAAACATAATTAGAAGGATAATAATAAGAATAATAAACTCGTCGTACTTACTGAATTTTACTTTTAATTGGGAGGAGTTTTTATAGTTTTTTTTGAGTAGTTATGTTTGGTTGGCATTATCATTATATATAGGTAAATATATATTTAGGTTTATATATCTGTATATAGAGTTGATGGTTGCAAGGTTTACTTGAATGCTTTTGTTTTGTTTTTCAGTTTATGTCGATAGGTTTTAATGTTTGGTTTTTGTTTATTGTTTGTCTTCTTCTTTTTCGTTTGCTTTTATTTTTTGTTAGATTATGTTTATTGGATTTCTTCATTGTTTTTCATTATTGTTTAAGAAATGGTATTAGGAATTAGGTAACCTACAAAAAATGGTAATAAAAAAGATGAAAAAGGAAAATAAAAACGTCGCACACACACACTCAAATTAAAAATGTCAATTAAACGCAAAACAGGAGAAAGTACATCAAAATGTTTAAAATTATTTCATTATACACTTTTGGTTCGTCCTCAAATAAATACAGGATCTAAGTGGGTAAAGATAGACAGATAGTTGCGTGGATAGCAGACTACAAAAGGACTAGGGGCAACATGCTCTTTCCAAAGATTCCCAATCCATTTAACTATAACCTAGTTAAGTAATAATTAATTCAAATACAAATGGAAATCTTATTATAATATAGATTGATCTTGAGTATATTTTTGTGGGTTCCAAAATTACGATTTAGTTATTTTACGATTTTTTAGTTATTCATTTAAATTTGTCTTTGGTGCAAGTTATCTCTAAGCTCGTTTATAATTTACCTACTTAATAGCTTTGGAAAGAGCATTTGTTCTAGCACAACAAACTCGTATCTAATTGCTAGCTAATTTTCTAAAAATGTAGTTAATAAGTGGACTTGCTTTCTTAATGTGTATTAAATGAAACAAAAAAGCTAAACATGCCAAAACTGGATAGGATAGAAACGGAGGAGCTAAGCGTAAGTTTATAATGTTAATTAGCCTCACCAGAGAAAATTATAAAGGTTGAAAAACTAGAGTAAAATAAATTAGGAAAATAAAACAAGTTGAGGAACAAGCAGTTTAAATTAGTTGGCTAGCGAAAACATGAATTTAGGAAATCCATCCTACGGTTAGGTATTCAAAAGTTGCAGCTTCCCAGCTATCATCTTGAATCCTCTCCTACCTGTTGAACTGGAGAAGCCCGTTAAGCGAAGAACAAAGAACGGAAAATGGAAAACGGAAACGGAAAGGTGGGGAAAATACAAAGGGCTCCGCACTATCTCAGGCACACCCACTATTCACACACATCCACAACAGACACAACACATCATCAGCCGGGTATAGCGGACGGGTCATGGGAATAATGCTGGAGGATCTGGCACAGATCACCGGATGGGCTCACCTCTGGAGCGTTGGATCGCCATTGGCGCGCAGTCGGTTATCCTTGATGCTCTGAAACCAATTGGGCACATCTACTTTGGCTATTTCATAAGTCCGGATGAAGGGCTGGGCCAGAAGCTCCGGATACTTGGGTCGATCCTGATGGTTCTTTGTGAGGCTGCAAGCAGACAAAAGATCCATTGTAATTGGGCTCCGTAGAAGGGACAATAATACTATGAAGTATCACTCACCACTTGATGACGAAATCGCGGAACTGCTGACTAAAGTTGTAGCCCTCGCCATATGGCAAACACGGCGGCTCCGAGTCAAGCACCTTGGTGAGCACCTCGAAGTCCGTGTTGCATCCCTCGTACGGGGATCGCGCGGTGGCCAGCTCCACCAGCGTTATGCCCAGTGACCATACATCTGCGCGAATGTCGTACTTTGGTTTCTTGGGGTCGATGCGCTCCGGCTATAAAAATTGAGATGATTGCATTGATTTTTATTGTAGGGCATTCTAAATAGTTGTTTCATAAACTAGATGAATCAAATAGGTCATATGTATTCCAAGTGCTTATTGATTAAAAGTGTACGCTTAGTTTACGATTCAATTATCTCAAATTTATAACTTGCTTTGCCAAGCTTGAAATTTCCCTACAAACACGTTCATTATTTAAATAAACTAAGTCATGACTCCAATCAATTAATCAGCAAAAGCTTATGTAGCAAATAAATTCAGTACTATTATTCTCTAACATAGCCCTCCTGCTCTTTATACCCACCGCCATATAAGCTGCACAGCCCGCGGATCGAGTGTTGGCCTTGGAGTCCACCAGGCGACCGCTGATTCCGAAATCACAGAGCTTGATGTTCCCGCGCTCGTCGATCAGAATGTTCGAGGGCTTCACATCTCGATGGATGACCCCGTGCTTGTCCTTCAGATAGGACAATGCGTTGACCGTCTGCAAATGGGATAAGTATTAAGAAAAGTTTCTAATGAAGCTATTCCTCCAGAACTTACCGCCACTGTGACCTTGCCCAGGATCTGTTCCGGCACCGGCTTCTTGGACAGCTTGAGCAGCTTGTCGAAGCACATGGACATCAGCTCCATGCAGATCCACACATCCGGATCGCGAACAAAGCAGCCGAGGCACTTGACAATGTACTTGCAGTCATGCGACTTGAGCACAACATCCAGATCCATCAGGATGCGCTTGTTCTCCTCCGCGTTGCCAGTGCGTCGCATCTGCTTCACGGCGATGATCGTGTTGCTGGACAGGTGCATCATCTTCACCACATTGCCGCTAGTCCCATTGCCCAGGTCGCCCAGGTGCTTGAGGTCATTGATGTCCGTCGGATACTGCCGCCCGTTGATGTTCAGCTTGCCGGTCTGCTCCATGATGATCTTCAGCTTCTTGTCCGTTTCCGAAACCGGAGGATGTGGCGGCGTGGGCAGCGGAAGTATCACCGGCCGCGTCCGATTCAGTCCGCCACCGGGGCCACTAGAAACTATAGGATGGACAATGGAAAACAGCGATATGTTAGTATGATGATAAAAATGTACGTATTAAATCCAATCTAAACAATGTATTGCCTATCTATCAGAACCCCTTGCCAACAGGAATATTTCCACCACTCATCTCTGAATTTCTATACAAAAAAACCCTTTAAATCAAATCCTTTGAAATATTTGCAATATCTTCCAATTGGGTTACCATAGGCCACTAATCAATTAGCGAATGCTGCCCACTGTGCCATCGTACGTGTGTGGATATGGCAGTCCCTGCGTATGTGTGTGTGTGCATGAAGAGGAAGAGCGAATGAGAGCGATTTTGTTTTTGTTTGCGAAGTTTTTTTTCCGTGGCAGCAATTCAATTCAACAATTAGCCACTACAACAACAGCACGTCATAAAATATAACGCTATTTGTAAACATGCGAAAGAGGAGACACGGCACAATGTCCGATGAACGAATGTGGGCAGGGGGAATATGTGAGGCCCAAAAAATGACAACAACAGTAACGGGCATATCAAGACATTACTCCGGAAATGCCAAAAAGTAACCAATGGCAGAGAGCGAGAGAGAGAGAAAGAGAGCGCCAAACGCGAGTAGAGAGACGCACACATGCAAAAAGTAAATAAAAAGTATGTAAGTAAATAAATAACAACACTTAATGGCAGATGAAAATCCAATAAGAAAAATATACAAGACAAATATGCAAAAACATAAATGTATGACAAAAGGAAGGGGAATAGGAACGAAAAAGGGCGGTGGGTGGTCGCACAACTGTGGGCAAAATAACAGCATCTCTTACAAAAAAAATTCAACATTTCCATCAATTTAGGCCTCATAAATAATCGAATAACGACAATTTTTGTCTTGAATAAATCGATTTGGTTCTAATAAATTAACATATAGACCGTTATATTTGGTTAACTATTTATTCATTTAATTTTCACTCACTCATGTACCACGAACTTGAAAATCTATTCAATAGCTGATTACACGGGTAAAGTTTGGGTGTGATTTTTAGTACTCCTGAAATTCACGGAAACTATTAACCACTAATCTAATCGACTCGAAATGTATTTGATTATTCAAAAACCCATTAGGCATTTTCTGGAGTTCATGGAAAACAGTTATGGTACCAGGAATTGTTAATCTAATCGAGGCGAAAATAAATTGACGCGGTGCACAGCTGTTAATACCACTGTAGATTTGACTTCTTTTTTTTTATTTTATTTTTTTTTTTTTGGCCCAACAAAAGGCCGAAAACAAGTTGGGTACGCTTTTAGCGTTCGCACTTGGCCTGTCTTATCTATGCAATCGGAAAAACAGAACGGGAAATCGGGGGGAAAAGCGACGGAGCTACGGGGTTGACGGGGTGCTGCTGAGGGGCTGGAATGGGGGATTATGAGCAGCTGTTATGCAGTCGGGGAATCGATAGCGTTTGCCCTTTGTTGGCGGCATCCAAATGCTCCAAAGTAAACGCAATGGCAAAAGCCAAGAAAAGAGCACTTCTCTTATCACAATTTAAGCACACGTACATGTACATACATGTATGTACACACACAGCTTATTGGGCAATGACAATTTATTAACAAAATATTTACACAAATGCGGACAAAAGATGGTTTTGTGGCTTGCGGTTGGCGGTACGGTATATATAGATTTTCGGTGACCATTTTAGGGGATCACGATTTTTCTCAGCCCACTTTTATTACCACTCAACAAAACTGTCTACAGTTGCGGTCAGAGAAATGTTGGCTGAAATCCGCACCTGTCACAGAGGATCAATAATGTCTAATCACCTGTCTAAAGTTCGATCGATAATACATTGATCTTTCTGCGAACTAATATCAAAAATGTTTTTTGTGCGCTTGGAAATTTACTTGGAAAGTTTTACCACTATTGCGACACGTTTTTGGCGGCCAAAACAGTTTTTCGACAACGTTTTACTCTCGAAAGTAGAGAATTATCGAATATTCGAATCGGAAAAGTCTAGTTGGAAGAGTTTGAGTTACAGTACGCAGTTTGATAAGCTATTATTTTTAGATAGCGGTTTAGAGTGTTCTCTGGTAAATGGAGTTGAGTTGTGACATTAAACCATATAGGACATTTTTCATATTTTCCTTTAACGATTTTCAAGGATTAACGTTTCGATATGATTGCTGATCCTAATTAATATCATATATTAAAGATGCATTTAGTACGCAGCTAAAGATAAGAGGACTTACGCATGGGCAGTGTGGGCGTGGCTCGCGACACTCTAGTTGTGGGCGGGGTGTATGTTCCACCGAACGCGCCCGTCGCCGGTGCTGCGGATGCAAATGCGGATGCGGATGAGGATGATGACGAGGCGCTGGCGCTGCCGAAGGGCGTCGCATGAGGAACTGGAGGTGCTGGCCGCTGGGCTATGCTGATACCCGATCCGGAAACGGAACCTGCGCCCAGGGGCGGTGCGTGGGCGGCGGATGTGGCTGCGGATGTCGCCAGGGGCGGAACGCGGGCAGACGGAACGGAACCGGAAACGCCAGGGCCGCGCGCACCGGAAAGGACGATCTGGTCGTGGGACTCATTCTGCGCCTGGAGCTTCGCCTCCAAAGATTGCAGCCGACTGCCGATCGTCTCGAACTCAATGGTGGACATTATATCGACTCGCTTAGGACCGATTTTCAATAGTTAGTTTCTAGTATCGTTGGATTTTGGTATTTATTTAATTTTTTCTCGTCTTTTGGCCAGCACTTCTTCGATTTTTCTCTCACTCACTCCCTCTCTCTCACACACACACAAGCGCGCGCAGGCGGGGGAGGGTGTGTGTGTGTGTGAATTGTTTTGCTGTGCGCCCTGCTTGTTGTTTTGTCGCTGATGTTGTTGTTGTTCGGCGGCACACATACACTGTAAACTTTACACTTGCAAAAATAAAGGATCGCTTGGACTTTTGTTGTTTGCCAAGGGGGGCACAAAAACAAAATCGAAAAAAGGAAAACACAGTCACTGTGCATTAGAGAGAGACATCCTCACCCCCACACACGCACACACACACGGGCATACACGCAGCGCCCTCTCTCTCTCTTTCTTTTTCAGCAGCAACGGTAACAACAACTTGCGATTTTTTCCTCCTTTTTTGGGAGAATATTTCATCGGTTTTCCTTTCGTGGCGCTGTTTGTCGCACTTCTGCAATCGATTCGTTTCGCGACCGCGGGCAGCGGTATCACTGGCACAATTTGATCACTCGCTTTTGTACGTTTGTGCTGCCTAAATCGCGTGTACAATAGTGATGTAAAAAAACATCGATGCATCAGCCATCAATGGTTCTTCGTCGATAATTCTCAATATCTGTTTTGGTGCCTATCGATGGTTAGCAAAACATCGGCACCTCAGAAATAGTTTTGGAACAAGTAAAGGCGCCTAAAAATACGTCGAATTTTTTCATTAAGCTACAATATTTGTCAGAGGATATTTCCTACAAATATAATATATTTATAATAAAGTTTTTATATACAAATTTGCTGATTCGAGAGACTTGCTTGTTCTTATACATAAAACAATAATATTGGGTCTACCTATTCATTAATTGAATTCTAAATGAATTAGTAAAATTCTAAAACATCGAATTCATAGTCAAACTTGCAACACTAGATATCGAAGACGGAGTGACCAAGTGCTAAAAAAAATCATATATATATACCGAAAATGCAACATATGAGGGGCATCACTGTGATAGAACGTATTAAGTTGTTCCAATAAAGTAATTGTCATAACAAAAATTTAAAGGAAATAAATAAATAGTAAAAAGTAGTTATGAGGAATATTACGAACAACTTTCTAGAAGGCTTACAAAAAGATATAAATATAATCGATACTTAGCTCAATTATCTAAATTTGCTGCAGGTGGAAGCCAATTTATTATCGAGGCACTTCGATTTCTTTGAATGACGATACTACAGCTGCACTCGATGGGATATATCGATAGGACCGTCTACGGCTGGCCAGCGCTAGTGGAAAAGCGAGAAAAACGAGAAGAGAAGCGAAAAGCGATCGGCGAACAGTGCAAAAAGTGCGGAAAGGAAAGCAAAGGCAATAACGAAAGGTTGGGCGGTAAAACCTGGGCCACACGATCCACACCGATCCGATCCCATATCACCGACCCGCATCCAAATCCTGACCTGACCAAATGCGGTAAAAATAGCCGCATCGCATCGCATCCGATTCGCACCGAACCGCCAAGTCTTGCAGAATCCGACAAAAAACATCGAGGAAAGTCGAAGAGAGGATACAAAGCATATAGCATAAGCATATAGGATATAGGATATAGAAGGGCTTAACAAAATGTCCAAACGCCACCGCCTCACGCCCTTTACCATTGCCAAGGAGCCAGAGGCCGCCATGTAAGTCAAAATGGTCAAATCCTGGCCAGAAACGCATAGTGAATTGAACTACATTCGGCAATCCTTTTAGAGTCCCGCCACGCAACCTGGACTCGCGGGCCACCATCCAAATTGGCGACCGTACCTTTGACATCGATGCAGATAGTCTCGAGAAGATCTGCGATCTGGGCCGTGGCGCCTATGGAATCGTGGATAAGATGCGCCATAAGCAAACCGATACGGTCCTGGCCGTCAAACGCATACCCATGACCGTAAATATTCGAGAACAGCACCGCCTTGTGATGGATTTGGACATATCGATGAGATCCAGTGACTGCCCCTATACCGTCCACTTCTATGGAGCGATGTACCGCGAGGGCGATGTCTGGATCTGCATGGAGGTGATGAGCACCAGCCTGGACAAGTTCTATCCGAAGGTCTTCCTCCACGATCTGCGAATGGAGGAGAGTGTGCTGGGCAAGGTCAGCTGGGGAGGATTGGAGGCGGGGCTAATCTTATCGGGCAATCGCCACTATACTACTGCCGTACTACTACTGCCTTTGCTTTACAGATTGCCATGAGCGTGGTCAGTGCGCTGCACTATCTGCACGCTCAACTGAAAGTCATCCATCGGGACGTCAAGCCCTCGAACATACTGATCAATCGGGCCGGTCAGGTCAAGATCTGTGACTTTGGCATCTCAGGTGGGCGGGCATTGGCTCACTTCTTGCCACTGTAATCATGCTAATAATGGATTGACTTTTAGGCTACCTCGTGGACTCCATTGCCAAAACCATCGATGCTGGTTGCAAGCCGTACATGGCGCCGGAACGGATCGATCCCCAGGGAAATCCGGCGCAATACGACATCAGGTCGGATGTTTGGTCGCTGGGCATCGGCATGATCGAAATGGCCACTGGCCGCTACCCGTACGACAATTGGCGAACGCCATTTGAGCAACTGCGTCAGGTGAGTGCCTACATCTGGCTGATAACTGTCACATGAGGGATCTTTAAGATTTTTCCGGACAAAATATATGTTATTTAGACATTTTGGGATTTTAGATCCTAATTGTACAAATGCTACCGATCCGATAATGTATTCCATGTTATCTACATGTAATGCACATTTGGATTTTTTCAATTGTGGTAGCCAAAAGCTTTCAAGATGGTTGAAATTTCTAAAACAAGCCCGGTAAAACTTTGAAAATTAATAATGAATAGGCCGGTTTGATTGTAGCTTAGGTTTCTTCACAGATAATAGTATGAAAAAATTAGTTATAGCCACTTAAAACCAATCATATACGAAACGAATGCTGAGTATTATTATTTCCTACTAATGATTTTGTTAATATTAATGTCAGGAACCAACTTTCATTACATAACTTATTGGGGGCTCACAAATAACTATTAAATAATCTTAATTAAAAATGTAACCACTTGTTCTCAAGCACTTTACACCACAATAAACTCAGAAAAAACAATTAGTAATGTGCCAAGCAGCTGTGGTTATCATTTTGATAACTAAAAAGAACTATTCATAAACTTCGAGTAAATACATACAGAATTAGGCATTATCAGAGGGATTTTGTAACCGATCTAAACCACAAGAGGCATCGTGCGTAATTAAGAACCCATTGTCTTTATTATCTTTTAGGTGGTTGAGGACAGTCCGCCGCGCCTGCCGGAGGGAACCTTTTCGCCGGAGTTCGAGGACTTCATCGCCGTCTGCCTGCAGAAGGAGTACATGGCGCGGCCCAACTATGAGCAGCTGCTCAAGCACAGCTTCATCGTGGAGCACCTGCAGCGCAACACGGACATCTCGGAGTTCGTGGCCAGGATACTGGATCTGCCCGACGCCCAGCCGGCGCAGTAGGTTAATGGCCGGGTAGCTGGTTAATGGTTAACCCATGGCGCCGCCCCCTTAACCCCTCAAGCCGTGCCCGTGCCCGTGTAAATTGCCGCCGTCTTCTTCTAGCATGCATTTCGTACATGTTGTGTGTGTGTCCCCCGTCTGTTTGACAGCAAAAGGAATAAAACTATATGAATGGAGTCCAAGGAAAACCCAAAACAAACCCAACATCAATCAGCAATAAGCGTCAGCTAATCTAAAGATACAAAATGGAAACTGCATAATTATTAATTTAAGTGAGAGAAGCAACAGCAACATAACCGTTACTAGCAAACCTGCAATATGCATAATGCAAAAATCGCCTTGCAACGCTCAAAAATGGATAACCGAACCGTGCCTCCCAGCTGGCGATGCTGCTGATGTCTTGAAGCATAATACCATTTTAATATATATTTTTAAAAGATAATAGCTTAGTCAACGAAAAACAAGAACAGAAGCAAGCAAACATTGAATGTAAAAACGTACTAAACTTAAATGATAATTTGTAACTTTTTGAACACCAAAATAGTCGAAAAGAAAGTGTTTATAATTATAATTGTTTAACAAATATATATTACGTAAAATAGCTAATAGCTAAATCCCGTTGTATTCGTATTAGAAACTTTCGTTGCAATTGGTGAAAATCATTGTGATTGGTAGCACAATCTTAAGAATTTCCTTATAATGAAACCAAATTCCCCAGTTAAAATTCAAAAATTGCGCTCGATTCCAGTGCATCGTAAGTGCAACGATGCACCAAATGGAAATCGTATATATGTATATATACATATATATGGTATCGATACCTTTTCATCTGGTATCAGGGTTCCATTGACGTGGAACTCACTACGTGAGTTTCCTATCGATATCGAAGAACTCGCAGATACGCAGAACATATACTTAACACGGCTATGGAGTGGTTAAATTTCTGGAAAATAAACCCCTTTTAAAGGAATTTCGCTCACACCCATGGCTTTGCGGCGCCCTGTGATAAGCTCGCTTGGCGGAGGTACTTGCTCCGATATTTCTGGAGCCCATCCCTAGCGGCTGGCCGTAAAACCCTGATAATCTGGTCGACTGGCTGAACCATCCAGCCCATGCATTGGCCCACGATTAGATTGCTATAGAAATGGTCAGTGCACGGAACCTATTGTTGCTATCCTCGTCGCGCTTGCACGGCCATGGATACTTGGAGCATGCGCGCGCCCAGCTGGAGGATCTCTTCAAGAGGTAGGTGACCATGTCATTGCTATGATCTTAAGGCATTGTAAATCAAAATATGAGAAGATACATTATTACACTTTTGGAACAAAGAGAACATGTATTTTATATTGATAACACAAAGGCAAAATGTGAATTCCTTCTTTGCTAATTGAACAAACCCTCCAATTACTTGCAGTGCCAATGTGAAGACCGTGCTCTTTGTGCCCTACGCTCTGCGGGATCACGACAAGTACACTGCCACTGTGCGGGATGCACTGCAGCCGTGGGGATTCAATGTGGAGGGACTGCACACGAAGCCGGATCGCGAGCAGGCATTGAGGGAGGCACAGGCCATCTTCGTGGGCGGCGGCAACACCTTCGTGCTGCTGCGCTCGCTCTACGAGATGAAGTTGCTCGATCCGATCAGGGAACTGGTGCTCCAGCGTGGATTGCCGTACGTGGGTAGCAGTGCGGGCACGAATGTGGCAACCCGATCCATCCACACGACCAACGACATGCCGGTGGCCTATCCGCCGAGCTTTGAGGCGCTCGCCCTCGTCCCCTTCAACATCAATCCGCACTATCTGGATCCGGAGGCGGGCAGTCGGCACAAGGGCGAGACGCGGGACGAGCGGCTGGAGGAGTTCGTGGCCTACCATGGACTGCCCGTGCTGGGTCTTCGCGAGGGCACCAGTGTCCGGGTTCAGGGCGAGAAGGCCATCCTCCTGGGCGATCGCAATGCCAAGCTGTTCAAAGCGTAAGTACACACTTTCAATCGGTCAATACGGTTTAAATGGGTTCCGTAAGTTTAACTTCTTGGTTTTTTACATTCGAATAACTTTTATGTTGTTCATTAATTCATTATTTTTCAGTGACGGTGGCACTGAGGAGCTAGCACCCCAAGCGGATCTCACCTTCCTGCTGCAGAAATAGCCAAGCAAAACGATCGAATTAAAGAAAACATTGATGTTTATTGTACATATGCACATTCATAATTTGTTTTATTCTGCAATAACAACAATTCCTACACGTAAACAGTACAGATACAGTAGTTGTACACTATGACTAAATGTATAAAAAGTTTGGGTAGAGGGATAAACCCTGACGAGCGTACATGCGAGTACATATATAGCTAATAAATTTTGTAATAAATTAATCGGATTTCCCCTCGTTATCGTAATGATAAGAATTTGACTGGCAGACTTCTTATTCGATGCTAAAACTGATGTGCTGGCAAATGGTCAAATGGATAACATGGATACACTAACAATGGACATCGGCTAAGTGAAACTGGCAAGCACTTAACAATATAATATTTTTTATTTACAATGGGCTTTTTCGTTGGCACAAAAGCCCTGACAATTAGCAATACTTTTGGATTGTTATTTCGTGGGCAAAGTTTCGATAGAACTATGGTTTATATTTTCACCCAGCCGATACTAAGATTTAAGCTTTAACTTTTAAAGAGGAACATAGTCAAAGTAAGCACTCCCCGATTTAGACCAGTTTTTCAACAGCAATTCCTTCTCTTTTTTTTTGGCACACCGTCTTTGAGAGAGCCCATTTAGAGGGATTGTAACACTTTGAGGCAAGGCGGCATCTGGTTATTTGTCGTACAGCCACATCGTTCGTTTCACTTAGATTAGTGTAGTAGTATAACACTTAGCTTAACTAGTCGTTTAAATAGGAGTCAATGGTGCAATGGTGCCTGCGTAACTTACTAGGAATCGTTAATAGAGATATTGTGGCGTATGCTAAGTATTTACATGCGAAAATCGAATGTCTGTTGAATGGCTCGAACAAGTGTCCCACATTTGGCAGCTAACACTACGCTACGTTAATTACTAACTAACCAACTAACTAATTGCTGTCTACCATTTTTGAGCATTGAAAGTTTCACTTTAAAGCAAGCAACAACGGCAATCGCCTAGGCCTAAACACTAAGTTCGGATTGAGATAGGTCCGCTGCTGGTCTTATACTTGGGTCCCAGTCCCACCATCACTTCATTCTGAATAGGATTTAATTTAAGCTTTGGGTGCGAGTATAAGAGTTGGCATGCACACACACACACACACACACACACACACAGAGATTACATTCATTCATTCTGCTCAATCAAACACACGGTCATGTACACAATGGGAATATCTTAAAAAGGAACTGATGATATTACAGGCAGGAGCTGGAGCTGGAGCTGGAAAGGAGCCATCGGATCCCAACTATTTGTGTAGAATACTTTTGTCCTCGTAGCGTATTATGGCGTCGCCGATCTGCTTGCGCGACGCCAGGTGGATGCACTGCTCCCGACCACAGCGTTCCGGCACGATCTGCGGCAGCGTTCCTCCGCGAGACAGATGGTTTCGCACATTCTGGCCGAAGCGCAAATTCGGCTCCACTCCGCGCAGTATATGCACCGAGTGCTGTGCCGCCACGAACATATCGAGGATGCTTTCCACGCCCGGTGGTCGCGTCTCCTCTGCAGGCTGCAGCAGCAGCTTGTCGATGTCCAGGTCGTTGCGTATGATCGGCAGTCCCTGCGGATGTAACAGTTTGCGAGCTGAAGCGGAAGGAGTAGGGAGTAAATAAAAGACCAGTTAACTGGAAAAGTTTCCCCCCTCACTCACCCTGGACATAATCCCGGCTGTAGAAAGCGATCACGTCGTGGTTGTGGCGATCGAAGTAGCCACTGCTCTGGCTCACGTCGCAGGTGTCGCACTCACGGCAGAACTGCGCCCAGCGGCATGGGTACATCTGGAAGCCAATTGGTGCGTACACCTGGAAGCCCTGTATCGTGTTCATGCGCACGCGATTCAGAAAGTCCGCCTTGAAGACCATGCCTGGTGTGGCCAGCAGCACGAGGGATTCGAGGCCCAGCTTGGGCAGTGCCAGATCGGCAACCACCAGACTGAGCAGCTGCCGTGGTCCGTACATGGAGGCGTGCAGCAGCCAGCTCTGCGGATCCACCGGCTCGCTCAGCTGCTCCGGCAGCCGGATGGACACCCAGGCGATCCGGGAGCCATCGGTCTTGTACTTAGATGACAAGTCAAGGGCCAGTGTCTTCAGTGCTTTGAAGGGATCCTCGTCGCCCTTGCTGGGCGAGTTCAGTCGGTACATGAAGATCTACGAGGCGAAAGAGATTACATTATTCTGTCTTCAAATTGTATATGGTTTTGATCTCACCAGCAGCAGAAAGGTGTTGTCCTGGTTTTGCATGCAAATCCTTTCGTACTGTTCCACAAACAGGAAAGCATCCGGCACCTGGTGCTCAAAGGCGGGCACCAACATGGCAATTCTCGTGCTCTCGGTGACGTAGGGCGAGGGAACCACCTCCACGCGACCCAGTGGCTTCACCACCTCAAAGCTCTTGACCACGAGCCGGCGGCTGCGACCCGATCCCTCCTGCAGATTTAGATGCAGCTGGTAGTCCATGCCGCGTGTGGCATCGAACTTCCGATAGGCACTGTGCAGGCTGTGGTAACTCAGGCGCGGATGCTTGAGTGCGGCATATTGTAGTGCTATCTCCAGGACCTTGGCAAAGTCCAGCGCCTCGATTCGCGACAGCGTCGCCACCGCATGCTCCGCATTGCCGTTGGGCAGGAAGCTGTGCGTCCCGTTGAGCAGCTGCCACGTGAGGATGTCGTGTCGCGTCTCCGGCGCACTCGGTGGCGGCACGCCCAGTGGCCACCGGATCTCGAGAATCTTGTTCGATATACTCCCATTGGCAATCCGGTACGACTTCTGCTCCAAAGCATAGCCCCGCTCCTGCACCTTCTCCAGGTGGTGCTGCAAACCAATGGGTTTTCAATATTGATAATCATGCGATTTCAAGTTGATAAATGTTTATTGGCATACCTTGGAGTAGTAGGCATGCAGTCGGTAGAAGTCCTCCGGCATCTGGACGGGATACACGGTGCTGGCATTGCGAAAGGCCTCCTCCTTGGCCAATTCGCTGAATTCGCGATGACGACGGTTCGTCGCATCCAAGGCGTAGCTAAATTGCCGCATGCCCTGCAAGTCAATAAAGATACAGATACATATAGTTGGAGTTGAACATGGTCATGGGCATGGGCATGGTCAAGGTCAGGTTCAGGGCCAACGCTCGATGCCGTGGAAGGAAAGTCGGGCCATGGATCCCACGGCTGGAGCAGTGCCACATGCTCGCAACAAGCGATCCCTTTTACGATCCATAAAATAAAAGGAACGAGCATAATTAAATTAACAATGTCGCGCTAATGGAACAAAGATCTCCCATTCGATCGCGGATTTGCCCACATCTTTGGCACTTCTCCATTTGGAGCATTTTTAATTGGCCCGCGCACATTAATCAATGCCCGAGCGAATTGCAGCTTTTGAAGACGCCGTTCGGCAAACTCTTTGGGCCAGTTAATTAAGCGAAACACACTTGCATATCTCCGTTTTTATTGAGACAGCTGCAGTCGAAGCAATAACATTCAGCAAGCCTTTATAAATGAAGGAAAATGTTTAATCAATAAAACAAAATATGCATTTGGATATGGATTCAACAATTAATATTGAACTTTGGTTTAAATAAACCAAACTATTGCACAGGCTACATAATTCAAAATAACAATCAAATGAGTGTTATGCTTGAAGATTGAAAATAGTTGACAATGTTTACCTAATGGTCTGTTTTTTCCTCAGAAAGATGACTGAATAAACACTACATTTCAGCTGAAACATACAACTCATGGCTGGAACTACTGTGGCATTATAATCACCACAACTAAGCATTTTTTCTGCAGATACCACCGCACATAGGACATAAATCATTCCATGCTGCCGCAGCGCATAAATAAAATCCAATCCAAACAAACCCAGCAATCGAAATCAAACGAAAGCAAAACTAACATCTCAACGGAAAAAGTTCCATTTACTCACGGTTGTGTTCGACTGTTTATGCAAAAATAAGCTGCGTGTTCATATAAACAGGGCTATAATCAGAAATGATAATGAGCAAGACACACCCACCTGTACTTTCGATTAGCGAAAGTACGGTGTTTAGTACTTGTATTAGGGGGAAAAAAAGATACAGACTAATAAATTAGTGACTTTATTAAATTGTTGGTTTCCCACATTAATAAAATAGATTGTATAAACTGAGAATGCAATTCCACGGCCCCAAAAAGGTTCACTCCCATCTATAAGTTTGAATAAGATACTAATAAGTATCTTAAGATGTTCGTCAAGTGGCTCTCAAACTGTCACGACTCGAAAGTTAACATTCACAGCTTACCCGCCCAGTTCCACGCCCCCCCCTACTGGCCGGCAAAGAAATTCTTGTGTTGCTACTTGGAAATTAAATAAACTGTGTTGTCCATCAACTGAGTGATTTTGGTCTTGCTCTGAATTTGGTTACTCATCCAGATCTTTGCGAACAGAGGCGTGCGAATTTCAGAGGCTGGGGATTAAGTCTTAAGATTATACATAGCCTATGGTATTTACCTAATGCAATAAAAATATTAATAATATAATTTATTGTTATACAAAAAACTAAAAACAGGTCAACTAGACATAATTAATAAATATTTCAGATGAAAGCCTTAGCTAAACACTGTAAATACCAAATTATACCATTAGCTTTAATGAAATGTACATATATATATAAGGGATAAAGCACAAATAAATTAAAATTAAAAAATTAATATAATTTATTTAATATAAGAACCCCCTTTTCAAACATCCAATACGCCACTGGGCTGAAAAGTACTTTGCTTGCTGGTGCTTTGCTCTCATTTTTCTCGCCTTTTCAGGGTCAATGTGCAGCAGTGTTGGTTAAGTTTTCGTTACAAAAGCAAAGCTAAAATATTTATTTTTTTTAACTGCATATTTATTGCATTTATTGGTCTAATTCAATGGAGAACTATTGTTCGGTGTAATTGTTTTACATTTGAACAAATGTCAAACTGCTTTTTTATTTTATTGCTCAAGCGTACTGATTTGAGAAAACAACCGAACCGGTATCTCTGGCACTTTGTATCAATGAACTGACTTTTTTTTTCGGCCAAAGATCAAGATACATTTGTTTGAATGTCTGCTTCGTCTGTGTGTTTTTTTTTACTCAACAGCAAATTGTTTAAATAGGGCGCTCATTGATTTCAGCACGAAAAGATTTTGAGAAAGCGTAAATAGAAGATAGAGATCTAATCGAGTCATTCACCAATAAATTGCACATGCTTCAATCATTTCTATCGGAGATCGACGACTCACTCACCTGAAAGCTCTCCTGGCAACCAGCCACCCGACTGGCGTACTTGACGCACCGCCCGATGTTGACACTGTGGTCATTGGTGCTCCCGATCCGGACGCAGCGCTCCAGGTTGTTGCGCATCTTGCGGATGACGCTGCTGCTGAGCAGGATGCCCGCCTCCAAGGAGCAGTAGTTGCGGTCACTGGCCCCGGGTGCCTCCTCCTCGTTCGACTGGCCATCGGCGGAGGCACCGCCACCGGCAGGATCCAGGCCGATGCGGGCGCCACCCATGTACAGGTCAAAGGTGATGCTCATGTGGTAGAGCAGCTTCACCAGTTTGCGCGCATCCACGTAGACGGTGTCGGGCACCAGCAGAAAGTAGTCGTACTCATCCAGATAGTTGTCCGCAATATACTTGACCACGTGGAACGGCCGGCGGCTCTCCTGCGTGTCCGTGAATCCCACGATGTTCTTCAGCTTGTAGTTGGTCTTCACACTGTCCGCGTAAATGAAGAACTTGATCTTGTTCACCAGATGGGCGGTGGTGCGGTTGAAGGCAGTCGCATAGGTGTTAATGTGCTCCTGCGAGGTCATCACCCCGATGAAGAGCTTCTCCCGGATACCCAGCTCTGAGGAGTAGTAACGCGGTCGAATCACATTTTTCACCTGCAAGAAGGAAAATAAATTAATTAAAATTATTAGGAAACAAGAGCATGAGAAAATCTGAAGGCCCTCCATTTCCGGAGTGCCCTGATCTTGAAAACATCTCCCATGATTTGGTATGCATAAATTCCTGATATCTAAGTGGATCGATCTGTGGGCAGGGGATCAGTTCTAGAATTACACCGCATTCTACGTGACTTCGTTTGAAAAGCGAGTTTATTTTTAAAACGAACTGGATGCCTCGTGATATAGGAGAGGCTTCAATTTCCAACCACGATACGAGAGGATTGAAGATCATCCACCAATTCCAATTAGAAATATGAGTAATACTATCTCCTGATATTCACCTGCCTATTTTTAGCCGCTGACATGCACTCCAAAGCGTATAAAGTGCGTTAAGGGTCTTTTATCTGCCCAATTACATCTATATTCCTCCACGCTTAAGCACTCAAAACGACGGACTGGTAAAGCGACTCTTCTCGAGTGGCTCCAATTTTTCGTTGGCCACTTGAGGGCACATTTTAATTCTTTTCCTTTACGATTAGATGACTGTCCAAAGTTTGCCAGGCAGCACGATGACGAGGTATTCCCCCACCTCGAGTAGCTATTTTATCCACTATCTTGTATAATAATAAAACAAAAATACCCATTGCGTTTCCCAGAATGCCTAGATACAGTGATAATAACGTCAGGTCTTGGATTTAATACTACCATGTGATTCCAGAAGTTGACAACTAGATTCTTCGGGAACGTCGAAAGAATATTTATTATTATTTGTCATGCCTTAAGAAGCCACATGTGACTTGTCCTTATTAAGCTGCCTTTCTGTCATTTAATATTTAAATTAAACTAAATTAAATTCAACTTTCGATAAGCTTTGCATGAAAAACATAGTTTACAGATTTTATATTTTACTTGTATGATGTACTTTTGAATATTTCAACATTTTGTATGGCTTTTTAAAGCATTCACCTCCATAAAACTGCTATAAACAAATACTCACTTAATTTATAGCACCAAATCTTCGAATTTAATGGAATATAAGTATGGCCAGAATTTCGTGGAACTTCAGACTTTTGTGACTCACTGTGCCAGGTAATTTTTTACATTTTTTTTTTTTTTGAATTGAAACAGGTACAAATTCGTAAACACACTTTTGCTGCCGTTTAAGTGGGCGGTTGGCCGTCCTTCGCCATTTGCATGTATGCCAAACCTAACCGGGTAATTTACGTACTGGCCATCTTAACCCAAAGAGATGCGTGCAAGGTGGCCGGCCACTCCTCCCGATGCTCCCATCCGCCAGGCCAGTGACTGCACCTTGGCTGCCAACGGAGCTCGTCGAATAAGCAATTGCCCATATGTGCAAGCACTTTGAACCAACTCGCCGTGTTATTTTGTGCTTTTATTTTTTATTTTTTTAAATTATGATTCTACACAATCCGTTTGTTTCAAAAACCTACAAAATTCTGAAAATGTAACCTGCAGAGGTAGAGTGTCGCCAATAGTTGCTGGCCCAATAAGCTAGCAATTATCAGTGATTAGATTATCTTAATTCATATATTAGCACAGAAAGAAATCCAATGCCATATGCAATTCGTATTTCTATACACTAAATACTTAAATAATCATTTATGGTAAGAAAAATAATTACTTTAACATGTTCCTTTATGTTTTGTATCATTATGCATGAAAATTCACGTAAATTTCCCACTTTTCTTTGCCAATTTTTTTTCTCCGTGCTAAGCCAATCAAATCGATCGAGAAAAGCCATTTGAGTTGCGATTTAATTGAATTGCAGGCAGTGCAGTGGCGAGTATCTCGCATAGTGTAGTTTCCTATGCAATCGCTGCCCACTTAATGGCTCCATGTGGTGCTTTAATTACCGCGCTGGGGTTGCAGCTTGATCCCCCGATCCGCAGTGGATCGGTTCAAGATCTGACCTTGCGCCAATACCACAGATACGCCCGCTGACTAAATGGGCGGGGGATTGGGGCAGATCTGGGGAGGATTGGACGCACACGCACATTTGCCAATCATCAAATGTGTAAATATCGCCGAAAGATAAACCACGGGTAAAAATAACACAGCGAAAAAAAAAAAAACACAACATCCATTTGGGCTAAGATCGCTCTCGAGATCTGTGTTTGTTCGCTTGGATATTTTGTAGCGTTTTTGGGTAAATAAAAATGCTTTCCTAAATATGAATGATGCATGGGAAATTCAGTGAATACAGTGCTTTCATCATTTTAACATCGAAACAGTGGTCGCTTTTTGCTATTTTATTAAGAAAGCGATTCGAAAAAGTGCTGGCCAATTTGAACATAAATATAAATAGTTGAAATAAATAGTTGCAACTTAAATTCAAACCACTTCTTGCTTGGTATGTTCGTTGTTTCCAGAATACCTTTTAACTCCTACATCTATTCAGAATTTCTTATAGATATGATTAAATTGAACCAATGTATCTGGCTATTTCTACAATATTGCCGGCTTTTGGCAACAAGGCCATGCCTGGCATAAATGTGATTCACTAAAAGGTTTCTTCACCTGAACAATGAGTTCGCATCTTGGATCCAAATTCCCCAAATCCACATTCACCTGAACATGAACCACACATTTTCGCTTGAAATCGTTTATAAATTTTCCCGCCAGTGGATAAATTTCCGCCATAGATCGAGGAAATCTTTTGGGGCACGTGGTCCAACACATTTTGGTATATGGCACAAAAGTTGAGTTATCAAAACAAAAAAATAGTAAAAAACGCTCCCAACAGCCTTGTGACGTAATATGACAACAACGGAAGTGGAAAAAGGTGCTAAGAGGAGTATATTTATTGACGACCAGAACCAACCAACTGGCTAAACTTCTTATCGATTGTGCTGCCTTATCAGAAGATAGATATGGCTAAGACGATGTCACCGTGCTCCAACTGGAATGGGAGCAAAAGCCATTTCCAATTTCAATTTCCATTCCACAAAATTTAATTAAATACCAAGCACACACACATATAGGGCATATAGGGCCCAACTCTTTCGTCAGATAAATAAGAAATTGCGCCATTGACAATCTATGTTAGCCTGGATATATCGACGTGATAAATACGACCAAAATATGATTTAATTAACTAGAAAATGTAGTATAATAGTAAGCCTCTTTGTTAAGAATCGAGTTGTTTATAATATCATAACTAACGATCCAATAAAATCTTTCCATATAGTAAATCATATTATTTACGGGCAGTGTCGCTTTCCAACTATGAATGAAAAATATACGACTACCTCTTAAAATGTTTAATATATTACAATCCAACAATAAGCAATTTGCTTGAATACCCATCGAAGCAAGTTAAAATATTCTAGCATGGAGGAAATCGAACCAATTATCTCACGGATGTTTAGATGGTTTGGTAAACTCTGTGGAAGTGACAAGAATTGGCTTCACTTTCGGCCCGATGAATCACTTGGCAGGTTCAACTTGAACTTAGGACGCGATAAATGTTTACAGTGATTATATGGCCCTCGTCGTCGTCGGCTTTGGGTGTAATAAATCTCCAGATAGCCCAGTGTGTGTATTATTTTATAAGGCCGACTACTTAAGGTGTGTTTGCTTTTTTAAGCGCAGTGTAATGCGTCGCATGGTTTTCATCTGGAGCGAGTGAGCCACTTTAATACATGGGTTAATTCAAAAATGGACTAAGTAAATATTGTTTTTTTCACTGATTGATTTTAGTTTTAAGCAAACTTGATTCATTAACTCAGCCATTCGATTTAAGTGATCTATTAGTTGTTGTGCTGCCGGCAGCATTATAAATAATTCAATTACTACACCATTTAATTGCAATTGAATTATTTAATCAGTTTATTCTATTAGATGCTCTCAAAACGAGCTTAATACGCAATTTTGTGTTTCTACCAGATACATTCCTATTAGTTTGGCCATGTATCTTTTTGCAACTATTACTTACGGCTTACAAGTTCTTATTTACAATTGACCTTTAGTCATTTGGTTGAAGACGTCACGGAACCGCATTCAAAATCAATTATTTAAATTAACAACGGATCGGCTATTGGCTACCCCTCGGTAATTGTTTCAATTATCAATCGAATCGCAAGTGGATTTTAATTACAGGTTCGTGGTTTTATAGCTCAAATGAACGGCTCTCAGGGTATCGATAACTCGAGTAATGTCTAACAGCATTACCTCCACTCAAATTGATGTGATTTAGTTACTAAAAAGACGATATAATAAAACATAAGTGTACAAGGGTGTAACTTAAGACTCAATTCAAAATGAAACGATTTATAATGCGGGTGTTTAAGATCTTTAAGATCTAAACTAGGGCTTATATTGACAGATCTAGAGGCGACACCTTTGCATCGTCACAAGTGATATACAGACCCATATGCATGGCATACGGATCAGGTACATATATAGCACATACATATATACATATATGCAGCATATGGGCAGCTGGCAATCTCGCAACTCTAGGCTTTTCACATTTCCAGCTGCAAATTGTATTGGATTGGACAGAAATCTTAATTGGGACAAGTACGCCGTCGACCAGACACCGAGTTTTTCTAACGCCCGCACGCCGGGGGAGGATTACTACTACTACAGATCGTCTGGTCTGGTCTGGTCTAGTCCGCAGCTTATGGCAATTTATTGGGGCCGCATCTGTATCGCACTGTATGTATGTACAGTCTGCCTTCGTATGAATGCCTCCGAACCTCAGACTTTAGACCGGAAATGCGACGCGCTTTTCAATTAAGCCCCGCCAAGATCTTACCATTCAGTTCAGCATTCAGTTCTGAATGACGATCCCTGCGATCTGGGTGAGTTCGCTGGCCAATGTGGGAATGCCCCACAAACTCCCAGGGGGGATCATGATTTCGGAGATTAGATCGGGCAAAATTTAATTCGATTTAGTACCATGTTTCGAAACACTGCACTTATTTCGCATTTTATTAAACAATCCCATTCTATGTAACTAAATGAATTAGTTACTATCTTTGACGTGTCTTGCCGACTGCCACGATCCCAATCTATATAGATAACCTATTAATACGTCACAAATGCTTATCGTATAGACCAACTGCTTCATCGTCAAGTTCCAAGTGTTTTATTATATAATGGGTAGAACAAATGTAGTTTAATGTCAGGCTTCTTTTAACTTTTATCTTTATAGATTCCAGATTAGCATCATCTAACAGAAATATTGAGTCATTTGATTACAAACCGATTGACAACACTGATCAAAGGAGAAGTGCTATCCAATACTATCCACTATGGTCCAACTAAAGGGTTATCAGATGGGTTTAGCTGTTGATTTCGTGGAGCTTTGTTTTTGGACTCAGTTTCGGTGTCGATTTCAATTAGAATCTTGCGAAACTTTTGGAGCCGATAAGCGAGTTTATTTATAGAGTTAGTTTTACGCCAGCCACCTGATAATGTGGCAGCAAAATCGGCCACAAAACGAATCTTTACTAAACACACACATGGGTCCGCCAATTATAATACGCATTCTTCATCGGATGGTGGTCCATTTTGGGGTATTCATTTCGCAGGATGCATGCCGCTGCCCATATACTTGTCGAACAGGAACTCGCCCACCTGGTTTTGCGCCTTCTCCAATTGGCTGATATAGTCGGCGAGGATCTTCTGGCCATCCACTTGCTCCTGCAGGAAGTTGGCCTCGATGAAATCGCAGAGATTCGGATCCGCTTCCTTGCCAGCCAGGGCGTGCAAGTCGAGCAGATGCTTATTGACCTCCAGTTCCATTTTCATTGCGTGCTTCAGTGCATCCAAGCTGTTGGCGAAACAGGGCAGCGGCTGTGGTACACTGCTCAAAATGATAAGACCACCCCGCTTGTTCATGTACGTCATGATCTTCTCCGCGTGTTCCCGCTCCTCAGCGCTCGCCTTCAGGAAGAATCGGTGCATTCCGGGCGAACTGATATCGGAGCGATCGAAATGGTAGGCCTACGGGGGATTGGACGCATAGTACGTACATATATATTCCCTATTGGGAAACCTTACCATGGCCAGATACTGGTGGGATGCCTTCAACTCCATGTTGATCTGGTCGTTTAGCTTCTTCTCGCAACTTTTGGCGAAGTTCTGACGCATCAGCATGCACATGTGGCGCCGAATGTCGCGGAAGCACCACGCCATGTCTTTGCTTCTTTTTGAATTTTATTCTATTTTTTTTTTTGTATTTTTTTTTTATTTTGAAAATTTGGAAACCTATACAATTTGGAATTGAAAGTCAAAACACAAACAGTATGTCTAAAAGGCAACTGGGTCGGTTCGGACAGGTGTCGATGGATCGGATACGATCCATCTAGGTTCGTCCATTGATCTCATCTCCACATAACCAAATATCCAGATCTCCGCATCGATCTCCATCGCCATCTGAAGGAGGTGGTGATCCGCCGTTCGGACGGCCAAAAAACGACGGGTTGCAGTTCAAAGTGCTGCCGGCTCTGATTTCACTTAACTTCCACTTAGCAATAGTGTGTACACAATCTCTCACTCGGTTCGTTCGCATCTATATACGTACGTACGTATAGCTTATAGATACAGATACATATGTATATAGTTAAATATCTGTGTCCAGAAATGTTTGCTTTAACTTCAACAAGTACACACGAACACGGACAAACTAAGTAAACGCAGTTATTGTCTTTTATTAAGTGAATGGAAGACGACTTTTGTCCGAGTTTTGTATAAACTTGTTATACCCTTTCTCACAGGGTATTGAATCATTTTCCCCCCAAAATATTGCTGATACAGAAAATTACTACAGCCAATGCAGGTTAAAATAAAAAATTTAATTTATTAAAGGATAGAAAACATACCATCATATTTTGTATTTCCAATTAAATGCTTTCGTATAGGGTATGGAAAATGTAAATATCCCTAAGTCGGAGTTTCCAAAACATTTTCTATGAACATCCAGGTGGTCAAAACTACCCGCACTTTACTACAAACATCCACTCATTACGCACTTTAAAAGACCAACAAAGAAATGGTGACTCTTGAGCCATGTGCGCCCCATAAAAAGGCAATAATAAAGATATAAGTGGTCATTTTCATCGACACACAGGAAAACGAAAAAAAAAAAAACCATATAGGAGTTATGCAAATCATCGTTGAACTGAACAAAAAACAACCGAAAAAAATAGCAAACATTTTTAGATGAGTCTTCACGTTTTTTTCTAGCATTATGAAACAATTTGACCTATGATTGTGATTAAATAATATACACTTATTAAGTGAACGATGGCATATGATCTTGTATGTTTGTAGAGGCAATTAACATGTTTAGTTCATTATGACACAGGTTTAGTCGCAATAAAAATGAAAATAATTATCTTATTCAATATTTAAGTGGCGAATGGAAAATGTTTAGAAAATTTCTAGAATTTGTAACTGCTCGATAAGAAGATTAAAGTTCTATAAGTACTTAAGCATATTGAATTTCAAGAAAATCCACATCGGAACTCAGTTAAATTTTAAATTCCACTCCCGTAATGCCGACAAGATTTTAATTTGGACAAGTGTGACAACTTCGGCGACACTTTTACATCACCTCCAAAATAATGGCAACAATCCAGTTTGCAGTGTCATAAAAACGTTCAACAAATTATTAACATTAAATTAAGCTGCGGCGTCACAAAAAAATTATATACATTCGACGTGTTAAACAAAACTCAAACGTCAGCATATGAGGTAAAGGAAAAAAATCCAACATAATTTGCTGAACATGAGGTCAAAAATAGCGTACGGCATACGAAAATATTTAATCGATTTGAGCTATTGTCGGCATGATGCTCTTTCAAAGGGCATACAACTTGTTCTAAAAATTAACTAAATTAAAATAAGTATACTAAGAAAAAAAAACATCAAATTGTCTGCATATAAATCAATTTTGGAAATTTGTACCATCTCCATTTTTGTATAAATATAAGTTGCTAAAATATTTATTATATCTTAAAGCGTATTTCCGGCTCGACTATTTCAGAATATCACGTGTTTCTTTGCGCACATTTTTCGATTCAATTAATTGTGCCTTCGATCGCCGTCGCAACATACGAATAATTTACAATACATACGAACGGAGTATCAGTTAACATTCATTTACTTTTTGCTGCTGGTCATAATTTCCAATGCGTTTATTTATTTAAATTTTAATTTACAAGCACCCGATCGTGTGGAATTTACAGTCGCAGTGCATGAAAACTGTGAAATACGATCATCAAACGGGGAAATGAGGGCGGGAAAATTTGAGAACTTTCCACAAGACACGCTAGAGTAAATAAAAATTCAAAGGTTTTGGCGGAATAATTCCAATCGAAGTAATATATACATGTAAACTGATCAAAAATCAATGCAAAATCGAATCGGTCACTGGGCGGGCAACAGGCTTTATAGGCACTGCGGAATGGGTCATTGCACCCGGGAAACACTTTAAGCAACATGTGAAACAAATGTTCGGTGCTAATTACAGTGAAGGTATAACTTGTTGATTGGGCGGTTTCTAGGGAAACTAGATGTCTCATTATGGGACACACGTGTGTTGCCCAGGAAGTGAAGAGGTTTTCAATATGATTCTCATCCTTCGAATATCCATTGGTTGAAGTTTTTAGTATTTCACAGAGCTTGAATGTTGCATCTGGAACAAAATGTATGTTTTAAGAGATTTGCAACAGTCTTATGACATCTTTTAGGTTACTTCTTGAAAACTAGCAATTTTCTATGCTTTCAGAAGGTGTTAAGATGTCTTTAGCTTTGATCAATCCTGGTTAAAGAAATTCAGGGTAGTCGAGTGTGGCGTTCCGGCGATAAGCAGGAAGGTCAATAAAGCCTTATCAGCACTGTCCGTTGTTCGATGATATATGTATAAATATATGTACATACATATATATTCGTGCATATACATATGAGGCATGTGTGGCCAATGCCGTCGACGACTAAACATTTGCATTTTCGTCTACCATTTCACAGAAAGCCAAGGAGGCGCCGCAAATCGAAGCGGATTGCGATTTGAGAAATACAATTTCGTGGATTTGTTTTCCGATTATTCTATTGATTAGACCAGCACGAGCACTCACGCTTTTTACTTAAATCGGTACAACAATGAATCCATTAATAACTTCCGTCTAATAAGCATGCATGGCATTGGAAGCCCCCTGATGAGTTTTACAAATAATCACATACCCATCATTCTTCGGAAACTAGCTTAATGGAACTAAAACTTCAGTTATACTATGTTTTTCGTAACCCCGACAACATTCCAATTGGCTAAAGATTACGATTTAGGGTTAAAATGATCCCAATAATAATTTTAATATTAAATATATTCTCATGCGGAAATGTTAGTGGCTATTATGCAGAGTGTTTTACCGAAAATAAAGCACGATGTTGGATAAATTTCTTCATCTGCAAATCAACAAAGTTGTGAAAATTGTTTAATAAATGAATGAATTGTTTAATATTATATATAATATTCAATATTCAGCGACTATATCAAAAGATACTAAAATAATTTAAAGAACTCCTCCCTATAACGAGCATACTTGTACCGTTATGCATTTCATGGGGCTCTAAACTGGGAACAGTGACTTACCGGCTTCTTGGCCGCCAGCGGCTTGTTAATCAGATTCAAGTGGGGCTCGAATTCCTGGCCGAATCGCTCGATCAGCAGATTCTCGGCGGCCTCCTCGGGACACTCCTCCTCCCAGATGTCCTGCGGAACGTGCCAGCTGAGCAGGAGGCCCAGGAGCAGGCCGATGACGAAGTAGTGATTGCGATTCAAAGCTGTAAAGGGTCTCCGCATGTTTTCCGTGCGCGCTCCGTTTCCGTTCCCACTTGAACTTGACCGTCGGCTGTTCCCAATTCCTGTTCCTGTTCCCGTTCTCGTTTTCAACGCGTGCGAGCGAGATGGCTAATGTCGGGGATGTGCGTGCGAGTGTGCGCGAGCGCGAGGGAGTGCGTGAGAGAGAGCGAGGGAAACAGGAGTCGGAGTTTTGACCAATTTGTCATTTGCACATCTTCGCCCACTTGTTGCTGTTGCTTTCGCCTCTCTCACTCTTCGTTCGTTCTTCTCCTTTCGATCGCCTTTCTCCGGAGCCTGTTTTAATTTATTTTTCTTTCGGTTTCTATTTTGTCGTTTTATTTTTGGCACTTTTCGCCGCTCTCTTTTTTCGGCACGCACTTCTTTAGCAGCTCTCTTTGCGCCTTCTTCACTTCTTTCATTTTCGATACATTTTCACACACTGAAAAAACCGCGCGCTTTCATTACAATCGCTTCCTCTCTTCTATTTACACCAATTTGCGGCAAAATGCGGCGGCAAGGGTGGCGAAAAAAAATAATAAAAAAAAATCGAGCAGTTCAATTCGGCCCGGTTTTCCGCTGCACGCAAAGTAAAAAAGTAAACAACTGAAGTGACCGCCAGTGGTGGTTGTACATCGATTGGTAGGCTCCGCAAACATCGATTGCATCCATCGCTATTTCGTATCGATCTTCGATAGTTGTGGTGTTCACACTGCGAAGTTTTCTGCCATCAACCATTTTAAAAATTAAAAATGCAAAGCCGTTAAGAAAATGTGTGCGACTTAAGTTTATAGAACTTAAGAAAGTATATTAAATATGCAATTGAAAGTTTAGCTTCCGAGTCTTTGGGAAATATCTCCACTCGCAGAGCGTGTTCCAAAATGCACGCTAGACCACCTTAAAGGAAATTTCTTAATGGACATTTCAGGAAAATTAAAAAAAAAAATCAGAAACAGAAAAATTAATCAAAATATTATCCACAGTTTTCCAGAAACTCGCATAACATTGTAAGATGTTTATAGTATTTAAAAATGCCGCCTTCTCCAGCACAAGTAACACAGCCTATCCACGTCAAAAGCCGCTTTATTAACAATAAGATTTAAATATTTATTACTGTGTTTACAGAGTACCATGTTGCACGGTATCTGAAAAGTCTTATAATTTTATTAATTGTTAATTCAATGAGTTTCATTACAATTTGAATAACGGTTTTCAAAGAGATTGCGTTTCTCTGTTTCAACACGTAGCTCAGACAATTTCCATTTTTAAAATAACATTATATCGATATTTCGATAAGAGTGCGATCGGCGGGACATATGAACATTTTTGGCCAAGTTAAAGCCAACTTGAATAGTGAATTTTTTGCAAAAAATTGTTTCCCAGATTTTATGTTAAGAGAAACCGGTATCTCCATCAAAACATTGAAAATAATTATCCAAATATGGAATGTCATATCTCGTTGAGTTTGTTTTTTAAATCCCAATCGATTTGCATTCAAGTTTGGGAATTTTAGGATTTTTCAATTTTTCGCAAATTTTGATGATGGTACCCCTTACAAAAAATGCCAAAATTTGGACCAAAATTTATTTTACAAAATCCGTTCAAAGGTGACAGGAATAGTTAGTATTGGTAACAGGGAGTATAAAATGGTAATTCTTTTTGCTGTGTGGCCAATTTTAGTCGAGTTATACCCAAAAAACCGTTCTTAAATATTTCATTTTTAGGAAAAATGGTTTCCCAGATTTTTTGTTAAATAAAATAATCGGTATTTTGATCAAAACATTAAAAATAATTATCCAAATATGGAATGTCATACCTCGTTGAGTTTGTTTTTTAAATCCCAATCGATTTGCATTCAAGTTTGGGTATTCTAGGTTTTTTCAATTTTTCGCAAATTTTAATATTTTGGAAAAATGGTTTCCCTGGTTTTTTTTTATAAAAAAAATAGTCGATATATTGATTTAAAATTGATTTTTGTATAGACTAAAGAAAACTTGTGCATCTTAGCGCGTGCCTACTGTACTGCGTCTGCACATCAGCACCTTGAACACGGACAGTGTTTACCTTTTTGTGTGTCTCTTTCGGCGCGTAAAACCATTTTTAATTGCTTGCTCCACTGTCACTTTTCTTCGACTCCGCAGCCGCTGACATTGTAAAAGTTGTTTGCCATTGTTTTCACTTTGCCAGCGACCACAATTGATGGTCCGATCGGGCTCGGAGGCCCAAACAGCTCCAAACAAGGCCGCCGCGATGGGAAAACTCTGCGCAGGCGCGATGGTAAGGAGCTGCATCTGCCGCGAAGTCGGTTTAAAATGGGTCAACAGCAGCAGCAGCATCGCAACAGCAACAACTTCAAGCCGCCCACTCTACTCATCTCATCAAAAATGCCAAAAGTTGCATTTAATCAGTGGTTGCTGCTTATCTGCTACCTATTGAAAATTAATAATAATCAAAGACTTTGTGAAAAAGTCCCAAAGACTCAGAAATATACCATATGTTCATTGTAACTAATAAGATTGATCGCAAAACATTTGAGAAAAAACTACGTGTCTTAATTAATAAATAAGCAAGCTTAAATATAAGCGTAAGCCGTATAGTGTTTATTTATTTATTTTTTTTTTTATGCAACAGTGACTATTTTTGTTCACATTTTAAACACAAAAGCTTTGGATATTTCCATTCATGTTAAGAATTCCAAGTAATTGTTGTAATTAATTGTTTTACCAAATATGCAAGTTATAGCCAGCTTAAATCAGCTTAAATGCATAAAATACATGAATTTTTCCACTATGAACTTAACTTGTATTTTTCTAGGGTATCAACAGGTGCTCAATTTCCACCTGTGCGCACAGCGCTGTTGTGATTTTGTTGCCGCGACGGCGCAGCTTTTGCTTTTGACACATTTCTGTCTCGCCGCCGCCGACGCTCGCTGGCTTTTTTTTTTTCATTTTTGTTTGCTGGCTGCGGCGTTTTTTCGTTGTGTGTAGTTTTCTCGGCTCTCTTGGCCGCTTGGCTGCTTGGCGGTTGGCTTTGGGCCCGGCCCGATCGATCAGTTAGTTGCTAACTTTGCGCGGCAGCGAGCGGTTTGCACTGCGATTGCCCAGCCGGTTGTTCTACCTTTTTACCTTTTAGCCACTGCGGTTGCGCATGCGCCTCATCCAAAATCGGTGGCAAGAAATAGGCCTTCAATTGATTTTTGTTTTTAACTGTGAGTGTGCAAAAGTGAAACTGACCAAATGAAAACTGTTCTGAGTGCAAACGTGTAAAAGTGCTGTCTGTGTCTGGAGTGGCAACAACCACCCACAAATATAATAATAGTTATAGTAATGCAAGTCTCTTATATCGATTTTTTTATACCTTTAAGTTTTTTTGATAAAATATTTTGCTATTGCAAGTTCAATACGCCAAAAATTGTTGTTAAGGTTGCATTTGTGCTTAAAGTTTCCCACAAAAATGGCGCGCAAGTTCAAAAGTGCACACTCATTGAAGATCCGCGGATTTGCGGATGTGCGGATCTGTGGCAGTGCAGAGAGAGAGGGTTGTAGTTGCTGCCTTTTCTGGTCGCAGTTGATCGATAAATTAAAGGGGGGTATCTCAAAATGGGCTAAATCATACACTGCATGAATTTCAATCGATTTCACTACGTTATGTGATCAGAATATTGAAGAAAACTGTAGAAAAAGCTCTAACTAGCTTAAAAACCCTCTTATTGAAATGTATACTTAAAATTCGCTTTCAGAGGTCACAGCTTCTGCAAAGATTTAAAACTTTTATGGTAGCAGATATATAAAATTAGCTTAGGTTTCTATCACAAAATGCGCGCAAAATGCAGATGATTGTGGCTTTGACCATGATACGGATCATAAACTTCGTTACGTATACGCCAGGTATGCTGTCGTAAACAATATGACTATTTTCTGGCCGTGCACACAATGGATTGGGTCTGGGGATCTGTGCTCTGGTGCTTACGGAATGGGAGTGGGAATGGAAATGGCTGGATGAGAATGCCCATTATGACCATCCGCCGTTGGGATTAGCGGGCAGCTGTGAAGTGCGACTTGGTCGTCGGATACTTACGTCGCAAGTCCTCCCCCCCACCCCTTCCCAATTGCATAACCCAGGGATTTTTGGGTGGGTAAACGTGGCCATGCCATGAGCACACTTCTCATTCACAGCTGGCTTTCTGTGCGCCGCAAGCGCGGATCAAAACTGGAGCAAATTAACCGAGATTAAGGCGCACAATTAGGTGCCCAATGTGAAAGTTAAGGCAGATCCGCGGATCCGAAGATCCGAACGCCAGCTGGAAACCTGTTGCTTCTTTTTATTTTCTGTATTTAGCCGCTGGTGCTGTGCTCGTGTTTTATGTGTCTTTTTTTCTACTCTTTTTTTCTGTTTTTGTGGCTCATCTGCAGCCATGGGGCCACTTTTACTGCACTCCCTCGGCCGCGGGTAAAATACGAGAAAAATAACGATAAACGCAGCCAGCTAGATTGGCAAGTCGAAGCTAGAAATACTCTATGAATTAGGGAATAAACTATATATAAACCAGCCGAAAAATGAGCTACTAATCTTATGCATACAATGTTTAGAACTTTTGTTCAATTGTTTGAACTTCAATTTCTTGTAACACATAAATCAACAAATTATTTAAAAAATAGAACACTTTAAATATTTAAATTGCCTGCAATGGTGGACCCTCTGTCAGGGTGTTTGAAAAATAAGAGAAAAGCTGGCAGGGGGTTTGGTTTTGGTTTTCGTTTGGTTTGGGCCACAATACGCTTCACTGACCTATGCCAAGGCCCCGGAGCAGCTGATGCCGCATTTTATGCCTTTGCTCTTTTTGCCACTTTTGAACTCGACCACAACTCTCGCCAACCAAGTTCAAGTTGGCCAAGTTTCGTTTGGGCTCTCGCAAACCCATTTTGGCCGGAAGTCTGCGTCGTGAGGCACTTAAAAAATGCCAGAGATTAGAGATGATCTCCAGGCCTGATCTATAGACTGGGTGCACAGCTCCATCACGAATCGGGCTTAAAAAAAAAATTAAGAAATAGAAAAATAAAAATAAAAATAAGAAGAAATTAAACTGAAGCCCAGCGCTTTCATTATGATGATGATCATCATTGCCATTATCGTTGTCAGCATCTCGGGTGCCATTAGCCGCTATCAGCGATGAAAACTGTTAGAAATTTCGAGAGCAATTTCATCGCTCATCATTATTTCACTTCGATTCGATTTGATTTGATTTCTTTTCATTTCCGCCGAGGAACTAGGTTTCCATTTCTTGGGAATGAGCGCCCAATGAGTTGACACTTTTAATTGGGTTGACTAGGCTTTAATTACCAAAAAAAAGAGATGTGCTTAAAGAACTAGCTAGTTTTTTAAGCAATCAAATCGAACCCAAAGTAATATTGCCTTAAAACATATACTAACTCGTTTGGAAGTAGTGTGATTCATGGTCTCTTTTTGTGTGACTACGAAACGACTTTATTGAAATAGAAACTGGGGCTCAAGAGCTTTTTAAAATGGTATAATTAGCACTCTTCGAAATATTTTTAGTCAGCACATGAAATGGTTGCCCAATTCGAAGTTTGCCCCGCACAAAATATCTCTAATCTAATTTGAAAATTACTTGCACTTTTGTTTTTGTGCGATTTTTATGGCTCTAAAAAGTGTTCTTGGTTTTAATTGCCAAAAGCCATTTGAAATCTGACCTCAGCAGACCCCTAAGTCTGCTCTCAATTCTGGCTAGAAGCAATTAAAGCCAAGCTAAAAGATGTATGCAAATTAATAGAAACTGACGTGTAGATTAAGCCAATTTTGAATAAAAAACCCATTGACATTCGCGTAATTCCGGAACTTCAAAGTTTCACAATTACCTTTTGACCACTTTGGACCTACGATTTTTCCGCTGCAGAATCGTTTCGACCACATTTTTGTCTTGGCTATTTGCAGTTTCGTTTAGCATTGAACTAACCGGTGATCAGTCGTCAACTGCTCCACTTGACACACATGTGCATACAAAAATATATATGTATATATACTGGTATTATTCGACTGACACGTAAATATTTTCTAGAGGCTTTGAGTAATTGTGAGCTTATAATTTCCATTCTAGTTTGTATCTTAAACATCACTCTTGTGTGCAAAAAGAGTTCCAAGTTTCATCTTCATTTTGCCATCAATAAGATGGTTGTGTAATTTTTTTCGGTGTCTTTAAGCCGCGTTTTTTTGGGCGGTGGTTTTGTGGAGTGGGTGGAGTCGTAGTTTCACGCAAGGTCCATTGCCACACACGCCAGTTATTTGGTTGTTTTTTTGTTTCTTTGGCCGGCATCGTCATCTTATTTATTGGCTGTATGCATATGGTGGCCATTGAAATCGCACGAAATCGGCGGCCAAGTCGTTCCCCAATGGAATCACTTTCACTTTGCTCACCTACAGGGCCGCTCTTGGCCAAAAACTTGCGTAAACTTTCGTGGTTTCCAAACAAAAAGTATGTTTACGCGATGACAGAAGGAAAATATTACAATAAAAAACAAAAAAGAAAAGAAAACAATAATAGTAATAACAATAAATGATTGTAAAATCCCAAATAAGAAGACTTTACTCGTTGAGTTTTTGTAAGAAACTGCTTTTATTTGGAAATATCTTCGGTTTAAATAGGTGACATGAGAATCGCATCTTAAAGTAAATGGCCTACGCAGAGGCCTAAGTAAATAGTCCCTGCCTTATCGAGGTCCCACGCTCGGGCACATCTGCCTATCTTGAGCGGCGAGGACCTTATCTGTGGTCTCCCACTAAGGGACTATTTTAGGAGGCGGGGAACGATCTCAAGTGACTGACTCATGTGGTGTGCACATGTTTTTGAGCAATGCACCCATGTCGCCTTAGATAACAAAATCCTAAATATAATTTATCGCTCTCGATTCATTTACATAAGATATGAACGGAGCCCAAAATTGTAAGTCTTTAAATATATTCGTGTTCATGTGTGAACATTCTGCCAAAGGGCCAGCAAAGCTGAGATGTACATTAGTATATTAGTTGCATTTATAACAGTAGTGGACTGTATTTATTTGATATATGTTCATTTATTTTGCAACTAAGATTTCAATGGGCCTAGTTTTTCTGGCTTTTAATTTTATTGGATTACAATTATGGTTTATATTATTTTTAATTCAACAATTTGTACTCAATTAACTTATTTTAAACATTTTGCTTTTTCTATGTAGAAGTACATTTTCTATTAAATAACGATATAGTGGACTGTATATTTTTATTTGTTATATTATTTTATTGTTTATTTACTATTGATATTTATAGTACTGGCAACGGACCTGCAAGGGTTATTGCTTGCATTCTTTGTTGCACAGCACATTTCCGTATGAAATATATTATTAATACTATCATTAGTATTAAAGCAATAATTAAACCAGCATGTCCGGAAATATGATGGAAATGTAAATCTTTCAATTTTTGATGGTTCTCTTTCATAAATTTAATTTCATTATTCAATCGTTCAAATTCCTCAGTATGATTTAATATTGATAGTTTCAGCGGATCCCAAATAATCTTCGGCACTTCACTAACTTCTCCTATATAAGGTGTTGATAATAATTCTTCACTTTCGGACTGAATGTTATGGTGGGCAACTAGAATTTTATCGTCGGTTCTTGCCGTACAATATGGCGCAATGCTTAAAACTCCTTGCTGAGGCAAATCAAACAATTCAATTTGAGAGCCAGTACATTGCAGACGGACTTTTGAATTCGCAGGAACCTTACCTGAGAATATTTGTATTTAGCCTACCGTGATTAATATCAATCAACAGGCTTATAATGCCTGCTTGAATTTTTTCGCCTTCTTCAATCAATGAGTGTAGCTGTTTCGTAATCATAAAGAATTTTTATTGATTCCTTATAAACATAATAATTTTCTTTAAGAACTTCTGTCATGTTCTCAATTCTTATTTGCATACTTCTAAAATTGGAGTTAACATCTTCTGTTGTTCTCTTTAATAGATTAGAAGTTGAATCAACCACAGATGTTTGTTTTTGAATTAGTTTATCAAGGTTGTTCTGGTTATCTAACAAATTCTTCATATTTTCTTCTAATTGCTCTCTATCATCTTCATCCATTATACCAAATAAAATATGATACAAGGAACCCATAAATTCGAAAGGAGCACGCTTGCTTCTAGATCTAGACTGCATCATAAACAATTTATTGTTTTCTTCAAGTTCCGATCTTGGACATTCCCGATGTCGCTCTAGTTCGTCTTTTTGGCTCTTGGTCAGCCTCATTTTTGTCAACAGACTTTATTCCTTCCAAGGGACAAATTTTAGTAATGGGTCTAGTGATATATCCTTCCTGCATCTTTACTTTAGCCACTCGGACCTTGTCATCATTCCCCTTATGCACCTTTTCCACCTTTCCTAAAGGCCATCTTGCAGGATGACAATTCTCATCCTTTAATAAAACTATTTGCCCTTCTTCTATATTAGGAATTTCCTTTTTCCATTTATTCCTTTGCTGGAGCGTATGCAAATATTCACTTTTCCACTTAACCCAGAAATCTTTCTTCATTTTTTGGATAAGTCTCCACCTATCCAAATTTCCGATTTTTTCATCTTCCATTGGTTCGACTATTTCTAAAGGTGGTCTTCCAATTAAAAAATGACCTGGTGTTAAAACTTCTTGTTGGTCCTTCTCACTAACTATAGTGTATAATGGCCTTGAATTTAAGCATGCTTCTATTTGACATAAAAGAGTTGACATTTCTTCGTAAGTCAAAATAGTGTCGCCGATTATACGCTTTAAATGGTATTTCATTGACTTAACTCCAGCTTCCCAAATACCTCCGAAGTGAGGTCCTGCCGGGGGAATAAAATGCCAATCAATCCTGTCCTTTTCAAGCTGCGCTGCAATCGTTATATTTTCTTGTATTGCATTAAATAACTCTTGATCTAATTTTCTTGCAGCTCCTACAAAATTTGTTCCGTTGTCTGAATAGATATTGGAACATTTTCCCCGTCTAGCAATAAATCTTCTGAGTGCTGCTAAAAATGCGTCTGAAGTTAGATCGCTTACCATTTCTAAGTGTATGGCTTTGGTGGCCATGCAAACGAATACAGCAACGTATCCTTTAAATGTTTTTTGGCCACGATTTTTTGAACATTTAACATAATAAGGACCTGCGTAATCTATTCCAGTATTAAGAAACGGGAATGTCATCGTCACTCTATATTTTGGCAAGTTACCCATTATTTGCTGAGCTGTATTTTGTTTATACCTTGCACACGTTACACATTCTCTTAAATACTTTTTCAACGAATTTTTCAACCCGAAAATCCAATACTTTCTTTGGATATAGTTTCGCATTAGGTTTATCCCTCCATGCAATGTTTCCTTATGAGCATTTTTTATTAATAAGCTTGTTAGGTGGCATTTTTCTAAAATGATTGGATGTTTAACATTAAATTCTGCATTGGAATTTTGCAATCTTCCTCCAACTCTTAGAACCCCATCCTTGTCCAAAAATGGATTCAATGACAATATTTTATTATTTGTCTTGATTTCCTTTTTGATTTTAAGGCACCTTATCTCTTGCCTAAACTGGTATTCTTGTTGTTTCTTAATAACAACTGTTTCCGCTATTCTTATCTCCTTTACTGAAATAATTGATGAATAGGCTTTATTTCTTGTTTTCATCTGCACGAATCTATTTATGTATGCTATTATACGTATAAGTTTTTCTATACTGGAATACCTTTCTATTAATTCGTAAATAGGATCATCTATTTTGTCATTTAATACCGTATTTATTAAGACAGGTTCTTCTACAGACTGCTGCCGAGGCCAAAGTTCTTTTGGGTCTGCTAGCCATTTCGGACCTTTCCACCAAAAATCACAGTTGATCAACTGGTTAGAATCCACTCCCCTGGATGCTAAATCTGCTGGATTATCCTCTGACTTAACATGATTCCATTCAGTATTTTTTAATTTCCGAATGTCATCCGTTCTTCTTCTTATAAATTTGATCTTACTTTGACCACTGTTAATCCATGCTAAGGTAATCGTGGAATCACTCCAAGCATAGATCTCCATTATATTGTCAATTGATCCTTTTAGTCTTTGGATTAATTCACTAAGCAGGTGAGCTGCACACAGCTCGAGTTTGGGAATTGTCTTCCTATTTTTTATAGGGTTGACTCTACTTTTGCTAGCTATTATATTAACATGAGGTCCTACTTTAGCATAGACTACTGCAGCATATGCTTTTTCGGAGGCGTCCGCAAATCCGTGAATCTGAATGACTGAAGAACTGTTTGAATTAATCCACCTTGGGATTCGAATATTCTCTAACAATAATAAATTTTCTTTATATTTTTCCCAATAATTTTTATCTTCTATGGATAATTCCTGATCCCATTCACTTTTATTTATCCAAAGTTTTTGAATAAAAAGTTTTCCTGAAACCGTGACTGGTGCCAACCATCCTAACGGATCAAATATTTTTGCTAGCGTTGATAACACAACGCGCTTATTTATATTTTTTGATTCATCATTACAATTTACGCTGAACTTAAATAAATCATTTTGAGGTTCCCATTTTAGTCCTAAAGTTTTAACACATTCATTTTCGATAATATTGAGAACCTTATTGTCCCCTGTGTCCTCCACAGTGGTTAATATTTTGGAATTGTTGGAAATCCATTTCCTTAAGTTGAATCCAACTTTCTGCAATTCATGGAGAATTAATGTTATTAATTTATTAGCTTCTTCTACCGAATCAGCTCCAGTCATTAGGTCATCCATATAGAAATCATTCCTAATTATTGCACTAATAACTTGGTTTTTACATTTATCTGCAATATCTACCAGAACCCTGGTAGCCAAATATGGTGCAGATGCAGTTCCGTAAGTGACTGTGGTTAATTTATATGTTTTAATTTTTTCTTTTGGAGAATTTCTCCATAAAATATATTGATATTTTTGATCATCATTATCTATTTTAATTTGTCGGTACATCTTTTCAATGTCTGCCGAAACAACAAATTCCCATTTTCTCCATTTAATAATAATGTCAAAAATATCTTTTTGAACTCGTGGCCCAACCCACATTATGTCGTTCAAACTTTTGTTATTCGTAGTTTTTGCTGAAGCATCAAAAACTACTCTCAATTTGGTCGTAAGGCTTGAATCTCTAATCACTGCCTGGTGCGGTAAAAAATATTTGCCTTCATCACTCACTTCAATCATGTGTCCTAAATCCATGTATTCATTCATGAATTTAGTGTAGTCAACCTTAAGTTTTTCATTTCTTTTTAGTTTTTTCTCCAGATTCATGTAACGAGCTATCGCTTGTTTCTTTGAATCTCCTAAGGTGACATCCTCCTTGAATGGAATTGACACAATGTATCGCCCATCTGAATCTTTTTTTGTCGTTTTGATAAATTTATTTTCACAGATTTCAGACTCGATATCATCTTTTTCTTCTTCTTCCACTTCCCAGTAGCGATCTAACTCTTTTATTTCTATTGTTGTGGCTACAATGGTTTCTTTTCCTTTGGATTTTTTACATCCAGAAACTATCCACCCGAAATCAGTTTTTTGCCCAAGGAGACCGTCTATTTTTATAACTCCATTTTGCAGAATGTGAGTATATACGTCTGCTCCAATGATTAGATCAATGCGACCCGGTTTATTAAAATCGGGGTCGGCTAATTTAAAGTTCTTCCATTTTTTCTGATCAACATTAATCGTGTTGACTGGAAGTGCCTTCATAAGTTTTGGGAGAATAATTGCTTCAATTTCTAAATTTTTCGGAGAATTTCTTATCGAAATAACCGCTTTGTGCTTGGAGATGCACGTTCCTGTGGAAGATACTCCACTTATTTCAGTATGAGACCGAAATTTTTTCAATTTTAGAATCTGTGCAGACTCTTCTGAAATAATTGTGCTTTGAGAGCCACTATCAATCAATGCTCTTAATTGTTCAAAGCCTCCATACCTCGACTTTACTTGAATCAAGGCCGTGGCCAACAAGGCTTGACCTGTTGTTCTACACGTATTCACTTTTTCTGGATTATGACCTGCAAAGTGAAGTAACGTGTGGTGAGGTTTACGACAAGTCGAACAAAGCTGCTCGCTTATACATTTTTTACCAAACGGATGCCTCAGACATCTTTGGCAAATCCCATTTTTTCTTACCCAGTCAGACCGTTCTGCTGGATTCATTATTTTAAATTTATGGCATTGAATTAAATAATGCCCTGGTAGTTTGCAATATGCACAATTGTCACTATAATTTTTATTCTTGTTATTATTAATCATTTTCTTTACAGGTTTTACTTCCTGTGAGAATGATGATATAGAATTGAGCCTTTGCTCTAAAAAGTCCATGACATCAGAAAGTGCCTGTATTTCTTTTGTCTTTTTAACATGGCTTTCATATAAATTGAGTGATTCTTTATTGAATTTCCGAAGAATTATGTGAGCGAAAATTGCATCCACATCTTCTGGTAATTGTGCCTTTAATTTTATAATATAAATTGACTCGTTAATCGTGTCAATAAATGTCTTTATTTGCTTATTGGATTCTAAATTTAAATTTGGCATATCCATAAGCCTATTCATATGATCTGAGAATATGTTTCTTTTATTCTCATATCGCTTGGTCAAAAACTCCCAAGTGGCTTCATAATTTTCTCCAGAGCCGAGCAGTAAATGAGTAACCACATTTCTGGCTTCTCCTTTTAATGCTGACTTTAGATAATTAAATTTGAGAGAAGGACTGAGATCCTCTCTCACATGTATGAGCTCTGTAAAGAGTTCATTAAAAAGATCCCATTCTTTGGAATCACCAAAGAAAGTGGGAATCTGTATTTTAGGCAGGGTTGGTAACTCCTCCGCCTTAACAACCGTCGACATTTCAGCTTTATTTATTGTGCCACTGAGTCGACTATTAATGGCTGTAAGAATATTTTGTTTGTCAAATTCAAGTTCGCTAATTTCTTCTTCGAATAGCGAGCTCTCAAAATGACTATTCACCTGTTCAATCAGGTTATTTATTTTATGCCATAAAAATTCAATTTTATTTTTCCTTATTTTAAGGAAATCTGGACTACTGTCTATTAGTTTAGACGTATCTTCTAGATATACTCGAAATTGGCCAACATTATTTCGAAATGCCTGCTCTACTTTTAAAGCGTTGTTTTGTGCTATACCCTCTTTTTCAGGGTGACCACACATTTCAAGGTTTAATGTAGGGGGAGGGTTTGATTTAGGGACAGTGTTTGATTTAGGGAAAGTGTTTTCTACCGACTCGCCCTTAATTTTTTCATTTTTATTTTTAATTTTTTCTAACACCATCATTATTAAATCATACTGCTTCGCGTTAAAATATTCATGATCGACAACGCCGATCTTTAACAAATTGCTATGATTAGCAATGAAACATTTTTGAAGCTCATTTAATTTTAGAATTTCTACATCTGTTAATGTTGGTTTTACTTCCAACTTTCTAATTTCCAAAATAATTTCGGACTGCTTCTTAAGGAATTGAATAGTCTTTTCTGACATCATTTTGAAAATTTTTTGTAATTTCTTAATATATATAGTACGTGTATATGTATTTTATATGTATTTATATATATATGTGTGTTTGGATAAACAGAAAATTCTTGTTTTGACTTAGCTGATGTCGTTGTTGTTGCTGCTGCTGTTGCTGCTGTTGTTGCTGCTGTTGCTACTGCTGTTGCTGCTTCTGCTGCTGCTGTTGTTGCTGCTTCTGCTGCTGGTAGAGGCTCCTTTGATGTTTAAAGATGATTTTTTTTTATTTGGCACGTTTTATTATTTTTGTAGTCCAGTCAGATTTTTTGTTTTTTAGCCATTTATTTCGGCATTTATGCTCTTTTGGCATATACACTGCACTCTATTTATGAGCTGATTTAATGCTATTAGAGCATTTATAAGGCACTGTTTTCAGGCACTTTTTATTTAATTTATGCTCTTATGGCATATACACTGCACTCTATTTATGAGCTGATTTAATGCTATTAGAGCATTTATAAGGCACTTTTGTTATGCACTTTTTAATTTCACAATTGCTGATGTATGGCCTCAAGCACGCCTTACCACAATTTATAATGGTACACAAAGCAACCTTTAGCTATAGACTATAAGGTGCTTGTTTTAAAACATAAAAGATTCTTTTGTATCTTTTTGCTTTTTATATTTATACTCTGTTCCTTACCTTTGGTAGGGGGAAACAAGAGTCACTTATTTTTGCTACCTTTAGCTGTAAGATGCTTAAAGGAGCTGGCCTTTCTCTGAGTTCCTTACCTTTGGTAGGGGGAAACTGCAGAGTCGATTAAAGGCTCGATTGACCAAATGTAAAATCCCAAATAAGAAGACTTTACTCGTTGAGTTTTTGTAAGAAACTGCTTTTATTTGGAAATATCTTCGGTTTAAATAGGTGACATGAGAATCGCATCTTAAAGTAAATGGCCTACGCAGAGGCCTAAGTAAATAGTCCCTGCCTTATCGAGGTCCCACGCTCGGGCACATCTGCCTATCTTGAGCGGCGAGGACCTTATCTGTGGTCTCCCACTAAGGGACTATTTTAGGAGGCGGGGAACGATCTCAAGTGACTGACTCATGTGGTGTGCACATGTTTTTGAGCAATGCACCCATGTCGCCTTAGATAACAAAATCCTAAATATAATTTATCGCTCTCGATTCATTTACATAAGATATGAACGGAGCCCAAAATTGTAAGTCTTTAAATATATTCGTGTTCATGTGTGAACATGATGAATGGGGAGGGAGGGGTCAGGGAAAAAGGTGTTATAGGGGACATTTGGCAGCTTTATTAGCAGGTTTGCGATGCGTGTGTTCAGGCCATTTGCAAGTCATGGGAGCCAAATGTGGGGGAAAACGGGGGAAGAAGCCTTCGCTAGTTCAACGTCTCGTTTTTAAGTGGCCAAGACGTCGGGCCACGCTAAGGTCAAGGGACAACTAGCCGCTGACCTTCGGGCAAAAGCCATGATGTCAGTTGGCGTCCAGATTGCAAAAGGTTTTCAATAGATTCGCGATTAGCAATTGCAGTCTATAAACTCCATTTTCAAGGCCAAACCAATGGCCTAATATTTTAATTTTAAAATATCGATGAATTAAATGTCAAATTTTAATTCACTGCCCCCTTTATCAACCAATCAACAATGCCAATGCAGCAGTGCGCAGTTTTTTTTGGGTTCCCTATCTATAAAAAGCCCACTTTAATTCAGTTCAATACACAGCTAAATGCAAGTGAATTTTGAATGGGCATGTTCACCTGCCCACTTGCGAGTAATTGGCAAAAAGTTTGTCAATCTGTCCAGTCACAATGATATACCATTGTCTGGGCCGTCAACGCTGCGTATACGTAATGTGTGTTGCACGTATACGCCCTGTTGGCTGCCAGTTAATGGCTGGGCGTGGCCAGTTCTTGGCTAGGTCTTGGCCTGATGCAATACATGACTTAAATTTAACTGGGCGAAGTATAAAGTGGAGAGGCGCGTGTCGTCACTCGCCATTGTTATGGGTTGGATTGCCCGATCCTCTCGCTTTTATATTTTCCCGGGGGCTGGGAACGAGGTCAGCTGAGTCGCAGGTTTTGGCACCTGCCACAGCAGTTCCGCCCGCTATGCTGGGAACTTGGCCAACAGGCCTACAACGGGCCTCTTCAGTTTTACACAAGAAAAATACATATAACAGGCAAAATAACACATAACAGGCATCCACTACAATGACATATGCGATGAAAATGAAATCTATAATAATTACATCATACTAAAACTAATAAGAGTTAGGCTTAGAAAAATGTGAAATTTATATGAGTACCTCACGGTTTAGCTTGTAAGTATGAGAAGCGCATAGAAGGGCGTTCACAAAAATTGTAATTCAACAACAAGCTTACTTTCCCCACTGTTTGTTTTCATCTTTTTTCTCAAAAACAACTGCCGAAATAGTGCTGTTTTTGTCACATTGATTTCGATTGTCGTTGAAAATGCTTTTAGACCCGTAGCATAAATATTAGACTGCGTTCGCGTAAGAAAATTAAGTTCAAATTAATAAGTCATAACACGAATCGCTAATTGTCTATGTACAATAATCGGATGGAAGATATTACACATGTGCTATGTACTTTTTCTCGGCGGTGAAAGAGGGCTTGAATTATTCAAAAACGTTTGGCGACGCCTTCATCCTTTGACACGCAGCCCCAGACAGCACACTCTTGACCCTTAAACCCTATCCTTGGCTAATTGGTATTGGTAGTGCGGACTAATAGACCAGCGCGAACTTCTTCGGCTTATAAATTAAAGACTAACAACAATGAATTCCCTCTCTTTCGCCCTGGGAAACAGTTGGTTGGATACGGCGCCGGTGTTTTTGGGTAGCGGCTCAGTCCAGCCGGCGGTGCCTTAGTGGCAGCTCCTCCAGATCGAAGAAACCACGCCACACCAAGATGCCCTATAACCTCTGGCTGCGACGGCGCCTCCAGCTGCTGGCCTCGCTGATCTTCTGCGGCCTCCTGGGCTATTTGACCTCGGAGGCGGTGGCCAAGCCCACGTTGTCCTTCAGTCTGCCGCAAGGACTGCAGGGATTTCCTTCGTTCCAGTCCTTCACCCAGCAAATCATCGAGCAGCGCAGCGCGCGTCAAATGAAGACGTATAGGTGAGTGAGTGGTAGTCCAACCAAGCCGAAAATATAGCCAAACTATTGTCATCAATAACATACACGTGTATGGAAATATAGGGAATTTTCAAAGCTAACCTCTGTTTATCTAATATGAGAAGCGCATTTAAATATTGCCATTAATAACATACATTTACATGGAAATTTAGGGAATTTGTACGTCTGTTTAGCTTACAACTATGAGAAGCGCAGAGAAAGGCTCTATAACTCAAGATAGACCAGCTAGCATTGCAGCGTTTGCCAGACGAAGATCTGAATGAGAGTGGCTATCCATTCCATCCGTCTTTGATTAGCAGTCAGGCGACGAATCACTTAAAGCTTTCCGTCGTCCACGGAGTCCATTGCCATGGACGTCACGGCCGCCTGGCCATGTGCCCATACCCGCCGCACGGAGCAAGCTATCACTCAAATCATCTAGCCACACACATCACACAGATGGAAAATAATTTATTTACTTATAATTAGATGGAACACTTTGTCGTGCCAATCGAAGGGATATTAACAATTTCACCGATTAAATATTTTTACATCAGATAAATGTAGAAATTACTCAAAACAATGGAAATATTTTTGCACAAATCATAATTTTCTTTCTGTGCACTCTCTTTTTTGTCAGCGGAAAGCGGGTGAGCAACGACTCCCTCATCATGATATACTATCACGATCTGACCATAGCCGTAACGGAGCTGGGACCCCAGAAATTGCTACTCGGCTGCGAACTGATCGAAATCTAGTAAGTATACTCACTACTGAATATAAAGTAAGACAAATAAGTAATTATATTTAGCGAAAAATTAATATTGCGGAACAAAATATTGAGTGATTGTTTATATGGATGAAGTCAAGGTTTTGCGGAAGTAGTTTTTGTCTGGTTTACGTGAACAGCTGATCAGAAAATCCATTGCATATGCCCTGAATATTTAAACAGGCACACGACTAATCACGTTTATAGAAAATCAATATGCACGGCTGTTAAATAACAAATATTTAAACGTGCAACTATTTTATGCCAAAAATGCTATATGCTCTTGAGACAGTGGCTGACTCTTAGCTAGGGGGTATGAGAATCGCATAGAAGGGCTCACTAACTTGTCTGATCAATTTAACCCAAAACTCAGCAACGATAAGGAGGGCAAGATGCTGCTGGAGGGCCTGTCGCACTACAATCGCCCACTGGAAATCAAATTCGACGAGATGCTGAAGCTAATGGATCAGTGCGAGCACGTGGATAAGCTGAGCTACGCCTCGCGTCACAAATCCAAGCTGGAGGCCGGTGAACGCAGCAGCGGGGGCAGCGATTCAGCCGCAACAGGTGGAGCCAATGATGGTGTGGCCCTCAAGCTGGCCACCAATATCTTTCCGCGCAGCCCCTTCTCCCTGCTGAGTGGCATTATACCAGGTGAGGTGGTCACGTTTGCTCCAGATGATCCAATTGTTTGCATTACAACTCCTTACACACAGGCACAAAGTGGTGTGGCACCGGCGACATCGCAGAGACGTACAGCGATCTGGGCAGCGAAATGGCCATGGATCGATGCTGTCGCCAACACGATCTCTGCCCCATCAAGATCCGAGCCTATCAGAACAAATACGAACTGATGAACGATTCGCTGTACACAAAGTGAGTGGACAAATGGTTGCAGCACATAACAGACTAATTCATTTCCGCTCTGCGTAGATCCCACTGCATCTGCGACGACATGCTGTTCTCCTGCCTGAAGATGACCAACACCTCGGCCTCGCAGCTGATGGGCTCCATCTACTTCAACCTGGTGCAGGTGCCGTGTCTGGACGGGCGGAGCAATCACTACAAGTTCCGGGCGGCCAAGGAGGGATTCTGAAGCAGGGGAGCCGCAAATCGGGGGTTTTTTTTGGGGGCTCAGTTCATTGTACAGGAGGTGGGGACGCGAGAGATGGGAGTCGCTCTATTTATTGTTTTACAAACGATGACGCCCGCTTTTTATTTTTCGAATATTCTGTTGGGTTTACAGTTAGCGTTAACGTTATCTATATAAAGTAGAATTGCAATCTTTGTTATACAAATACGAATATAAATATATATATATATATGTGTATCTTTAATGTTTTGATTAGCCGACTTTATTCGTTAACAACGTAAAAAAAAAGGTTTGTGTATATGGGACAAGGAAAACACGCACATACACGTTTCTTTATGTAATTCCGATGCCGTATTTAACTACAATGCTTAACCTTAATCGTTGTCTCTCTCACAATATTGCACTAACAAAACAACGCTCAAAAAAAAAAAAAAACAACACACTTTATGTATATGTATGTATAAAATTTCGATTCGCATTCACGGACATTTTCTGATTACTTTCGGCAGCGACACTGACTAGTCAAGTCTTTCTACATATGGGTTGTCTTTGCTGTTCCATCGCAGAATCCCCTGCGGAATCCGCTGTCTATTATCGTAGTGGTGTGTCTAGGTACTTGGAAGGGTTGTCTTGGAGAGCCTAGAAGATGCTGGCCACATTCGGACCGGGCTGCGAGTTGGTCGGTGTGGGCTGTGTGGGCCGATCGATGTCCTGGTAGCTGCGCTGCTGGCTAGTTGGGAAGACCGATCCCGTCGGCAGTGTGCCGCCCCTCGTGTTGAACTCCTTGTAGAGCAGGGCCACGCTCACCGGTCGCAGTATCAGGTTGATGATGCTGAACGCAATGGCCCAGCCATCTGAAATGAATAAGTTATTAGTATCTCATCGTTAAGCATCGAGCATGGTGTTCAGTGTATCGATAGGGCCGGCTGGATGACTTACTCATAATGCCGAAATGAAGAGAAATGCTGACTATATCAAAAAAAATGCTAGAAGCGTTGATGACGAGCGCCTGCAAAGAGATACGAAATGAGAAATCATGAGTATGGGGGGAGTGATATGGTGGGATAAAGGATCCGGCATTGCTATAACTACGATTGAATCGCTAACGTGTTTAGTATGCTCAGTTTGGTATGGTTTATCTTAAGAAAAAGAAAGCAGCCTTTTAGGCATTTCAAGAAAATGGTTAAAAGCTGGCACTATTGGGTTTAAATATTTTACATATGCTTCGGATGCACGTGTCCAACGACACACGTGTCCTAATTCTGCTAATAATACGTTGGCCAACTAAATTGGTCAACATATGCTACAATTCAAGCAACCAGGCCCGGGAAAATCCTTCACCCACTATGACCATGCACTGCGCAGCACGATTCTTCAGGGAACTCAGCTCCAAGTTGTTGCGGACTACAATTTACATATTCAAAATTAAATAAATTATGTTCATTGATTTTTCTTTTACAGTTTGGCCAGAGTGCGGGAGAAAACGCATGGCATACCCACTGGCTGGCTAAGGATTTGACATCGAGTTGAGCTCAACTGGGTTGACTCAGAGGCGTTGCTAATGGCTTTCGAGGAAGCAAACAAAACAAGCGCCGCCGGTTAGGAATCCTCGTTAAATGGGCATCGTAATGCCCGATTTATATAGTACGGCTGAGGGGCGTGTGGCCCAAAATGGGAATCGCGTGTAGCAAGTCCTTCAAGGAGTAAAGGTGGTAACTTCCTTCGGCTAGCAGAAGTGGATGGGTTGTACATATATGGGAGTAGAAGGCATTTCTCGCTGGACGTGGCCACTTTTTGGTCGGTCTAAGGTCAAAGTTGAGCCATTCGCCCTCTTTACTTACGGCTAACTCATCTATTAATACACGCATAGCCCCAACTTCACACGCAATTTGCCAACCAAACAGGACTTCAATGTGGAAATTTTTGTATACAATGCATTATAGATCTTTAGATATATGATATATGAAACTTGATTTCAAATATATAGCCTAAAATATTTTGTAACCATACAAAGTCTATACTTTAATTGCATAACCCACATGAACCCACATGAACCCACATCTATTTATTATACAAATTTTTTGCTGTGTACATTCGACTTTAGTCCACTTTCATTAGCATACCTCCACGCGTTCAGACTCGGATTTGGTTCCGTTTTGCTTTTATTATTTTGGCCATGCCACTTGACGGGTTGGACTCCCTCGGGGGTGGAGCAGAACATTAGAGATTAAAGATCGGGGCCGCGGGGAACCAGTTATGGCTCAGTTAGTCCATAAGCGAGCAAATTGATTGGCCATAATAGCGCCACAACTTTTGGCATTCGTCGAAAGCAGAACCAGAGTTTTCCCTTCAAGAGATATATATTTTCTGCCATGCATATATGACGAAGTTCCAATTGTAAATCATTTTGGGAAAGAACAAAGCCATTGCTACTTGGATAACCCAAACGTGCTATCTTATCGTCAGCAGAAGCGCTTTTTCAAGATTTAAATATATATGCTTATATCTCATTCTTAACTTTGTGAGTTGCTAGAATTGTGCTATTCTTTCCAAAATAAAAGTAGTTCTCATAATTCAGTGAGTGCATCATCATCATCCCAATCAATCATTGTTTTCATTGTTTTAATCTTGATCTCCTCGCTGGCACCTGATGTTCGTCGAACTATTTTAGTGAGAACATTTGTTATTTATATTTCGCATGTGTATGCTAATTGCCTATTGGCGCTTTTTTTTTGAACAACCGGTTTTGAACGATTTAACAAATTCCGTGGTGATATCGCTGTGAGTCGTCTAGCAGTTGATTAAAACCTCAGTCAGCACTGGACTCCGAAGGGAAATGCTATTCGTCCATATTGAATTAATTGGATGAACGCAGTACACACTGCACTATAAACACACTTATCTGTATAACAAGCCTATCAACAATACTTTAATGACTCACAGAAAGCGATGAACGTAAAGCTATTTCATTATACGTAACGCAAGTCGTGACTACAAATGCAATAGCACTGTATGTGAACAACTACTTAAATAAACTATATAAACTATGCTATGAATTATATCACTTTTTGTAGGCATTCTTAAAGAAGACTTTGTAAGCCAATTTTAATTGAAACCATTTAAAGATTGCTTGTCCAAGTTGCGATACCCTCATTTGCAGGGTATGGCGAGCCAATTAAACGAATTAAACGAAGATTCTCCTCAATTGGGAAAATCAAATCTGGCACTTATCAATCGATCGCACTCACCGTTTGGATCGCTTCGATGGAGTCCTTGCTGTGCATCGACCAGAACATGGCGATCAGGAATAGAAAGTTGTAGAACTCATACGCCCCGTGGCCCCAACTTCCTAGCATGGCATTCGAGATGAAGAAGAAGTGCACAAAGGCCACAAGCTGTAAGATATATGTGGATGCAAAAGGGAAAATGAGAAAATGCAATGGGAGAACTACAAACTACAAGCTACATATGGTTATATGGTCATATATGGTTATCTGGTTAACACATAAGCATAATCATAAGCGGTTTAGTGCCAAGTGAAGCCCCACGAATCTAGCGGCGAAGTTGCCAATTGCAGTCACTAGCATCGTATCGGTTGTCATTTGCGGTTAACTACTTGGGGTGCTAATCACCCAGCGACTGGCCATTAACCCATGGAGGCCCAACAAGTGAGAGTCGTACAGTCGCGGTAACCGCAATAGGTATCATACCACTTTTCAAGATAACTTGGCTAAAAATGGTTCAATTTATACAAAATAAACTGTTTTGAGCAGTTAATTAGCAAGGCTAACTATTCCTATCATTTTTTAACAGACTTTGTTAAATTAATATTTGGGCCAATAGTCTCATTTTATTCATCATCAAAATTTGCAAAAAATGGCAAGAAACAGAACTCTTATTTTTGGACACAGTTCGCTTAAAAAATAAGTTAGGAGCTCAACGAGGTATGACATTCTATATTCAGGCAATTATTTTTAAAGTTGTGGCAAAAAAAACGGATTATTTTATCACCGAAATTCGGAAAAGCGGTTCTTGCCAAAAACTTGATATTTACAAACGGAATTTTCGTCATAACTTCGCTAAAACTTGCTATAAAGATGAAAGAATAACTGTTTTGAGCAGCAAATTACCAAGGCTAACGATCCATATCATTTTTTGAAGGATTTAGGGAAATTAATTTTTGGCTCAATTTTCGGATTTTTTGTAAGGGGTACCATCATCAAAATTTGCGAAAAATTGAAAAATCCTAAACTTCCCAAACTTGAATGCAAATCGATTGGGATTTAAAAAACAAACTCAACGAGGTATGACATTCCATATTTGGATAAATATTTTTAATGTTTTGATCAAAATACCGATTATTTTATTTAACAAAAAATCTGGGAAACCATTTTTCCAAAAAATGAAATATTTAAGAACGGTTTTTTGGGTATAACTCGACTAAAAATGGCCACACAGCAAAAATAATTACCATTTTATACTCCCTGTTACCAATACTAACCATTCCTGTCACCTTTGAACGGATTTTGTAAAATAAATTTTTATCCAAATTTTCGCATTTTTTGTAAGGGGTATCATCAAAATTTGCAAAAAATTGCAAAAAAATAGAATTCTTTTTTTTTGGACACCGTTTGATTGGAAATTTAATTACGAGCTCAACGAGGTATGGCATTCCATATTCAGACAATTATTTTTAAAGTTGTGGGAAAAAAACGGAGTATTTTAATACGGAAATTTGAAAAAACTACAATTTGTCAAAAGTTTGATGATTACAAATGGGATTTAAAAAACAAACTCAACGAGGCATCTCATTACTTATTTGGACTTATTTGTTATTGTAAAAAACCGGATTATTTTTTTTTTTGAGAAATTACAATATTTATTCTTCGACAGAAAACTGCACAATTGGAAAATGTTTTTAGTGAAACCACGTAATTTGTTAATAAGGTTTTCCCGTAAGCTGTAAATTTTGCTCAAGCAGTTTTCTTACGCCCACCCCAGTTGATTTAGTCCAGCTGAACATACAATGTCATTTATTTGTATTTTTTACTTATACATATAACGATGGCATTAATTTACTTATTGTAATTTATATATGCCGAGATATATGTAGCTAAATCTACTTTGAATGTAAAATAAGCATTTATTTTACCCGGCTCTAAAAAAGTTTTTATCTTCTTTTCATGGCTTCTTTCCCCAAAAAACCAATTCAAATATTCCATACGCCCAGTTAAATTTTTTTGACCGCTTCCGTAAAATTCGTTATCTGTTTCTTGTGTTCATTTGTGCCACCCAGCGAGTTGCACCGCCTATTGTTAATATTTTGACCGCAGCTGTACTATATGTTATCTATTTACCATGCTTGCCCCAAAATTAAATGAGACTCTTTCATTCGCATGCGACTGCTTTTACTGCTCCCGAACCATATTTATTCAGAATTTTTATCTGTTTCTTTTTTCATGTCATGAGTGTTCCTAGTCGCCCACTGCTTTTTTTATGGCTGCAATTGTTTGTTGGATAAGAGGATGGGAGGGGAGGGGGTTAGTGCAGTGCACTGCTTGCTGGCCACTGCACTGTAACAGCGGCATCTCGTCTCCCGCATCGCATGCACTGCTTGCTTACCTTCACACGCACAAAAGGGGATCCCATTAGCTCGTTGAGGTCGGTCATGATGATGTCGCTCTCCTGCTCCTTTTCACTCGCACTCAAATGCAGTTATTGCAGCGGCTAACGCTCTCTCTCTTCCACTCCGGCTGCTGCCACACGCGGCGCAGACAACAACAACAATAAAACACAACAACAAAAAATTAAGGCGCACAGCTGTTTTGTTATTTTCGTGTGCAACAATTTGCTGAAATCGTTCCACTTTGCGTCTATTTTCACTTGCAATTCACTTTCAATTGGTGCTAAAAGCGCAATAGCTTCACTGTGTGAGTGTATCCGTGTGCGCCTGTCGTGTGTGTGTGTGCGTGCGCGCACTTGTTGGTCTTCTTTCGTTCTCCAATTGTTGTTGTTGTTGCTGGTGCTGCAATATTTGGGAATCGCTGTTGTTGTTGCTGCCTTTGCACGGGGGCGTCAACAATGAACGGCAAATAACGAGTGATGTCAACAACTATTAGCTAGCCGGGGGCAAAAATTTGATTTTCTTTTATACGCTGGAAGGCGTCAGCGCAGCAACACGACCAATTGCAATTTAAATTAAAATTGTGATGTGTGGGCCAGTGTGACCGGTCGCTGTTCCGCTAATACATGCCAGTCATTATTTCGGTGTGACCGTAGCTACAAAATTCAATAAATACCGAATAATACTAATTACTGGTATTTCAGTTTATCTGCGATCTTCCCTCTCTGCATGTGCATGTTTATGTGTGTGTGTGTTTGTCTGTTTCTTTGCGTGTGTGTATGTGTGCGTGAGCCGCTGATAACGCAGCTGATCGGGCGATTCCATTGAATTCCAGTTCTCGTTTCGATCTGAGAAGTCCCCCGGGCGCAGAGCATGGCAAGCAACTCCACCCAGTCCCAGCCGTCCAGGATCACCAGCGACATGGTCAACCAGCTGCAGCCGACGGCGCAGGAATCGAAGGTCAGTCAGACAGCCAGTCCGTCCACGAATATCAGACATAACCTTGATCTCCTGGGCACACGGATTGTGTCTCAGTGAGATTATCGGAGCACCGATCCCCTATGTATGTGAATTCAAAAATGTATCTACTTGCAGCTTGCGCCGATTCCCAGTGCACCCCAGTGGCGCTCCCCCCAGCTGATGGTCGTCTTCGAGGACGGTGATCTGCACTCAGCGCGCCACCAGTTGCTCCAGTCCCTGCAGAATCCCTTTGACGAGGGATCGGTGGCCACGTTGCTGCTCCAGGAGAGCATTGCCGATCAGTTTGTGGGCCTGGTGGCGCAGGATCTGCGTCCGTTGTCGCCGGCGGTGTCCAAGCACCCGAGCTACAGCAGCACGCTGGCCAAGATCGAACAGCTGAAGGCCAAGACAGTACAAGGCGTAAGCCTCAAGGCTGGGGAATCACCCGTTTTGGTGTACGACTGCGTGCACAGCTATCTGGGCAACGGAGCGACGGGAGTGGTGACGGTACACACTTTCCGCACAGCCAAGGAGGCCGGCGAGTTGGCCAAAAGGGATCCCCTACCTTACGGCCAAGTTAGTCTGTGGAATGAGAAGCTGGGTTGCGCCTACGAACTGATACCACGACTACCGAGCGACATTGTGGCCATTAATAGCTTCAATCCGGACTTGGATCCCATCCGGGAATCCTTTGCTGCCGACCGCAACGATGTCCTGCTGGCCAAGAACTATCACTATGAATCGCTGGTGGTGAGCGGCAAACGGAGGATCATCGTGTTTCCCGTGGGCACCATCTTCGGCAACTGAAGAGTGACAGTGCTGGACTTCGACGTCGACGAATCACATCCGATAGGAATCACATCCAGGTGCTCTTTAAGCCATACTTTAAAATACCTCTCTAAGCATTTTATATGTAGCTTGGGGCATCCTTTTCAACAGTTCAATTGGAATTATATCCAATTATAAAGTGGAGTTATGCCAAACAACTAGCATTTAAAGTGGATAAACTTTCTTAGAAATTATCTGGTTCTGTGTCCAATTAATAATATTCCAATTGTATTGTGAAAAGGTCCTTCAGTCTGAATTGTTTTTTTATACTCTGTCAATAATTGTCCACTGGAAAATCCTCAGCCAACTTCTATGCATCTTTGGGAATTTGGGGTAGGTCTACGAAATCTCTGGATGCAACAGGCATTTTTTCATGACATGCGCAAGTGCTGCTCCAGAAATAGAAATCCTGCAAAGCAGTTGAAATGGAAGCAGTTGAAGGGCACACTCATACACTTGAGGCCAAAATGATAGCGGTCATTTAGTAAACTTAACATTCTATGAGGGAACGGAACCATTATCATGATTTTTTTATACAATAGGCGAACTGGTAATGAATTCAATGAAAAACTTTAAAAGAACATTCGTTTTGTGCAAGGTACGCAGCAATCGATCAACTTAACCCTTTATCTTATCTGTTTTATTGTAAGCCCAAAACAAATATGGAAAATTTTCCAGATGTAGATACATACTATATTTGAAATTTAGGTTTTTGCTCTTTTTTTTTTGTTCTCTAATTAGAGCTCGCTTGAATTAACTTACATAAAAAGAGCTTTGCTACTTAAACGTATCTATTGTGTTGCCCTCAGTTGTTTGAGTGCGCGTGTATGTGTGTTGGCAACTAACGTATACGTTGCCTTTCTCTCCTCGTTGTTTTTGTTCTCAAGATTTTAGTACATATTCCCTTTTTGATTTCGACTATCTGAAATTTAGTTTTGTGTTATTGTTTTTATTTTCTTACAAATAGTAATTTTTCAGTGCTGGCAAATACGCCATATCGCCGTTCATAGTTTGTGTGTGTGTAAACTAACTGTAACTAAACAAAGATAGTATACTTAAGTTAGTTCACAACAATACAATTCACACTGCACTCTCCTCTCTTCTTGCACATCGCCCCCTTTATCTTTGTCCCTCTCTAATGCTCTCTCTCACCCACTCTCTTTCGTTCTTGCATCCCCTTCTGTGACGTAGTGCCACACCATTCATGCTCCACTTTCACACGGGAGAGAGCGAGAACGCCACAGAGCCAGCCATTAGAGAGGGAGCGAGCTGTGGTGACTCCAAACACAGGGGCGCAGCAAAAGGGGTCACTAAACAATGACTGGAGGACTCAAATAACTATGATTCGCTAAATATTTAAAATTAAAAAAAAAACAAAGGTCTGTGCCATCGGAGTTACAATTCCATCAGCAAGTTTCTATCGCCAGAAAGTAACTACTCTTCTCTCTCGAGGACCCCCTCTGTGATTTTGGCACGGCCCCCCAACTACGCCACTGATACCCCTCTTGTGGTTAGAAGCTACGTTTGCTGGCGCTGCCTTTTGCTTAGGTTTGTTGTTGGGCTGTCCGTTGCCCGTTGCCATTTGCCAGTCCGTCGTGGCGTGGTGAGGTGTCCGCTCGCGCTGCCGCTCCCGTTCCCGCTCCCGCTCACTCGGCTCTTGGTTGTGGTGGCCAAGCAAACCGCTTCCGACACCGCTGGCGATACAAATACAATAACTACACTACAGCTGACGCTCCGGCAGAGAAAATGCGCTGGCATTTGCAGTTCCAAACGCTCAAAAGACGCTCAAAAAGCACACACCGCCAAGCTCCAACATTTTCAATCGGAATCCACGAAACCATTTAGAGCGCCACGATGCCACCGCACAAATGGACGGACGAGTCGCGGGACGCCTCCTGTTACTACGAGGATGCGGCCGCATCCCGCCTCCGCCGGCCGTCCTCATCCTCCAACTCCTCCGCCTCGGCGGACCGCTCCGACGACGAGGCGGACGACGAACGGGAGGCGTTTTGCTCCGGCGAACGACCGCTAATCCGTTCCAGCGGCGCTGCGGAGGGTGAGTAGCTACAAGATACACAGATGGGGAAAGATATTTACGTAGATGTAGCATGTGTAGGTGGAGCAACGTAGATATTCGTATTACAAGCTTAAGATACCTTTATTTATTTAAATCTTTAGTGCTACTTCTGCTTCATATTGATATGCATTTATTTACATACATATGTTCTTTATTAAACATAAACACTCGGAATATCTATGTAAAAAGAAACAGTACTCAACCCAAACACACTTTTAAACAAATTTCATTTTAGGTATCTCCAAGATACTTTAAAATTGTATCTTTCAATTTATAATAAAGCAAAGTATTCAAATGTTTTTTTACATTTTCATATAACTTCATTGCTGTATTTTATTATATTAGGAAACGTTAAAATAATTTAATAATTACATATTCCATAAATTAACTAATAACCAAGCTCCGCTTTTCATTTTCACGTAATACTATCCAGTTAAGAGCATTTCACACGTTTCGCTAATACAGTCTCCTATGCCTATGTATAATTTATTCGCCAAGGGCCGATATTACGAGTTGTTTACATTTACTGATATGAAACGAAGTTTGCCTTTTTAGAACAGTACAAATCTGCATTCCAAATGGAACGGAGGTCCGACAACTTTTTCGATGGTATCAAATCGTAATATTTGTATTTTAGATGTTATACCTGAGCGATTCGTATGTACAAGTATCTGAATAGAAATGAAATTCATGTAAACATTTGTGAAGGAATAAAAAAGTGGAGAAATTGAGTCATTTTAAACTATGCAATGATAACACATTGTGCATGGTATTTAGGGATTTTCAGTGTAACATTGAGCCTTATCGAGAACGGCGAGAACTTTTAAGTAAAACCGGAACTGATATCGTTATTACGCCTCCTAAACCAACTTTTACTAACCTCCCTTTCTCTCCTCTCCCCGCAGAAAATCATGGCTGTGGCCCAAAGACGCGTCACATATTCGGATTCATGGGCTTCCTGGGATTCGCCGTGGTCTACGCGATGCGGGTCAATCTGTCGGTGGCCATTGTGGCCATGGTTAACCAAACGGCAATTCCGCACAGCAATTCATCGGTGATTGATACGGACACGTGTCCACTGCCGGCACCACATCACAATGGCAGCGATCCGAATCCGCAGAAGGAGGGCGAGTTTGTGTGGGACGAGGCCACACAGGGATTGGTGCTCGGCAGCTTCTTCTACGGCTATGTGCTAACCCAAGTGCCCGGCGGACGGATGGCCGAGCTGTATGGTGGAAAGAAGATCTACGGCTATGGAGTGTTGATCACGGCGATCTTTACTCTCATAACTCCGTTGGCCGCCCACTGGGATCTGCCGTTGCTGGTCCTGGTCCGCATCCTGGAGGGAATGGGCGAGGGCGTCACCTATCCAGCTATGCACGCCATGCTGGCCCACTGGATTCCGCCGCTGGAGAGGAACAAGTTCGCCGCAATCGTCTATGCGGGCTCCAATATCGGTACAGTCATTTCCATGCCGCTGGCCGGATGGCTGTGCTCGCTTGACTTCCTGGGTGGCTGGCCGTCGGCTTTCTACATCTTTGGACTGCTGGGCATCCTGTGGTTCATCGCATGGATGTACTTGGTGTACGACAAGCCTAGCGATCATCCTAGGATCTCCGAATCGGAGCGAGAGTATATCGAAAGGAGTCTACAGGTTCAGAGGCTAATAAATCAGGATCTAGCGGAGCCCGAGGAAGAGGAGGGAGAGGATGAAGTGAGTCTACGGGCGCCGCCGGAGGCACCGATACCCTGGTCATCGCTGCTTACATCCGTGCCTCTTTGGGCCATCTTGTTGACGCAATGCGGCCAGGGATGGGCCTTCTACACGCAGCTAACCGAGCTGCCCACCTACATGAGCAACATCCTGCACTTTGACATCCAGTCGAATGCTCTGCTCAATGCGGTGCCGTATCTAACCTCCTGGTTCGTGGGCATTGCCTGTTCCGCCCTGGCGGATTGGATGCTAGCCAGACGCTACATATCGCTCCTGAGCTCGTATAAGCTGTGGAACACGGTGGCCTCGGTGGTGCCATCACTGGGCCTGATTGGCATCATCTATGTGGGCTGCGATTGGGTGTGGGTCACCTTTATGCTGGCCGGCGTGGGCTCTTTCGGCGGCGCCGTCTATGCTGGCAACCAGATGAATCACATAGCGCTCAGTCCCCGATATGCGGGCACCATGTATGGTATCACCAATTCGGCGGCAAATATCTGTGGCTTCCTGGCTCCGTATGTCATCGGGCTAATCATCAATCATCGCGAGACTCTGACCCAGTGGCATTTGGTCTTCTGGCTGGCGGCGGGCTTAAATATAGCCGGTAACTTCATCTACCTGATCTTCGCCAGCGCCGAGGAGCAAAGCTGGTCGAAGACACCACCCACACGCAACTCACGATCCCAGCGCGCTTGAAGCAAGCCTAACTATACGCTATTTTAGCTAGATCATAAGCATTTGTGATAATTCCGATATATACACATATATCCTACATATGTATTTGCGCTTGAAGTTTTCCGGATGCAGGACAAGAATGTGGCTTCCAAAAAAAAAAAAGAAACGAACGAAACTAGTGCTACCAAATCGGAATGGAAAATCGAAAGGATGTTAACTGTTTTAGTGTATTATATACGTGTATCGTCCTTTTATATGGACTTTTGTTTTGCTAGGCGTCTTTTTTGTAAACAAGTATACCAATACCAACTATATATATATATTTATATATCTATGATATACACGCTCGAAGGCACGTAGATCTGTCGAAATAAACAGCACAAACATATCGAACTGTGGCACCTGATTTAAGCATTTTATTATTTAACTGGCAGTTGGTGTTTGTTAATATTATACCTCTTCATTAGAGAATTGTGATTGCATGATGGGTTATCTATTTTATACAGATTTTTAAAACACTTTTAGGCTTTTCATGTTTTTGAAGGCTGTACAAGTGTTGCATAATTTCGGGGGCGACGTGTTCATGTAAAATTATGCCTAAAACATAAATGGCGTGTATAAGAAGTATCTCAAAATTTCATTTTAAAAGTCCTTATATTTTGATCTCAAAACACGATTGAAAAACCTTCGATAAAGCTCTTTTTTTTGTTCTTTTAGTAATTTTGATCAGTTTCAAATGTTACAATGTTAAATTTTAATTTTCTAGTGCTAAATAAGTTCATTTAAACAATATGCATCAGAGATTTTGTCGCAGCCTCAGTTTTCGTTTATGATTTCAGTTTTCGGTTTCGTCGTGATTATCGTGGCACAGTTTTGGCCCCTGTCCGTCCGTTAATCTGTCCGTCCGTTGACGTGAGGCGTCTCTGGCTGGGCTGCCACGCCCCCATACACACTTGCCCCCAAAAATTACTTGCCTCCCCTTAAAAATATGGGGGCATTAATAATGGTTAAGTGACATTGCAGTTTCTGTGTCGCAGTCTCTCACGCTGTTTTGTTTGTATTTTGCGCTTTGTCTTATTGTCAATTTTCTCCTCATTACATAACAATCCATAGCCCCCCCCCCCATTTCTTTTTTTTCCTCCCCCCGCTCAGCGATCTGAGTTCCCCCGTGAACTTCGCAGGGCCATAAAAACATAGCCGCCAAATTCAAGTGAAAATATTTTGGCGCCGCTGTTACAACAGCGAACCTCTCTCTTCAAAACACTGCGACAAAAAGTCAGCGTTTTCATTCATTTTATTAGTATTATGTATCTTTCATTTACGTTCATTTCTCTGAGTGTACACTCACCTGCGCTCTTTTGGCCGTGCGTTTGCGTTTTTAATTAACGGTAGTTTCTTCTATTGCCACACAAAAGATTGCAAATGAAGTAATTATAAAAAAGATATATAAAATTTTGAGATGGGGAAAGACGGCGTGGAAAATAAAAGTTTAAATGTTACGACCAACATTCGGTTCAATTTCATCCGTGCGATCTTCCGTGCGTTTTGGTTTTTCCTTGCCAAGAAATGCGTTCATGGTCAAAATGTCAGGCGTGACGCAAGCGCAAACGGCAAACAGCAACAAACAATTAACATCAGTAACAACAGTAACCGCAGTGAGCATCAGCAATGGCATTAAACAGTAACACAAAAGCCCCAGCAACAACCCTCGACAAGTGATCCAAAAAATGTGAAAATTTGTGCAACCAAATATTTGGTCGAATGATTTTTAAAGTGTCAAAACCGATTGTCGAGCGTTCATCCGAACAAACAATCACTCGCATTGGTTCTATTAAATAGGCAAAACTGCAACCACTATATGAAATGTATCTTACAGATACGAAAACCAGAAACTTGCAAATTAGTTCAGACGAACATATTTAGACATTTTGTGGATCTTTAAAGTAAATATATTTTACATCCCGTCCGTGTATTTGCCATTTTCAAGGTTTTATTGACAAAGGAATTGGATCATAAATAATTTATTAATTAAGATGTTTCCGATGGAAATCGCTAAACACTGAACATGACCCAATTCCAATGTTTCGCAGGGGAAACTCAACAAAAACAAAAAAATACGATGTCAACTCAATGCCAATGATTTATGTGCTGCACTACATTTTACAAGAGATCATCTCCAATTTTCATGATTTGAGTCTTCATTTGCGATCATTTAAAATGGAAATCGGTTCATTTCGGTTATCGGCTAGCTAATTGATAACCCGGCCGGATTTGTCTTGATTTCTGACTGAATTTCATACACACATATCTCTCGACCTGGCTTAGTGGTCTCTTATTTATTCACATTTAAGCTGAGCCCCTCATTCGGCCATCGCTTCGCTTATTTCTTGACACTTTCACTTTTCTCATTAAGATATGAGCTCGACCCCGTTGGCCGGGGAGTCGGGCAGGTGGGGCGACAGGTTTTCATTCGCTGACAGACCTTACGTGTCCCAGGCGACCGCGTGAATGACTGACGGTCAGACCCTTACACTGGCCAAAAATATTTATTTATTTTTCAAATACGTTCGGGAATTTATTTTGTAGGTTATGTTAGGGCGAAAGCGACAGTCCATTTTTTTTTTTACATTTTACATTTATACACATGGGACTAGCGCAAGTTTTTGTTGAGTGCAGCTGAGATATTAAGGCTAACCTTAAATATTTTGGTGTTTCATTTGCATCTTCATTCATGCCAATCGGTGTGCCCCGCTCTCCCGCTCCCTCTCTCTCTCTCTTTCTCTCCCTGGCTGCCTCCCCCCATATTGCCCACTCACTCCCTCCTTTTGCTCGCATCTTCTGGATGCAGTTTTTTTTTTTTTGTATTGTACTTCAGTCGACTTTTTGCCCTGCAAACCAGTTTACCGTTGCAAGATCTTCTGCAGGCTTCTGCTGTTTTTAGCTCGTTACTTTGAAAATGCACGAAATGCAATTTTGTTTCACTTTACCACTTAACATTTAGTTTTTGGCAGCATTTCTGCTTCTTCTTTTTTTTGGCGGTTTTTACTTCTCAGAACTGGTTTCCATTTGCTAACGGTAAATGCTTAGCATCTTGCCGTCTCTCTCTGTTCCCAACTTTTTATTTGGCTTTTGTGGAAAATTGAAAATTGAAAAGCATTGCACGAGCGACGTCGATGTTTGGGATATTGCACAATATATGGCAATATATAGATGGGGAACCAAACAACAGACGTACGTAATTTACAACTTCTTTTTTCGAGAAATGCTTGAGAAAGGAGTGATGGTGGAGAGGAGTGAGGAGGGGGAATCTGCACCAGGTGCAACTATCTCGTACTCCCTCTCTCTTTCTGTAAACAAAAGTGTGTAAGTGCTTAAAAACAGGTCACCACTGAAACAACAACAATTATCCCAATGCTTGCAACATTTTCGTTCGAATTCCTCCATTCCCATTCCAGCTATTTCAACTGGAAAGCAGGAATTGGAATGGGACTGGAAGCAAGTGGCGGTATGAAGAGTGCTTTCCAGCCTGAACCAAATAATCTACAATCTACTTATAGATTACTCCAGATATCAAAATTTGTGGTTATTAATTGTACAAATGGATTAGAGCTTAATTCAAAATTTTTGCATCTGACAGCATCATTTTAAGTGATATTTAGTAACAATATAATTTAGTAAATCGCATTGCGAATAACCCCTTAAATTATTCACCTCTTGTTTGGGTGAATCATTTACAACTCGTTTATGCGCTAAAAGTTTCCAATTTCAAATATTGACATTAATTTCTGGTATTTTCCAAGTTTGAACCGATTGGCGCATACGCTAACCTTAAAACAATCCATGAGCTGCTCACTTTTAAATACGTGAACATTCTTTACTTCTTTATACCATCCTTTGATTTAATAAAAAGGGTTTAGCGTATAATATCATTCCATTATGCATCGCGTTAATTTTATTCCAAGCTGGGCTTTTAAACGGCCCTTAAGAGACGGTCGTGAATGTGATTTTGACCAGCTTGCCTGAGTGCGAATCCATTTAGCTTATTTAACCGACTTGGCTTAACTGATTTGACCGACTTGGCTGGAATTTGGGACCGCTGGCTATATGGCTATAGTGGTTTATAGTGATTGCGATTGCGATCCTCAAGACCTCGTCGCGTATTCAAATATCAATGGCTAATTTCATTTTTGCGGCCACTTTTGCAACACTCACACTCTCGCGAAATTCCATAACATAATGCTCACGCACACACACACACTATGAAAGATATTACCACATAGTCGATGACGCAGGGCTTTTGCTTTTTCCCAAAAGAGAGAAAGAGCGGGAGAGAGCGCTCGAGCTGCCAACGAAAGTGCTGCTAACGGTACAACTTGCGCTTTCGAGAGACCGAGAGCGCCCGCTCTGCCAGAGAGCGAGAGTGAGCGAGTGTCTGCGATCAAGCTTGAGCTTGAGCTGAGCTCAGACTTTTTTTCATATTTTTTTGGGTCTGCGTTTTTGGAATTGTTAACATATTTTTACAGCTGCTCAAGACGCGCAGTCGCGATTCGTAGACGTGCGTTCATGCCAAGCGGTCGTCGCAGCTCCCCAAAAAATATAAATAAAGCTGAAAAGTTATAATAAGCCGCGCGTGTGTTTTCAACTCCCATCCAAAACAAAAAATAAAAATTGAAGTGCTGACAAAATAAATAGAAAAGAATAATACCGAATTCTAACGGTTCTGCCGAGTGTGTTGATCATCTATTATTTTTTTTGGTTGTGAAAATGCTGGTGCAAAATATATAAATAATTCCCTGTTAACCCGAATTGGATTTTATTATAGTATTTTTTTTTTTTTTTGTTGTTATCGTGTGAAGTGAAAGTGAAGCAGGCCGGAAAAAAAGAGAAGCAAAGCAAAAGACATCGCAGGAACGTCGTGCCCAGCCAATTTGCATATATAAATCGACTATAGGGCGCAAACGCAACTTAGCGATATGATGCGCAGGACTTTGGTGCTGGCAATGCTGCTCTCGCTGCTGGCAACGCCGCAGGCGGCCATCGACAAGGACGATGGCAAGTTTCCGCCGGGCAGACATAACCTAAGTTCCGCTCCGGACCAGCACAATGTGATTAATCTCAGTCTGCACGGAGATCTTACGGCTGCCACTCTGCCGCCCCATCTTGACCCCAAGCTCAGCTACGACCTGTCCCAAACCCGACGCCTCAGGGACGCCCTCAACGTGTTCGATCTCGCCGTCCTGGCCGCCCAGTGGGGTCAGGTGGAGAGCTCCGGCGGAGTGTCCGCCAACTGCAGTCGGGACATGAGGAGCTATCTAGGCGGGCTCAGCGATGCCAAGATGTGGGCCGTCAAGAGTAAGTGCTACTACTATCTTAATACTCGGCATACATTATCCTTAAAATAAATAAAAACAATTCTCCCTTTAAACAAATGAAAATCGAATCTAATCTAACTAAATATTAATGTATAAAAACATAGAGTTTATAATAGGAATAACTTGGATTTTACATACTCGTACTAAATTTATGCAAAATTATTCCTTATATTATCTTTTTTGATAAGATACTTCTAGAATGACACATCTGATATATCTGATCTGATATTTCTATTTGTAATTTGATAATTTTAAAAAGAACTAATTGCATTCCATTATAAAAACCAGCATCTTCAATAATCCTAATCTAAAATTGCTGTCCGCAGAAATCAATTAACCAAAGCCAAAAGATGAAAGATTAAAATGAATTTTAGCTTGCGGTTAAACTTAAGCCAGTAACAAGTTCTTATTTTCCATTCAAAATGAAAAATATACAAAAATCTTTATTGCGATTAAAAAAGATATGCCAACGATGGTTCATCTTTTTTTCTGGACGCCAAACGAAAGATTGGATACGTGATGGGATGGCCATTCACTTGGCACCATGTTATCGCAATTTCCACAGACGTTTTCCACATAAAGCTGATCTTGTTGTTCGCGACCCATTCGATTGAAAAATAAAACCACCGATCTGCACTGCCGTGTGTGTGTGAACGTGCCATTCGCCGATTTTGGCGATCGGCGCAGATACTATATGCGCGGGTTTTATAGATATAGACACATTAAAGTCGGCGCATAGACGAATTTGCCCGCGAGCACACAATCTACATAAGTGCACGATACGATGCGAGTGATCGCCAAGGTCGCAATTAGTTCTTGCCACTGCAGCAGCAGCAGCAGCAACTCGCAGCAGCAGCAACTCGCAGCAGCAGCAACTCAATAAAATTTTTGGCCTGATGGGCGTTTGAATTTTTCGCTTGCTGTTTCGCCGAATTTTTTCCGATTCGGGCAAATTGGGTTTTCCAAAACGTTTTGTTTTTGTCTTCTGATTTTTTGGGTATTTTTTTTTTTTTTTTTTGGTCATTATGTCAGTGGGGGCCTGGTATTGAATAACTGAATGGAACGGTTCAATTGCACGACCAGATCAAATTGGATCGACTGGGTAGTATTTGCAGTCGAAAGTGAGACTGGGCGAGATCAAAAGCCTGAATTATGAATACATGTTGTGGGACTTGTTTTATTTTCGGTTTTTCGGCTCTTGGTTTTTCCTTTTTTTGGTTTTTTTTTTTTTTTGATTTTGATTTTTATTGTTGGTTTTTAGTTGCGACAAGCTGCCGCACCACCCAAAAAGCAATCCTATCGATTCCAGCAACCTGAGACCGACAAAGCACCACTGACCAACTGACTTGGCCAAGCTAAAACCACTCTCCAAATGCTGGTTATGTAATCAATTAACGCAAAGCACAAGAAAAAGAGAAAGAGAGCCACAAAAAGGAAAAAAAAAGACACACGAAATAAAAGTGTTTGAGTTTCTTTTTTATTATTATTTCACTGGTTGCACCATGGGCCAAAGTGACCGGAATGTGAGCACATCCATTGAAAAGCGCCTTTTAGCCACGGTTCAAGTTCACGGAGTCTGGGAAAACCCATTTCGAGAGCGAGTCAGATGAATGGCCGTTAAAGAAAATGCATTTTCCCGCCATGCGGAAGTGTTTTCCCTCTCGGTCTGGGCTTTTTAGTCATTCGGGGAGAAAGGCCAAAGCGTTTCGGAAGTTCGTCTTAATTTCCATTTAATTAACTAGCAGTTAAAAATCGCAGTTAACTAACTATCTGCAATACGTGGGGGTTTGTCTTTTGCTAGGCAGGTTATATCTCCTCTATTTATTTGAGAAATATAAATATGTGTTTCCCAGCGAAAGCAATTTTCTTAATTTTTTTTATTTATATTTACCTTTAATGACGTTTTAACTATTTTTTTATATTTTTTTTTATCTGTATTTTTCCCTTTTTTAACTTTTTTTTGCCATTTTAGGTAGATGTAAAGTAAAATTAACTTTGTTTCAAAAATCCTTTCAAATCTTTGATTTTTCCCAATCAACATTCAACTTTTTGCTCCACCGCCTCCAACTCAACATAAAACATCACGAAATTGGGGTTTGGGTTTGGGTTTATTTTATCTTTTTTTTTTTTGGGAGGCAAAAAGCCGGGACTCTGTAACTGGCATGGCATCTATGTCAATGTCTCCACATGAATTGTGTGTTTTATTGCCACACATGAGCGGAGTCAGGGCCAAAGTTTTTCCTGCTGGCCAGTCAGCCAGCCAACATAGTAAACCGGACTCGAACTCGAAACTCGGACACTTGGACACTGACTGGAAATTGTTATTTAAACGCTTCGGACATAATTTCCAGCACAGGTTTCGTATCTGGAGCTCCCAATCCTCGGCCAAGATCAATGGCTAATAAATTGTGGTCGGCGTTACCTTTGTTTTTGCTGTGCTTTCTGTTACTTCTTTTTAATTCACATTTTTCGCTGTTTCGGTGCTTTTCAGTCTATATTTTTCTGTGGCCAATGCAATTGCAAGTGCAATAGTTTGGTGGCAGGTACGCTTGGCTGAACTCGATTGGCAGGTTGAAGGTTGAAATGCACTCGCCGTGACAAAAAAAAAAAAAAAAAAAAAAAAATTGCATTTTGGAAGTCAAGTCGAAGGTCCGTTCAGTCTTCGTCGAATCGACGAGCGAAAACGAATTTGTACTTTTTTTTGGGCACTTTGTTGATTTAAGTCGCGGACAAATAGTCGGCAAAAGTCTTAGAGGAAGTGTAAATATTGTCTCATCATCATCGTGGAAGGCAATCTTTAAACTTCCTCAAAGATCAAAAAAAAGCTTTCACAATCTTTGTAATACTCATTTTGTTTTTTGCAAATATTCCGGGTAAAAAAGAAACAAATCTCTTTTGTTGTTGCCTGGCCAGGGAAATGAGCAAATCGCTGCTGTTTTGACCTCGTATTGCATTTCACCTGTGTGTTCGAGAAACCTGAACCGAAATTGGGCAAAATTGAAACGAAGCCAAGTTAACGAAATAAGCCAACAAGTGATCGAGGTTCGATGGCTTGGTTATGGACTTTGCAGCCTGTTTGGTCATTAGTTGGCCACAATGCACAACGGTTTTTTTTAGGCCAATATACTTAGCCGACTTTTGAGTGAAGGAAGGGGTGGGGGTAACAGGCCCAATTACAGCCTTTGTGCGAAATGAAACGTCACGCAACATAATTTCTACGGCTTTCGCGTGTATAAATCCAACGGCTACAGCTGTGTTCAGAAATATAGGTGTTTTGTGAAAAAAAAAATATAAAACAAAGTCATATTATTGTACTCGAATTAATAAATAATATTGTAAAACATTTATTTCATTTTCATTTAATTTCTTGTAACATAATATTCGGTTTTACAGTTTTTTCGCTTGCTCGCTCAATGCTAATAGCTTGCGCATTGCTGTATTTATTTTTGCCTGCAACCCGAAGAAGAAGCAGAAGCTGAAATTGCACAACAAATAAACACGGCAGCAATATCAGCACAGCGGCAACATGCGACAAGTCTCTCTCTCGGTTTCTACCCGAATAAATCTCAGTGTATCTCTTTTTCTCAGTCTCTCCCTCTCTCTCTATATATGTATATCTCTCACTGTCTACCTATCTCTATCTCTCTCTCTACTGGACACAAGCTTAGCTTATGTAATGTAACTTTACCATAATTTGATTGTTGCAATGCCTTGCAGTTTTTTTTTCGGTTTTCTTCACTTTTTGTTTGGGGTTTTGTTTTTGTTTTCAGCGAAAATGAAATTATGGCCACGACGACGTTGTTGGCTATTATTGTTCGCAATAACGGTTCATTGGAGTGGAGACATGTATGTAAAATACTTTCAACTTTGACCGCGATTTTGGCCAAGTTTTTCTCTCCCCCCACAAACGAATGACTTAGGCAACAAACTCGTTTTCGGATAATTGTGCGTAATTAAAATCCACGCCACGCATTGCAATTGGCCGCGTCGAAAAAAAGTGGTTGTCGGTCGCGTATCGGGGTCCAAAAGGTCTAGGCCAAATACCGATCGGTTGGCATAAGATAACAACATAGCTGCATCAGAATAATCGACTTCTTTGAAGGTGGAGTGTTAGGATCAGAGATCGCTGCAAATTGTGGCCTACTTTTCAGCGCCACGTTCTAGAAATCAATACAAATCGATTAATGGTATTTAAGTGCTTATTTGGAAACTTATTGCTATAATATATTAAATCAAAATGTATTTCTTTGTTTAGCATATTTTGTACTATTATCATTTTTAAATACTGTATTTTGAAGTTTATCGAAAGACTTCCATGAATTGCGTGCTAAGTATAGTACTTAAAGATCAGCGTGAGGATGCTTAAACAAAGCCATTACAAGTTCATGTTCATGTTCAAAAAGCGGCATCATAAAGAAGGGCGAATTTAATGCCCAGACCGGGTTAATATTTAACTTAGATGACCGCCGACCAAACGCAATTAACACGCAGACTGTTCGAGGGCAAAGCGAACGCCTAAATGCCACAATTAGGCAACTAACTCCGTGTGGAATTATTACGGCCAGCTTCCAGACACACGTTAATTAGACAGAAATTGCATTCCATCGTGAGACGGCGCTAATTTCGATCATTGCGAATTGTGTCCGTCATGGCGGGACGCTTGCCAAATCCATTTGTAGTTTCAAGTTTAATGCGACACTCGGTCTTGGGCAAATGCAAAAAAATACATATATAATGAAAAGAAAACAAAGAGGCAAAAAATAGCGAAAAGCTAATCAATCGATTTCTAGTCGAGTTGCATTTCAACCGAAGGTTGCCAACCACCCCTCAATTGATAACCACCCCCTGGCGGATGAACCACTTTGACTTTGATCCGTATGCCATAACCATGCAACCCATTTGCATTTGACACTGGCTAAAAGCAAGAAATCATTTCCGTTAGGTAAAAGTCAGTCACAATGCAAACACATAAAATAAAAATATTATATATATACGAAGAAATTAAAAAAAAATAAAATAATAAGAAAAGACAATAGCGACAGGTGATCGCTGGATCGCTCGATCGATCGACGTGCCCGGCATTAATTTTAATTTCCACCGATTCAGTTATGAAACGACCGACTGCCATTTGAACGAGCTCTCAATTTGGGGTTATTGACCATAATTGCAATTTTGGGTGGTCGTATCAATTTGATTACAGCGCATTAGGGTTATGCAATTGCAAATGGATGCGGAATAGTGACGAAAGCACAAGCGAGCACTACTCTAGAATTACTTTATGTATATTGCTTAAACCACAATTAAATTTGTAGTACCTTCGTCATTTTTCACAACGTTGTGTGTGTTCCCTTGAACAACCAAATCATCATCTTCGACTATCTGCTAAGATAATAGTGTGTGGATAGACGAGCTAATTTAAGATGCGATGAGCTGACAATGCACCGTGACTCCGCACTCTGTGGGCTAATTATTCCACAAATATTCCAAATTACTAGCCCATCAAATAATCGTTTCGGCAATGACGCTCGTCAACGTTTGCCATAGGTGACTCACATTTTGTTGGGCCTTAAAGAAATAGCTAGAAAAAAATTAAAAAAACAAAAAAAAAGAGAGAAATAACCAATGTGCAGCCCTGAATTTTTGGCCCAAAAACTGGTAACCCGAAACCAGTTTCTCCGGCCATCCGTGGCAAAGAAATGCGCAGAAATAATTGAATTGGTTCGGGGCGATCATCAGCGGTCCATTGCGCAAAATGATGGCATTGCCACGTGTCAGTGACCAAGTCCAAAAATTGAATATCGAAATTCAGAAATCCGAAAATCGGAATACCAGTTAGTCAGGCGAAATAACCAAAGCTGAAGATGCAGCTGACCTTGTGCCGAATCTGTGCCGAGTCCAAAAAAAAAAACCAAGCAACCAAAAAACCCAAAACCCCAAAAGACAGGCCAACTCTTTGACTCGTCGTCGACTCTTATTTTCATTAATTTTATTTATTTTTTTTTTCTTTCAACTCTCACTTTCGTCTGGCTACTTCTTCGCTTCTTCAGCGATGTGGGCGTCGAAAGACCCCAAAGGGGAGGTCTTTGATAAGATTTATGTGTGTGTGTGGAGTCAGGGCCCCCGACTGCACAACATTGACATTGAAATTGAAGTGGGTAAAAAGAAAGAAAGACTTTGAGTGTGGGCCAACGAGACGTGAATAAGATTACGAACACTCACACTCATACCCATACTCATACGCATACTCAGACTCCTACGGTACGTAATGCGTATCCATAGCCTCAGGTGGCAAGTAGGAAGTAATCGCTCCATCTTATTCGTCATTTAGCCAACTATCTGAGCCACTCGAGGATCTCAAGCTCCGCTGGCCAAACTTTGCGCATCTTCGAGCATAAAATTGCCAAGCGAGTCGCATATTATTATGTGACTCAATTAGGCAACGGCAGGGTGTAATTATTACATAGCAGAAAAATGGGGAAAAAATGCTGAAAGTAATTATGAATCATGAACTGACTAACGACGAGGAATGCTATTCGACGCAAGAAATGCAATCGTTGAGTGTTATTAACTATAGGTATACTTAAGTTTAAATATATAGATTAGCTATTATATCATTCTGAATCAAAGCTTACTTACAAATTCAAAAAAGATCTTGTCTTTCATATAATATTATTATGATATTTGGCAAAGTTAAGTTAAAGATCTAACAATTTTGAGAACAATTAGCTAACAACATCATTATGGACAGCATTATTTTAGCCCGAAATGCGGCAACTAATGTATCCTCGAGATGCGATCTAGTAGACACACCTCAGCTATAAGCACACAGAACGCTTCACCCAAGTTCAAAGACTTTGAGTTGCGTGTTAAATGACAGGAAATTTATTTGGCCAAGACAAACGAGCGGATCTTAAATCCACAACACACGCCTCTAATGTCAAAGCCAAACATTAGTACGCAATTGCCAAATTTAGTTGGCCGAAACGATTGTTTGAACTCACAGATACGAACCTTAGACACAATCAATTGGAAGCAAGTACAAAATACAAAAAAATTTAAAAAAGATGCGCCAAAAGGCTAATTTATAGGCAATTAGAAAATGAAGAAAAAACATTTAAAATTAAGATGGATTTATACTTTTGGAGCCAGCCCATTCATAAATCTTGCAGGCAATCAGCGCGTGGCCAAAAGTAAATTGCTAAGCGATAAAAAATAGTAAACAAATATTTTTTATGGCTTGCAATGGTCACTGCTTTTGGTTCTTGAGACGCGGATCGTTTAATAAATTAATACTTTTGGCGCCTTAATTGAACTGTTAGCATTTGAGGCGCGTTGCACTTTTTTGTATTTTTCTTTTTATTAATTTCGCCAGCTTTGACTTTGCGCCGTTTCGCAACTGTTCGGAAAGGGGATAAGCAAAAAAAAAAATAAATAAAAATTATATTATAAAAATAGCAAAAGGCGAAACGACAAAGGTATCTGTATAATGGCAACTATTTGACGGGCAGAGCACATTATTTATTGCCATTATATTTATACAATCGTTTCATCAATCAAATGGATTTCAACAGCTTTGTCACCGGGTTTTGGCCTGGCTTTTCGTGCCACGCCCTCATTGTTTTTTTTTTTTTTTTCGCCACTCATTATGGTCGACTGCAATCGGCGATTTGGTGTGTTAACACATTTGCCTACCCCGCCTTTGTCCTTACCTTCGGTTGAGCACACATGTATCTTAATCTTGCAAATATTTTCGTGCGATTCAAGTGCACAGTTTTGATCTTGGCCAGAAATTGTAAACAGCCTCCGTAATTGGATAATTTAATGAGCTTTGGGTATTATATTTTCGGCTCTAACATATATATTTTTTTAGTAATTCCTGTGTGGGGGCTTCAACGAAACTCATTTGAGAAACTTAGTATAAATTTGAAATAATCATATAGTCCAGCTTGATATGTTTGGCAATAAAACATTGATGCACCTGTAGGTAATCAAGTGTGAGTAAATGCAGCTCAAGCAAAAGTATCTTGTACTTGTGTCGAGTATCTTGTGCTGCCGCCGTGTAATGTATTGAAATTTGGACGCACTTTAAGGTGCGGCTGGTGTCGTGAGTATCGATTTCCCTACCTGCTGGACCGCTTTCCCCCGACCTATATATACCATATAGCATATATATACGCACGATCACGATCACATGCTGAACGACCTTCCGAATCGCCGGACAAGAATACACGATCCGATATCTGTTTTGGATCTGCTTCGGCATCGACTTTCGGTAGCCGCTACCAAGTTCATCTGACTTGGGGATTGGGTGAGCATTGGTGGTCGCTCGGACATGTCACCTTGATAGCCCCATTGTCAGTCCCATCTGTTGATCTTGTTTGGGTTCGATATCAGCTTTAGCTTCAGCTTCAGCTGCCATTTACCGAGAGCGTTAAACGCGTGAATGACACGTTCAATTGAAGAAGTACATATGTATATATCACATCGCTGTGTTTTTATGCCGACCCATTTGCCATGTACTGGCGTATCGATGGAGGTATTGTGATGAAATGCTTACTACCAGCCAATCAAATGACCTCAATCGCTAAATTAAATTGAAAACATGTTTAAACATTACGCAGAGATCGGATGGAGGGTGTGTTTTTTGGATGCGAGTAGGTTTCCTATCAAAGTGCAATTTCATGGAACAGAGAGTTGATTTTTCTTAAACATATTGTTTTACTAAATTCAACAAGCAGATGGACTAAGCAAATGAAAATCGTTTTCCTTCCGCGTTTATTCACCGCCAATGAAATGGATAAACACTTCTGATTTCGGCACATGCAAATGCTGGCAAACATTTCCGTTTCATTGGCTCCTCATTGTCATGGCCGGGTCTTGTGTAACCCAGAGATCATCAGAGATCAGTTCCTGCTTTTGGCCAAGCCATCGGGGAAGTGGAAGTGGCTGCTAAACACTGGATGGTGGATGGCGGCTAATGGATAATGGATGCTCACGTAAGAGTTGCCATTTTCCCCGTGTCACCACGGCAGCCGAACAAAAGACCATTGCATGACTTAAGTTGCCATTTTCAAAGTAGCGATAAAAAAAATAAAGAAACACAAAACAAAATAAAAAACTGGTTGGACCCACAGTCCCAGTTCCAGTCGCCGTCTCAAGTCCCCGATCTGTTTGGCAACTGGTTGCAAGAAAACGAAAACAAAATAGCATAGCAGCCTCAACTTCGTGCAAATAAATCAGCAGTTGGGCAAGGATTTTCTTGTATCTGAATCTGAGTCTGAATCCACAACAGCCTTTAAGTTGAACTGATTTATTTACCAATTAATTGGCATTTAATTGATATGGAAAAGGTAGTCAACAATTGGATATATGACTTGAATGCAGTAAAAGATTGATTGTTCTTTACACATTAAACAAAACAACTCGTGTTAGATTTTCTTCATAATAATATATATATAATATTAAACAAGTTAAAGCTTTATAGGGAATCTCTTTGGTCGCCCAGTCGACAAGTCATCTTGATGATGGCGGCATTTTAAAGTTGGCAGCTTGACGGCTGCGCTGCAATTGCATAATGGCCAGTTTTATGTTTTTTTTTATTTATTATATTACACATACTCACACTGTGTATGTTGCATTTCGAACGCTTCTGATGCCCTTTCCTTCCATTCCGTTCCATTTGCTGCCCTTCTCTTTTCATCCTTTTTCGTCGCTTGGCGCAGTGGACGATGCTTCCGGTCACTATACATCCGGTTTCTTCTACGGCAACAACTACTGGATGGGTTCGTTGGCCCTGTGCGATGCCATTGACGACGGCCAGATCGTTGCTCCCGGCAAGGACAACAGCTCCTCGGTCGCATCCTCTCCAGAAAGCGAGACGAAGAACAGCGGTCTGCCCTTCGCCGCCGCTCACACCCAAGGATACAGCAGTGTCTACAACGCCCCGCCGCCCTTCGTTCCCGGATTCTATGTGATCAAGATGCAGCTCAACGAGACGCTACCCACCCAAGTGGTAAGAAAGTCACGGAAAAACCACATAAGTCCACACACTTGCAACTTTCAACTTTTGTGAATAATATTTTAAGAATTTAAGGAAATAGCCTAATTTTGTTGCCTTTCTGTTTACCCAGCTGCGCACCATTTACGTGGGCATGTGCCTGCCCTCCAGCTGCTCCATTGCGGACATCGGCCAGCTGAGCTCCAGGGCCCATGTGGAGCTACCATCGCGGGATCTGCGTGTCCTGGACATCCGTGTGCCCACCGACAAGGAGTTCAACATCTGGGCGGACAAGACCTTCTGCCTGCTGATGTAAGTGGCTGGGATCGCAACCAAAGTCAAAAGATCACTTTCAAAAATGCCCGAGTCCAAACACTAAACAATTGAACAAACACAATGCGCAGCTTTTGGGCAGTTGGCTTTGGGCATTAGCGTCAAGTCAGTGGTTGAGTCAGTCGATTTGTGTGAAATTTCGTTTCCCCCCAAATCGAATTATAATAAAAAGCGAAACTCCATTTGTTAACATAAAATATTAGCGGGTAATATGATTATATGCTTGCCCATGCCGGTGGAAACTGCACAGAGAATAATTTCCTAAAGTTAAATAATTATTTGCATACACCTTTTTTCTATATAAACATGAAATTTCAACTGCTATTATATTAAATATATTAAACAAATTATAAAACATTGTTATTACAATATATACCTGATTATCTGATTTTCAGCGTGGTATCTAGCATTGTGTTGGGCTTGATTTGCTGCGGCACGCTCTTCGAGATTTACCTGAGGCGCAAACTGAAGGAGGCACTGCGTCGCCAGGACAAGGAGATGATGAACAACAGCGAGACGAGTTCGGGAATTGGGTGCGCCTCGTCCGATTACAGTGACACGATGACCGCCCACGATGATCCGCTCAAGCAATCGGATCACTCGCAGTCCTCGAATTCGCTGAAGCAATTGGATGCTTTGGTGCTGAATTTGCCACCGAACGATAATGACAGCGGCAATGGACACCACCACGATCACGATGCGGAACATGATCACCACGATCATCATCGCAGCGGGAGCAACAATAGCAACTCGGATGAGCACTTGGAGGGGCATCTGCACGAGCCGGAAAAGTTGAGCATCTACTCGGAGCTGCTGCTCTCCTTCTCGGCGATAACGAACTTCAATGCGATCTGCGATCGGAATGTGGGTGCGGATACCATTCCGTGCATCCATGGACTGCGAGCCTTCAGCATGGCCTGGGTCATCCTCGGTCACACGTGCATCGTGGTCTTCAAGTACTCCGATAACATGGAAATGCGCAAGGAGGTGGAGCAGAACTTCTTCTTCCAGGCCATCACCAATGGGCCGTTTAGCGTGGACACCTTCTTCTTCATCAGTGGCTTCCTCATCTCGTACATCTACTTCCGCACGAATGCCAAGGGCAAGCTGAACAAGTTGAGCAAGGGAGCCAATGAGTTCACCGCTGGAACCGCACACTTTTTCGGCCTGGTCGCCTATCGGTTCATGCGTCTCACCGCCCCCTATCTGTTCGTCCTGGGCGTTGTCCAGGTGACCATGAAGTACCTGGCCACTTACTCGATCTTTGACCCCCCCACCATGGATCACATCACCTGCCCGGATTACTGGTGGCGCAACATTCTCTACATCAACACCCTGTTCCCTGTGGATGAGATGGTGAGTGTTATTCAAGATTTTAAACTTAGCTATTAGGAGTAAGAATTGTGGTAAATATTTCATACTAGTTAAAGCCTATTTATTCAAATTTGGTGCTCAAAAGGCAAAGCGACTTGTGTGTACTTTCTCCCAAAGCCCGAAGAATTGCATTTAAACTCGATGAGGAGATGCATCACTCATGCGCCGCGTGGGCTTCTGTTTTTGAATAACAATTACTAACGCCACAAGTATAATATAAAATTCCTCCTCATTCCTCTAAATCCGCAGTGCATGCTCTGGAGTTGGTATTTGGCGAATGACACGCAGTTCTATATGATCGGTGCCATCATCCTGATCGTGGGCGTGCGTCACTTCAAGCTGTCGGCGATCACGACGCTGGTGTTTCTGGTGCTGTCGTGGATCACCACGGCGGTGATCGCGTTCACCAACAATCATCGACCAAACACGGACGATCCGCTGGCCCTGTTCGATAAGATCTACGACAAGCCATGGACCCGCCTGGGTCCCTATCTGATCGGCATGGCCGTGGGCTGGATTCTGTTCAGGACCAACTGCAAGATCCGACTGCCCAAGCTGACAGTGGCTACCGCCTGGACCCTGGCCATGCTCAATCTGTTCGTCCTGGTCTTCGGGCTGTACAAGGCCGACCTGTCACAGTTCACCGCCGCCGCCTACAGCTCGCTCAGCCACTCGGCCTGGGCGCTGTCACTGGCCTGGATCACCATTGCCTGCTCCACGGGCTACGGCGGCTACATCAACTCGCTGCTCTCGGCGCCCTGCCTCTATCCCTTCTCCCGCGTCACCTACTGCGCCTACCTGGTCCACCCGATCGTCATCCGCTCCATGGCGCTCAACTCGGACGCGCCGCTTCACCTGGGCGGTGATCTGATGGTGAGTTGTCTATCTATTTAATTGGTTCTACAACAAAACTTTATTGGTTTATCATAACTTAATTTATTTATTGCTTATTCCAGGTTGTCATGTTCTTCGGTCTGACGGTGGCCTCCTACTTCCTGTCCTTCGTGGTGTCGATGTCCTTCGAGGCGCCCGTCGTCACAATGCTGAAGATCCTGTCGCCTAGTCGAAAGAAACGCCTCGCCTAAGTCCTGAACCCGATCCGCCCATTTCCGATTATTTATACCCTCCATTTTGTCATGTTATCTATTTCTTGTCTATCAAACAATGCCCACATATTTATAGCATCGACTCATCTGCACCTTCGACTCTTTCGGATCATTATCCATACATGTACTTATCACTCTGCACCACATTTTTCACTCACAATGTGTTCCAGTTAAAAAGAGTAAAACAAAAGTAAAAAAAAAAACAAACAAACAAATCAAAATCGAGGAAAACATGACTTGAAGCGTGCAACCTATTCAACCTATTTTTGTCATATTTTTGTTTCATGATGTGTACATTTTAGTCCTTTAATTTATTCCAAAGGTTTGGAAATTTTGCGCGTGACGAAGAGAGAGTTATACATAGTACTTTATAGTTATAATTATATAAAACTCTAGTACCTAATTTTATGAAATCATGTTGTATATACTATATGCTGTATATTGTTATACATAAACCTTTAAATAAAAACTGCTACCAAATACAATGTCCCAGGGTTTAATATTTATTCCAACGGTCATATATTGGATCGACAAAAAATGAGTATAATCGTTGTAAGGTACTTTGGAGGTGTTCGCTGTCCGGAGATCCCCTTACTTTGGTAACACGTTGCATTCGTCTTTTCCATCCTGGTCATTCTTCTTGAATTTGCTTTATTTGGCTTGCTTGGTCTCATGGTCCTTAAGAGAAGAGCTTCCTTTGAAGAAGGAGCTTCCTTCTTCAGGTCTCGAAGTATGTACGAGCCTATGGCGCCTAAGACTGCGGATTTGTGCGAAGGACTTGGAGCATTGCAAGCATTTGTGAGGTTTCTCACTAGCATGGACCCACATGTGACACTTAAGGTGGGCAGGTAACATGAAAGACTTGGGGCAGTTGTCACATTTATATGGTCCACTCTTCAGCGGCTTAGGAACCTTAACCTTTTTTTCTTTGTTAGTCTTGCTCACATTGCCACCATCCCCGTTGGAGTTTGAGTTGGGGCGCAGATTTTCTACGTCGTCCGCCAGTGGATCGTTCGTCAAGTCAATTGTCCCCAACATTAACTGACCGACATCGGTTGTCTCCTCCATCTGTGGAATATTGGACTGATTCGATCCTTCTTCCTCAAAATTCAACTCACTCACCACTATCTCTTCCACCTGCACGTTGTCCATTTCGTAAGCCCTCTGCGCATCCCGAGCACAAGACTGGCAAATGGTCTTGGGATAGGTATCCTTTGGTAGAACCGGAGTGCCGCGCCACAGGGAAATCATGGTGGCAAGGGACACGCCGGGTAGCGGCATCGTTTCGAAGACGCTTAGCATGTTCTCCTTCTCCCTCATACAGACACGGCACATTCCGGAATCCATTGCTTTTAGTTAGTTAACTTAATTTTTTGACGTTTCAAATTGAGATGGGTAATAAGATAGTTTGGGAAATGTATCAAACCGGCCGTTAGGTCAAAAACACGATAGCTATTGAAGCTTGCGATCATCGATGCGGCCTACACTATCGATAGCTGCTTTCGATGTTTTGCCGGCTCTAGTGCAGAAAATCGGAAAATCTCTATTTTGTTTCCACAACTTTGGCTTGTAACCACCGACCACCGCCCTCCATTAATACACCAATACAACGCCGACCAACGCACCAACGAGAAAACCGTGTGAGAAGGGGAGGACCAGGCCCTGCCCTCGATCTCCACGCTGCTGGGCTTAGCATTTCTGGCGTACATCGGCCACTCCATCTACCAGATTTCGCAGCTCGTGCTACACATCATTCCTGGCGGACCGGCCACGCCTCTAACTGGCATTGTTTTCGTCCCTCATCAGGAGTCCCATTGCCACCGAGGTGCGGGATCTGTACAAGGCCAAGCCGAGCACGACTTCGAAGTGGATGTGCCGCTGAGGACGCGCCGGAATCTTCATGTGGTCTTGGCCTTGGAGGGTGAGCCACTGGAATGGCGGAGCCTGCGCAGAGATGGACCCACCGTTGTCCATACGATGAGTCTCACGGATTACATGGTGCCACGGGCGGAGGCCTTTAAACTGCTTGGAGATTCCGAGAAAGATGCAGAAGGCCATGTCCAGGAGAAAGAAAAGAAGAAAGCCTCCACCACTGGACGTCCCAGCACCCACATCCGATCGAATATTTACGTCACCCTACTCACTGATCTCTTTTCCGTTTCGCAAGCGGATGTCCCACCTGAAATGGCGCGTTGATACGTGTCAATCGCAATCAACAAATCTTGCCCATCCTGCAGACTAACACATTTAATACGCGGCTAAAGGATCTAGTGCCCGTCACCCGCAATACCACCGAATTCACATTCAGCTTCCACTACAAGCCCGTGGGCGTGGGCAAGCTCCGGCTAATGCTGCTCATGGAACACGCCACCCAGGCGCTGCTCACCATTGGATTTGCCACCAAGGAAATTGACGAGTTGAAGGGCATCTTCTCGGACACCAATGTGTACCTTCTGTGTGGCACCATCTTTATGTCCAGTATCCTTGTGAAAATAAAGATTTCGACAGGTCATGACTCGCTAAAAAATTGCAATATAGGTTCATATGCTCCAGTCCTATAAACTAATTTATGTTTCCCTTTTCCCGCAGATGCTCTTTGACTTTTTAAGCTTTAGGAACGACGTGGCTATCATAACTTATCTTATTTATTGCTTATTCCAGGTTGTCATGTTCTTCGGTCTGCCGGTGGCGCCTGTGGCGCCCGTCGTCATAATGCTGAAGATCCTGTCGCCTAGTCGAAAGAAAGGCCTCGCCTAAGTCCTGAGCCCAGATCCGCCCATTTCCGATTATTTATGCCCTCCATTTTGTAATGTTGTGTATATATTTTTTGTCTAATTTTATGAAATCATGTTGTATATACTATATGCTGTATATTGTTATACATAAACCTTTAAATAAAAACGGCTACCAAATACAATGTCCCAGGGTTTAATATTTATTCCAACGGTCATATATCGGATCGACAAAAAATGAGTATAATCGTTGTAAGGTACTTTGGAGGTGTTCGCTTTCCGGAGATCCCCTTACTTTGGTAACACGTTGCATTCGTCTTTTCCATCCTGGTCGTTCTTCTTGAATTTGCTTTATTTGGCGTGCTTGGTCTCATGGTCCTTGAGGGAAGAGTTTCTTTTGAAGAGCTTGGGGCATTGGGAACACTTGTAGAGTCCTTCTTCACGTCTCGAAGTATGTACGAGCGCATGGCGCCTAATACTGGAGAGTAGCGCGTAGGACTTGGAGCATTGTAAGCATTTGTGAGGTTTTTCACTCGCATGGACCCACATGTGACACTTAAGGTGCGCAGGTAACTTGAAAGACTTCGGGCAGATGTCACATTTATATGGTCCACTCTTCAGCGGCTTAGGAACCTTAACCTTTTTTTCTTTGCTAGTCTTGCTCACATTGCCACCATCCCCGTTGGAGTTGGGGCATAGATTTTCCAAGTTGTCAAGTGACTCGTTCGTCAAGTCAATTGTCTCCATCAATAACTCCTCCTCAATCAGTTGAATATCGGACTGATTCGAATCTTCATCCTCACAATTCACCATCATCTCCTTCTCCTTTTTCACCTGCACGTTGTCCATCTCGTAAGAACTCTGCGCATCCCGAGCACAAGACTGGCAAATGGTCTTGGGATAGGTATCCTTTGGTAGAACCGGGGTGCCGCACCACTGGGAAATAATGGTGGCTAGGGAAACGCCGGGTAGCGGCATCGTTTCGAAGATGCATAGCATGTTCTCCATCTCTCTCATACAGACACGGCACATTCCGGAATCCATTGCTTTACGTTAGTTAATTTAATTTTTTGACGTATCGAATTAAGATGGGAAACAACATAGTTTGAAAACACGTGCTGGGAAATGTATTGGATCGTCCGTTAGGGCAAAAAACCGATAGCTATTGAAGCTTGAGATCATCGATGCGGCCGACACTATCGATAGCTGCTTTCGATGTTTTGCCGGCTCTAGTGCAGAAAATCGGAAAATCTCTATTTTGTTTCCACAACTTTGGCTTGTAACCACCGACCACCGCCCTCCATTAATACACCAATACAACGCCGACCAACGCACCAACGAGAAAACCGTGAGAGGAGGACATGGCCCTGCCCTCGATCTCCACGCTGCTAGGTGTGGCATTTCTGGCGTACATCGGCCACTCCATCTACCAGATGTCGCAGCTCTTCACTACTCTGCAATGCAGCGGTGTGCCGTGCTACACATCATTCCTGGCGGACCGGCCACGCCTCCAACTGGCAGTGTTTTCCTCCCTCAGCAGGAGTCCCATTGCCACCGAGGTGCGGGATCTGTACAAGGCCAAGCGGTTCGACTATGATCAGAACTTCGAGCACGACTTCGAAGTGGATGTGCCGCTGAGGACGCGCCGGAATGGCTCCCTGCATCTTCATGTGGTCTTGGCCTTGGAGGGTGAGCCACTGGAATGGCGGAGCCTGCGCAGAGATGGACCCACCGTTGTCCATACGATGAGTCTCACGGATTACATGGTGCCGCGGGCGGAGGCCTTCAAACTGCTTGGAGATTCCGAGAAAGGTGCAGAAGGCGCCCAGGAGAAAGAAAAAAAGAAAGCCTCCACCACTGGACGTCCCAGCACCCACATCCGATCGAATATTTACATCACCCTGCTCACTGATCTCTTTTCCGTTTCGCAAGCGGATGTCCCATCTGAAATGGCCCCATTGATACGTGTCAATCGCAATCAACAAATCTTGCCCATCCTGCAGACTGATACATTTAATACGCGGCTAAAGGATCTAGTGCCCGTCACCCGCAATACCACCCAATTCACATTCAGCTTCCACTACAAGCCCGTGGGCGTGGGCAAGCTCCGGCTAATGCTGCTCATGGAACACGCCACCCAGGCGCTGCTCACCATTGGATTTGCGACCAAGGACATTGACGAGGTGAAGGGCATCTTCTCGGACACCAATGTGTACCTTCTGTGTGGCACCATCTTTGTGTCCAGTATCCATGTAAGTAAAGATAGAAAAATCCTTGTGAAAATAAAGATTTCGACTGGTCATAATCTCAGAAACGTATGAGTCGCTAAAAAATTGCAATATACGTTCATATGCTCCAGTCCTATAACTAATTTATGTTTCCCTTTTCCCGCAGATGCTCTTCGACTTTTTATGCTTTAAGAACGAGGTGACTTTTTGGCGCAAAAAGCAATCGTACGAGGGGCTATCAAGCCGCACCACAATGTGGCGAGCGTTTTCGCAGATCGTAATCTTTTTTTATTTGCTAGATGAGAATACCTCGTATCTGGTTCTTGTGTCAGTAGGCCTGGGCACGCTCATTGAGCTGTGGAAGTGCAAGAAAATCCTGCGTCTGGAGCTTAGCTTTAGTGGCCTGGTTCGTCGCAAGCTGGAGCAAGTTGACCTGCGGAATGGTAACCAAGCTGGCGTGCAGTCAGGTCAGCTGGCGGAGGAGCAGAAGACTGATCAGTTCGACAGACAGGGCATGCGATATCTGAGCTATCTGCTGTATCCGCTTTGCATATGCGGAGCGGTCTATTCGCTCCTCTACCAGCCACATCGCTCCTGGTACTCATGGACACTAAACTCGTTGGTGAACGGAGTTTACGCCTTCGGTTTCCTGTTCATGTTGCCGCAACTGTTTGTAAACTATAAGCTGAAGTCTGTGGCCGCATTGCCGTGGCGCGCATTTATGTATAAAGCATTTAATACCTTCATCGACGACTTTTTCGCCTTCATCATCACCATGCCCACGGCCCATCGGGTGGCCTGTCTGCGCGATGATATTGTGTTTATTATCTACCTGTATCAGCGCTGGCTATATCCGGTTGACAAAAGTCGGCTGGACACGGGTCTGTCTATTAGCGAGACCCCGGATACGACCAACAGCTCATCCGCTTCCATTGCTGTCAATCGCAAAAAGCGAAATTAATCCTATATCAGCAAAAGGAGTAAAGGCTGCACATTCCGCCTATAGCTTGAGGTCTAGCCCGAGTCGTAGTAATCCGAGTCCGTCTTTAGTTTAGTAGTGATATTAATCCTGTGTTGTAGTCTAAACTGTTTTAAGCTTGTGCGTTAATCGTTAAGTTAAAAGGCAGAAGCATCAACTGCGTATTATACAATTTTAAATCAACAGCACCATAAGATTGCAGAACTATGGAATTTACTAAAACACATAATTTTAAAATATAAATTATGAAATATTGTGAAATGACTCAAACGCTGGCCTTTCACATTGTTAGATTGGTCAGCTAAAAGGCCAAATGGTACACTTTACAATAATATATCCAAATACAGATCAAAACGTATTTTAGAAACAATCAGTTAACATGAAATCGTAAAGGATCGTAAAGCTACAAGTGATTCTAAAATCTCAATTAACCAACACAAAATGCATTTTCTAAAATTTAAAGGGAACCCAAAAGCATCAGAAGGCTGCCAAATATATATAAAATCAATTGAAATCACTCGTAATAAAAATAAAACTTTAGTGTTTCTAAAAGTGAACCGAATCAAATTTTATAGATAGTTTTATATTTGTATGCCATTTTATTAGCTTACAGTTAAGTCCAATATTTGTGCTGGATGTGGGTATTTGGGAACGGGATGGAGTTCGGCTTGTCGGAAAAAAAGGAAATATTTTAAGCTTAAACTAAACTGGCGAAGGAAAAAAGAGTTTGCCGTGCGCACGGTTTATGGAGGTCGCTTGACGGTGAGTCCACGAATTGGCTGGCGGAGATGATCAGCTTAGCATTCAACTAGCCGTTGCGTATGCCCAGCGCCTGCTCCAATTCGGCCCGCTTCTGGTTGACCTTTGTGAAAAAGTAGCGCGAAACGGCCTCATGCGTCCATGGCTGATAGTAAAACTCCGCCCGGCGCTCCTCCTCCGGATTGCCTGCTACATCGGTCATCAGCTAAAAGGGGGAATGGCTTAGACAACGGTATGGCCAAAAAAAAAAAAATTACTAACCTTCAAATCCCTCGTCTCACTGATGATCCAGCGATGGATAAACATTTGCGGATCCTTGGCGAAGCTCAGGAAGAACTCCCTGTTCGTCTTCATCTGGTTGATCGTGTCCACCGTCTCGTGGATCTTGGTGTCCAGCCCCTGGATCTCCTGTTGGCTTGCAGTGCTCATCAGAAAACTGTTCATCTGGTTTTTGAGCGTATCATCCACCTCCACATCGATGTCGTAGCAGGCAGTCTGCTTGTTCTCTGCACCGCTCTCAATGAAATGATTGATCACAATCGGATCGGGCGGATGCAGCAGCGGATTGAGGCGTTGCGGTATCTCGGCGAACTTCATCCGCTGGCAGCTGAATATCTGCTCCAGATACTTGTCGCAATTGATGTACTCCCGCTCGTGGGCATCCTGCAGCTTGTGCGTCTTGATGTACTGCCACAGGGCGGATATGATCACCGGCCTGGTCTGTGTGTGTACGCCCAGCAACCTGGCGAGTCGCGGGTCCAGCTTGAACTGCAGCGGCTGGTAGTCAAGCAGCAGGAGGATGGTGCATCGCACATTGCGATCGCCCGGTCGCTTCACCTGGAACCCGTCCGTCTCCTGGGTGGTGTGAGTACGATGCCACTCGACCAGATGGTTGTCCGGACCGTACAGCTCCTTGTCCAGCTCGATAACCAGCGACTTGAAGAACGACGAAAACTTGCGTTTGATCTTCGTATTGGGATCGCCCTTGCCATCCTCTAACAGGCGACCCTCAACCCGCAATTCCCAAGAGGCAACGGCGCCCTCCTCGCCGTCGTTTGTGGGCTCTTTGCTGGGATAGAATGTGTTCGAGATGAAGATGCGCAGCTTGCGCTTCTGCTTCATGGGGCGCTTGAGGGCCTCCTGGATGTCCAGACGTTTGCGCATGATGGTGGCATCCAGTTTCCGCTCAAACGTCAACAGATCCATGTACGCCTGCGATTCGGGCACCAGATCCCGCACCTTCTGCGGCAGTATCTTTTCGGCCAGCTTCTTTTTCTTTTTGGCCGTCGCAAAATCACTTTTGCTACCGCCGCCACCCAAACTGCGGGATTCATTTGACCTCTTGCTGCCTCCGCCGGATCCAACACCGCCACCGCCGGCTCCAGTGCCGCGAAGGCTGCTCTGAAAGCCCGGCTGTTGGGCGGCGCGCTGTAGTAGCGATGGTCCCGGTACGCCGGGTACTCCAGGAACTCCTGGTACTCCGGCCACGTTCGCCGTGCCGGGAACGGGTTGCGTGGTGTTCGGATGCAAGGGAAACCCGCGCGGCTGTTGCGGATAAGATTATACATTCTTACTTGGAACGGTAGGTGCTGGAAAATGCGTGGAAAACTCACCGGAAAAGAGGCGCCTGGCGGCGGATAGGGACGCATGCCGGGCGCTGGTGGTGGTGGCTGATAACGCGACTGCACCGGCGCTTGGCCAGGTGCAAAGCGTTGCGACATCTTTGCTACGAGCTCCTCCCTTTTTTCCGGCCGTAAACAGTTGACCTTTGCAGCCGAAGGAAAATTTCTGGCTTTTTGTTTCAATACAACAACGCGTCAACACACACACAATTTCGCCTGTAAAATGGCGTCAAAACAGGGCTGCACTAGTACTGGTGGTGGTCGACTGGGCGATAGATATCGCAACGTTTGGCAGGGCTGCGGCTATCACATTGCACGTTCATCGCAGTTACTTATTTCAATAAAGTTACAGCTATGAAGTTCGCTTTGAAAATATACTTAAAAACTTTCGAGAAATTTGGAATATATAGTCTGGTTAAACAATAAGAAAATATAATAACACTTGGTACTATCGATCGAACACATTGGTTTGCTCAAACGCTCGATAGTTGCAGTGTCACACCACAAACATAAGCAATATCGATGGTCGCCGATAAGTTCGGACAAGTAACGTCTTCTGAAATCGAAGAACGATAGGTTTGAAGTCGACTGTAATTTTAACACAGAAAAAACAAATGGGAATGGATGACAATTGGTGGGTGACCAATTTAAAGGCCCTGGAGTCGAGGCCACAACGTCTGGAGGCGCTGACCGCTATGAACACAACCATCGCAAGGGAGGCGGCTCTTCCGCGTCAAACAATTGAACGCCTGCTGACCACGGCGGGATTGTATGACTGCGCCAATCCCGCCGCGGATTCCCATGCTCCCAAGGATCAGGCTGTGGACGTGACCCTGGAGTTGCTGTGCCACTGCCTTGATCAGCTGACGATGGACACCGCCGACGAACAGCTGCCCAGTCTGCTGAGACGTGGCTTGACCCACTCGAATCCAGCCTTGCGTGCCCAGGTGTTGGCCAGTTTGCTCAAGGAACTGCGTCGCCAGTTGACCGCCGGACAGGTTCGCACCCTGCCCAACAATGAGCTTATTTTCCTCATCTTGGACGAGCTGAAACAACCGGATACGGAGGGTACCTCTGTGGCCATCAATATTCTGTCCATTGTGCTGACTCAGCGAATCAGCGATCCCGATGTGCAGGCAAAGCTAGTACAGCTCCTAAAGCAAAATGAGATCGTGCGCTGTTGCGCCTACGAATTGGCAGTGGTCCTGGCCAAGAAAAGTGCCACCTTACTCAATGCCGTCACGTTTATTCTGGATGCGGCGCTCAGCGAACTGGACAACGACGATGTTTTATTGCAGGCTAGCGTAATGGAGCTCCTAGTGCCACTGGTCGAACAAAACCATGGTCTCTCTTACATGGAACGTCGTCGCATTTTGGATTTACTCAGCCTTCGGGTCCAACTCATCGAAGAGCGTCCGCTAGACGCCCTGCTCATTCCCAGCATTATGAAGTTTTTCGGCAAAATTGCAGTATACCAGCCTCTGAAGATCATTGGCGGCTACCCGCACATGCTGGGCTGCTTGTTTGTGCAGCTGCTATCGGAGGATGAGAGTATTCTGCCCACCGCCATGGATACGCTTGCCAATTTGGCCACTTCTCCGCAGGGTAAGATACTGCTGAACATGCACTTTAGCGCGGCCATGGAGAAGTCCTTTGAGAGGTATGGCTCGCACATTAAGAAGCTATCGGCGCACATCAAGGAGAGGCTGCTCAACTCCCTGGATGTGATTTATGACTTCAAGACGCCGCCTGCCAAAGAAATCAAGTAATGTTGCTCTCAATAATTGAAGTTTTTCTTCTGATGATTCTCTTCTTTTTCAGTACCATTCTTAAAAACTGGTACGAGTGCTTCGCTCGGGGAGCGCATGCTAATACCATCATGGACCTGATCAACACTCCGTTTCCCGATCTCCAAATGGCCGCCTTGGCGCTTTTGAAGACCATTTGTAAGTACAACTGGGGCATTGTAGCTCTAAAGAATACGGGCGGTGCTGTGGAATTCCTGCTTTCGCGTCAAAAGGATCTGCACAGGGACATTAAGTATATGAAGTGGCAAATTATGGAGATTCTGTCCGCAAGCGCTGAGTTTTCGCCCACCGAAACCATCCGTTTCACGGCCTATGTGAACGAGGGACCTTATCACGTCCAGGCGGATCTCGATGTAGCCACTGAACCTCAGGGCAACGCCTAGAGAGCGGTATGCCAAGCATTTGCGGCCTTCGATTCTAAATCGTATGTTCAACAGCTTCAATTAACATCTGTATTTATAGAATTACAATAAGATTTAACTATTAGATCACGTGTAACAATATCCCATTGGGCAGGTCGAATAAATGGGGATGCAACAAATAGTTAGAATATTCTTTGGACAGTTGTAAGAGGTTTGCCTTATAACGATTGGTAAAATAAATCATATACGAAAAAGAAACTTAAATAGCTGGAATCTCTTGTCTAAGGTTTGCAGAAATGCAGAAACATAATTGTCTTGTTATAAGTAATTTAAAATTTATATCAGAATAATAATAAGTACGTATATTACCAATAGTTTAAGGGACCAATTACATGGAAGTGTCCTGTGGTAATGCCACCCACCCACTAGCCCCACTTGAATGTAAGTCTGTTGATCTCGTGCTGCATTTTAAGACAGTTGCGCCGCCTACAGATAGCTCATCTGCCGGTGGGACATCCGCTTTCGCCCCGACCCGCCGCCCAAGTGCGCCAGACTGACACTCAGTCCGGACTCGTAGGCAGTCTGCGTTTGGGATCGGGTCTCGTTGTTCACCAGCGAGCAGCTGGGCAGGGTGTGACAATAGCGACGCAGCTGTTGCTTAAAGGCCGCAGTGGTCAACGTGTACAGCACTGGATTGAGGGCCGAGTTCACTGGCAGCACAAGAACCGCCAACCAGGCGTAAAGATCGGGCGAGATTTCGCAGCCTAAATGGGGTGTATATACGAGTAGTTGGTAATCGTTTATAGGTCTTGCCGTTGAACTTACCTGAAAGAGCAGCCACTTTGACCACGATGATGGGCAGCCAGCAGGCGCAATCGGTGGTCACAATGATGGCAAAGCTGTACAAAGATAATATTTCAATCATTAAAAGATTTTAAATAAATGAATCATCCAAACTTACCGAGTTGCTACCACATTCTCGCGACCGCTGTGAGTGCTACGCATTCCGCCACCCGAATCCCTTATCGCTTGCAACATACGAATGTAGGAAAAGAGGATGAAGACCAGTGACAACGTATTGACCAGGATGAACAGCAGCGCCGAGTACTCCCAACCCTGAAATATACATTTTAAAATAATAAAACTTTCCATGCTTTCCAAGGAAATGGTGATTACCTTCGCATAGGGATCGTGGATATGCAGCGATAAGCAGACACCATTGTTGCCATAGAAATGGTTTCCAAAGTAGGGATTGGGAAGAAGTGGAGCTGCAGCTAATCCGAAACTTATGCCCCACAACAGCAAGAGACGCAGGACAATGCTGTGGAAGTTATCATTTCAATAATTTATCATTGTTTACACATACAAGACCAAAGCTTTTGCTTCAAAACCAACATGATTGCAATTACGAACAAAGTTTGTAGGGTAAACAAATGCATTGATATTTGAGCAGTCAACAAATCAGCAAATGCCCGCAACAAAATTAATTAATGTAATAGAATAAACAATAACTTTGCCCAGCACTTTATTACAATTCTAGTTCACACTTACCGAACTTTTTCCGTATCCCGTGGCTTGAGGGGCCTCGTCACCGACATCAGACGATCCCATGTGACCAATGTGAGCAGCAGCGTCGACGACTGGCAGCTGAAGGTGCTGAGGAAGCCTACACGGCGGATACGTAATTCACATTAGCATCCCATTAAGATTGAATTGGCTAGGATGTCGAAGGATACGCACCTGCGAAGGCACAAATGCCGCTGTGCCGCCAGGTCTCCTCGTATTTGATATACTCGCCGCGAAAACTGATGTCCGCACAGGCAATCAGCGTGAGGTAAATGCCCATGAGGAAATCGCTGGCCGCCAAATGGCGAAGGTAGAGCGAGTGCTCCACGTTGCTCCGTGACTTGTAGAAGTAGCGGCCGAGCAGGACCAATAGGTTGCCCACCACGGCAATCGAGGCCATTACCCAGACGCTGTTCGAGCAGATAAGGGTGGACAGATGGAAAGTGGTTACGCAAATGGGTGTTTACCTCATTGTTACTACTACTACTACTGCTAATTATGAAGTTAACCTATGTTAAAAGCCAACAATTCAACCATCCCCAAAATAAGTTTCACTTAATTGGTGCTTTTATATATATGGTCGCCTTTTTCTTTGTGTGTATCGAAATAATAATACAGGAGCATCATTTGTGACCTCGACTTGGACAATTGTCGTTATGCCACTACCCATAAATTCGAGCAATTAAAGAAAATTTAAGTCCTCCCTGTGGGGCCGACACCAGTTTCCCCATCCGGTTGTGTTTGACCTCGCACAATTGCCAATTGCCCGGTTGGTGTGCCTCATTATTGCAGTTCTGCTAACCAAGAATGCCACTCCGAGTGGAGTGGAATCACGAGACTTGGGCACAAAGCAAAAAGCATCAAGCAGAAAGCACAAAGCATCAAGCACAAAGCAACATCAGCGTTCGCAGGAGCAGAGGCCAGGCAAAAGTGAGTGCCAAGTGTGGTTCCATGACAATTATATAGTGTCTGCATGATGATTGGGCTTCGGACGGAGAGACCTGTAATTTATGTCGGACTTCCGCTTCCCATTCATTGGCAACACTTCTGTTATGATTATGAGTAGTCATCAATTATGCTTGACCTGGGAAACAGCTGCCAATCTCATTGAATTACTTAATGAAACGAAGTTGCAGCTCCTCGGCCAGGTTTAATGAAACCAAGAAGAACGAAGAAGACGCCAAGGGAAATAAACCTTAGTATAATCCCGCTTGGTGAGTGATTAAAAGTTGGGGTCACCAAAAGTTAGGATTATATCTTGCCAATTATTTAAGACTAGAAACTCCAAGTTAAAGTTACACCTTAAGTGTGGAAAAAAGTTAGCTCTGAGTAGGGAAATTTGAATTTTAGCTTTGCTTAGCAGTAAATAAATCGAGGTCACCCGATCAAATGGACTGGAGGTTATTACATCGCCGTAACGTTGTAAATTTGAGAAAAACATTCTCGGTGCGCAGCAGACACTTTCTCCATCGGATGGAAGTGCAGTTGTAAATAGAGAGGCTGGGAATCCTGGTGGCTAATAAAGGTAGAGGAAAGCCTCAGAGCAAGGATATGAAGCGAGCTGGAAAAACGGGAGCCTCGCCAACGACTTGAAAACCTAAAGTATTTAATTTTTATGAAAACGTCAACTTAGAATAATGAAATAATGTTCTAAGCACAAAAGTAAGTAAATTCTCGCTGGCACCGGCATCCTTGTAGTCCTTGGGTTTTCTTGGTCCCCAGCATCCTCGCACGCTGGTGTTTACTTTCGCTGTGAACACATCCAGATGGAGGTGAAGATGGAGATGTGGATGTGGATGGAGTTTGAAGATGAAGATGTAGACGTCGGCATGCAGAGTGTGTGCAAAATGTGTAAAAGGAAAACAAACAAGCCGACAAGGAAGGAGCGTAATTTTAATTTTCAACAGGAATACATCCTAGACGACGACGATGAGGCGATGGCAGGCAGCCAGATAATCACTCAGCAGACTTGATGACAAGTGACTGCCGGTTGCTGGTTGCCAGTTGCCAGTTGCCAGTTGCCAGTTGCCAGTTACCAGTTTCCAGTTCCGGGTTCCCTATTTTCAGTTGAGAGTTTCCTCAGTTGTTGATGGGACTACTTATTTGTCTTGCCAAGTAGCTACTTGGCCAGGATACCCAATGCACAGGCAGCTCAATGTTTAGACAGCGGGTCCAGGCACTTCACAAGACACGAATTCGGGTGTTGAGCGATTAGCACAGGGCACAAGAGCAGCGGGTATTTGGCGCCCAACGTGGGGCCTTGAGCATTTCCGTTTGATCCAAACTCGTGATTTCATTTCGATTGGGTTTTAAGTTAACACTTCCAATGCAATAAAACTACTTGAACCTAATGCACACATTTAGCTTTATCAAACCATTCAAAGCAGTTAAATTAGCCCTTACATCTATTAATTAAGTTACTTTAATCATTTTGTGCATATATCTGAGTGCGCTCCTGTGCTTGGCAATCTCCTTCGTAGGCATACGTTCGCAATGCAGTTCTCGCACTCTAATTGCAAGCGAGCTCGGTTCGGTTTAACTTCGAGGGCCATAATGACAATGATTTAATTGCATTCTAATGAATGCGATTTACACACAGACCGCAGTGCGAACGGAAGCCAAAAGCCCTCAAGTTTAGCTGGGCGGTTGCGCCGGGCATTTTGCAAGGGCTCTTAGCTTGATTAAATCGAAATCATCTTACGTACTGGGGCTTAGCACTTCGTACTCACCTGCCTCGCAGTATCTGATTGTCCAGCAGGTGCAACTTGCTGCTGATGCCATCGCCGTGTGGATCACAGACCCGGACGTTCATGGCGGCGCTACACAAATGGAACCACGAGAAGTAACTGCCGGGGACAGATAGGTAAAGGTATTTCAGGTAAAGGTATTGTGTGTGCTCATAACCATTACGATTTGGCGGCGGTGGCCTTGCTTGTTGGTTACTCACATATAATCCAGGCTGCTCAGGTTTTTTAGAACCCGCGAATCAAGGGTCTGGAAGCGATTGCCCGTTAGAAGCAGAGAGCTCAGGTTCTTCAAACAGGCGAAGGCCTCCAGGTCGAATCCTTCGATCCGGTTCTCGTTCAAGTGTCTATTGGAGTGGTGGAATGGAAATCGGAGGAAAAGGTAGAACATTTAGATGAAAGTGGTTAACACATCTGAGCTGCGCGGCTTTATGGGCCAAGCATTTGGTTTTTTTTTCGCTTATTTGCATTCGAGATTGGTTGCGGCAGTGGGGGGCACGAAATCAGGAGGAGCTCAGAGCTTAGGTTCAGGCATCGGACTCAAAGTTTCATCATTAAAGTTGGGCCACCGATGCCGTGGCACGTATCCGGCATTTGTCCGCCCATCTTTCCATCTTCTGATGTTTTTCTAGAATATCTATCTTTTGATTTTTGCCCTGCATGCAAATCATTCCACAGGCTGTATTTTCATTTAATTTTTTTTCTTTTTTTTTGTTAACCCTCCTCAATATGCATTGCATGAATGCCATAGGACGAGATGGGGTAGCAACCATAAACTAGCAGCGAAGTTTTCGCAACTGAAAAACTGTCAGCTTTTTGGCTTTGCATTCCTTCGGCCCCGACCACCACATAGCATTATTGATAAATAAAATTCCTTTAGTATAAGATGCTTTTTCTCAAATATATATTCTATATATTCGATTCAAATCAATTAAGAACTCCTATATATAAAGCTGGTTATTTTACAGGGTATGTGGCATGTTCTTTGCTTCAACTGCGGAATACTTACAGTCCTTGCAGATTGCTGAGATTGCAAAATGTTTCATCGCGTATGTGGGATAATCGATTGCCAGCCAGAAATCTGCATTAGGCAACAGATTGATATATGTATTTATAGGTCGTATAAGTCGTATAAGCGGGGAGTATCCATCCTTTCGCATCCTTTCTACATTCACCAGGGATAACTACTCACAAGTATCGAAGGCGTGGAAAGGGGAATGTATTCGCGGCGATGTCCTCGATGTGATTGTAAGCCAAGGACAAAGTGTGCAGATTGAGCAGGGTTCTGGGAAATCTATCTGGATCCAGACGCTTTAAGTGGTTTTCGTTCAGATAGCTACAGGATAACAAAAACTATCTATGTATAGGCATGTGTAATCACAGGGATTTGGGCTAAGAGCGGTACTTACAGCACTTCCAAACTCGTTAGTTGGGCAAAGACCTCGGCTTCGAAGTTTCCTATGCGATTGCCGCGAAGGTCCCTTAATCAAATATTTACATTTACAACATACATATTTATCGAGTCTTCGGTATTGTTTTAAATTTTTCAAGCACTTACAGTTCCTGTAACTTCTGTAGATTCAGAAAATCGCTTCGTTTCAAATGATGCAGGTGGTTGCGTGCCAAAATGCTGACCACCCCGCCACAAAAAATAATATGAAATAGATAAAAAATCTCATTTTAATGCTGCAAAGTTGGCAACAAAAGCCGATGCAATTGCATTCGGCCAGTGAAAAGTCGGCACATATATCTTGATTTTAATTAGCCATTAAGCGCAAGTAACAAACGCCACACGAGAAAATGCACTTTTAGCCCCTCAGAAAACGTTCCTAGCTAAATTCCATTACTACACAGAAAACAAAAGCCCAGTGACAAATCAAAAATAAATAAACTATAAATGCTATAGCATGTATAAATCTGATGTACTAGTTGTTATACATATGTATATTTTCGATATTATTCTATGGCTTGTCAATTTCTTGTCTGAGCACTTTTTTCGCTCAGTGTTTTATTGTCAACCGGACAGAGACAGAGCCAACTTTCGGGCCAATGCCAAGTGCAGCTGGTCCTCCGGATTCGGTGGCGCCGTGGACGGAGTGCAAGGGATATATCTCCGTCCACCCATCCGAAATTCGAAATCCGCCTTCCGCCGCAAAAGTGTAACTGAGTTAGTTGTTTATGTGTTTTTGTGTGCCGGCAGTTTTGTCTATTTTGCAGGGCATTCAAAAAGGGTATTATGAATGGAAAATGAATTGCAAGTTGTAAATACATTTAAAATATTATGTACGTCTTTCCGTTTCAAAGACTCTTTAAACTGGATTTATTTTTAAAGTAGAATTCAAAAGAATGAGCTAGTTAAGTTTAGTTTATCTAGGTATTAGATTTACGATTTTTACGCTCTTAAAAGAAAAGAGTATTTGTATAATACTTGCAAAAATAGAGCTTTAGGATTCGTTTATAACCGGTAAGTGAATCGGTATGTTTTGGCCTTTACCGCTTGCCCTTTTGCCAGCTGGCGTTGTTATTGTTTGTGGACTTTTCAGGGCGGCGGCGTTGGAAAAGGGGGCGTGGGCCTTCGAGTCACTGCACAAAACAAGTTGAAAACTTTTTACCGCCTGTGCTAATATTTTTATGCTCCGAGTCCGTGAGCCGAAAAAAAATGCGAAGAGGAGGCAAGCTGGGTGGGGGGAAAATTGGGGAAAATCGCCGCAACAATGAGGCGAAAATGCGATGCCACATTGTCAGTCGATTGGGCAAGAGATCGGCTTTAATCCTGCAACAATGGCCCAACTTTATGGGCCAACAAAGGTTGACAGCAATTGTGAATGTGATTAGCATCGACTGGAGCACACGCCCCATCCATACGTACTCGTATACATTTGTGTGTTGTTGTGGGTTTTTACTGTGCCGCCCAATTCTCATATGAGTCGTGATATAATCGACCCCCTACGTTTATTGGCAATTACTGGATTTTTGTCATTTAGCACCTCCGGGTGGCCAAAAAATAATGGCTTTTTATCGCAGCATATCTCTCTCGGCCCTTTCGAAAATGGTCTAGTGCATTTGTATTGTGGGCGCAAAGTTGGCCAGCCGCAATGTGTGAAAATTTAAGCCAAGTCTCCGTTGTTATTTGGTCTAATTTGATTTATGTTTAATTAGCATTTACTTGCACACACATAAATTCGGCAATCGTTTTGCAATTGTATTTTTTATTGAACTTTTTTTTTTATTAATACAAATGGCCGGTAAAGCCAGCGGATGAAATAAATAAGCGAGACACTAATGCAGGTCTAAAATACGGACTACACATCCGGGAAGTTCATTGCAAATCAATGTTTTATGCAAATAGAGGGAAAATTGTATGGTATATGTAACAATTTGAAAGTTGTTAGAAAATCTGTAAATGCTAGTGCTGTTTAAAAGCTATATTGTATAAAATAGCATTGAGATTTCATGAAGTAGTCATGGCTTCTTTCAATAAGCTTAACCCGGCTATTCGGCTTAGCTTATAATTGGCTAATTTACAAGTGACCTATATCCGTGTGGCAACCGGAAGTTGGCCATAAAGTAGGTGGCGTAATAAAGTGGGAAAACAGCATAACCGGCATTAACGAACATCGACTGAACCGATACTTACAGAATACTCAATTGATTGCCCTCGGGAAAGAAGTGCTCCGGCAGATGCGGTAATTTATTATCGTCCATATAACTGGAAGGACACAATCATGAGCATAAGTTGGAGTGGGCAAATTATTAAAGATGCGAGACGGGGTGAAAAAAAAAAACAACGAAAAAAAGCAGAAAACTGTTAAGTGCACATAAATAATGAGACTTAATTATGAGTTATTGTTGGGAGTGGGTCACGTTGCTGGGACAGGATACTCACAGGGTCCTCAGTGGGTTGTCCGCCAGGCGATCGAATGCATGCGAGGCAATCTCACGGATTGAGCAGAACTTCAGCACTCTGCGGAAAACGCGAAATGAAAAAAAAAAAAACAAAAAAAACTTAAATAAAGTAAGCAAAAACGTGGGCGAGGACTCGAGCGAATAAAACGTAATAAATATGAGATTCAATTGTAAACTTGGCACAATGGGCTGAAAAGTTGCCCCTATAGCTACCATAGCTACCATAACTTTTTGACCCCTCCCCCCCAGACAAGATATGGATAATAATGCCCTTTGTTTTCGTCGTGTCATTGTTTTGGCCCCAAAACTTCGGTGCTCATTTGTATGTGTAAATGGGGGGGGGGCCCACAAGCTTTCAGCTCCAAGTCGGACTTGCATTCCGACTTCATTAGGAGCTGGGAGCGGAGCCACAACTTTGGTCGTGGAATTAATGTGGAATTTCATTTTTCAATTGATTCAAAATTTACATTTTAAAGGCATTTAAATCCTAACAAACCACTACGTTACAATATATTTCGTTCCCAAAAAAACCTTTCGATTTTTCAGCATACTTTTGAACACCATTTTAAGTGATTTTATAACCGCTGCTAGAGAAAAGTTATTATTTTTCAGTAATAAATCCTTGGCAAACTGCTTTGCTAAAACCATTAGCGGCAATCGCAAGTCTTTGCGGCTAAAGAGTGTATTTCAACTTGAAATTGCTTTCCATTTGGCGAACTTAATGGCCCAATAAATTTGTGAATTTCACCTATTTTTATGGCTAAATGCACGATAAGCCTATCTATTTATAGAAGTAATTGTCACCTGAATTCTTTTCCATGGAAATTCTTTCGGTAGCATTAAAAAAAAACAAAACAATATGTGCCTTGGGCTAAAATATTCATCATGTCAAATCTTTCCACGAAATCAAGACAAGATGAATGTGTAATGTAAAATTCAGTGACTTGTTGAAAATATCCCAGGCATATAAATAAAATAGGGGCGATTAGAGCCACTGGAATATCCTTGATAGGTTGTAGATTTATACCTAGATCGTGCGAGAGCTAACAAAAACAAGGATTCGGTGGATGTCCATCTTCAGTGAATGGCGATACGACATGTACCACGAATGTCTGTTTTAAGTCGGCACACTGTGTCCTTTGGCATAGTGACACATAAACTGCAACACGATGCCGTCTGGCTCTGCATATGTACATATGGTACATGTGTACGAGGGAGTTTCTGAGTATGCTTAGCCAGCTTCGGAAGGCGGAGAGTCCTGGCTTATCCTTCCGGCTGTCTGGTTTGTACGTAATTTGTATGTGCGCCAGCGTGTGATGGCCACCAGTGATACTGATGCAACGACAACGTCGACTACGACTACTTAAAGGCACCATTAAGGACACAGCATGTCGCTAATATTCAATGCGGTCTGGTCTGGTTGGGCCGGACTGGTCTGCTGTGTTATATCCTCGTTTCGGTCCTCGTCCTCGGAAGCCTCTTAAAAATTTGAACATCCCCCCACCGCTTGCAGCCGCTGCAGTTAGAGTCATCTGCTTGCATTTCCGTTTTAATTAAGAACCCGAACGGGTGTTATGACATCCCTTAGCTTACTTTGCGGAGCGGAGCAAACTCCATCAAACACCCAATAAACTCTTACTTACCGAAAACAATGTTAATGGACTTCGCTTAAACTCGTTAGCCCTTAAAGTGTTTACTTACAAGCTATCGACGTCTGGCAGTTCACTGAAGAAGGTCTCGTGGATGGTTTCGAAATTGTTTCCCGTTAGATCGCTGTAAGTCATAAAAGCGCTTATAAATTACAATTAACAATGTAATAATAATGCATTTTGAGAAACTGAAAAAACTGCATGATATTGAAGTTAGCAATCAACTATAATAAATAAACGAAACTGTACTTACAGCGTTGCCAGATCGCTCTGCGGCAGTTGTTCTGGAATATCGGTGAGCTGCTGAAATCGGCATAGAATCTCGTCACCTCGACAGGGACAGGAAAAGTTTTCGTTGGGCCAAACTAAATGAATATTAGAGTCAATTATGTTTCAATTTTGATTCCAATGGAATTTGTTAAAATGGCTTATACTATTGTATGTTAAATCATCACTCACGGCACTCGCCAATCCTGAGATTGTCGTGTCTCCCGAAGGGCTGTTTCCTGTACAGGTGGTCCCAGTACTTGGCGTCCACCTCGTTCACGCAGTTGACCTCATCCGATGCGTCATCGCAGTCGACACTGCCGTCGCAGTTGGCCCGCTGCGGAACGCACTGCGCCGTGGTATTGCAGTGGAAATAGCCGCCAAGACACTTGTCGGCGGAGTCGGGAACCAGGATAACGGACTCAGCACCATCGATTACGCCCAGCAGCGATATCACCTCCCGCACGGCGGCTTCCGCCTCTGTGGCGTCCGCTACTTCCGTTTCCGGTTTTGTGCCGATTCCTGTTCGTATAGCTTCGTTTGACGTCCTTGTCGCACTCTCAACTCCTTGCGCTTCATTAGAAGAAAGTGCGAGGAGGATGGAGAGTGTAAAAGTGATAGGCAGCTGAGCTGTAAGTGATCAGCAAAACGATAACGATTAGTGCGCGTTGTAATCGAAGGACCAAGTCTGGTATATGTATGTATGTAAGAGAATTCAAAATACAGAAATTGAGCTTATTTTAATGCTCGTAATGTTGCTAGGCGGTGAATACAATTTAGAAAGGCTATTACCAAGGTAAACATAGCACTCAGGAAGTAATTGGAATGCTACCATTCAAAATGGAAATGTGGAAAGCCCAGAACCATTCGGCTAACTTATGGCCAAAGGGAATTCACAAACGTAAGCAGCAAAAATAAGAAAAAAAAAACCAAAAAAGAAGAGCACAAAACAGATTTCCAACGCGCTGAAACAAACAGATGCTCTTGCCTATTTGGCTCCATAAATTTCTTAAGCAAATGGGGCCGAAATATTTGTTTAACCAATTAAATGGGTTAATTAGCATTCAATTAGCCGAAAAGCGAAATAGAAGTGAACACTCTTTGGCCATTCATTGATGTTTCGCCCGATGCAAATACATATGTATGTATGTGGGTAGGTAGTTTTGTATATATTCATATTTTGTATATATCTACATAAAAATATCTATATACTGAGCACTCCGAAGGAAGTTCCCTTGAGGCTGTTGTCAGTGCATTTATCATTTTTAACGATTGCACTTAAATGCGTCGCCATTTCCACCGCCCACATCGAATCGCAATTGATTGTGATCGAAATGGTATAGGTGGGGGGAATATACGCATGTATATTGGTTATTTGAAGTTTAAAACTGTAAATGGCAAATATGCAAAATGTGTAATAAAATTGTTTGTAATAAAAATTACGCACAGTACATTTGTGGCCCAATGGCGATGAAATGGGCCGTGAAATCCCAATCCCCACCCTTCTGCCATCCCCAGGACATTTTTGTATGTAGTATTCATATTGCCCCCCATCCAGCAGAAATCCTTTCGATTTTACTGGGCCTTCGATAAGGTATCATCCACATCCAAATCCACATCATCAGCATGACTGGCTTTTTGACTTTCTGATGGATACGATGTCATGACGGAAATGAAAGGAGCATAATAAAGAAATGAAACAACCTGTACAAAAAAGTATAATTATAATGCGAAAACGCAAAAGGTAAACAAATGCAAATCAAATTATATCGAGGCAGGAATATATCGAGCTCAAGGGGTAATGATACCATCGAAGTTTGTGTACCCTATGTCGCAAATGCAAATATAATTGTGGGGCAAAAATTTCCTTCCGGGCGAGTAAAGTTATAAAAGTAGGTGTGTAGAACTTCCCCTTTTGTTTCGTATCTAATATTAACCGATTTTTCGTATGCCTAAGTTCACTATGTATATATTTATATTAGCGTGTCGAAAATACAAAGCCCATCTGTTTTGTTAAATAAACATGCGACCCGCAAAAGAAAATATGCACTTGGTCAAATTGAAAAGTCAACATAAATAGAAAAAAATGTGCAATCTGCTGTTGATTTTAGATATTAATGTAACCTTTATATATTTTTAGACACAAAAGGGGAATAATCATGGGTCTTAATAAACATATTTGCCGAACGGCAAATGGATAATTTCAGGCAGTCGAAAACATATGGCCCATGTCCCCCATGTTTATCCGCATAAACAAGGACCCCGGGATGTCCTGGTATGGCGATTGCATTGCATTGGAGGTCATAACTCAGGCGGCGGAGAGGAGAACGGATTGCAATTACGGCCCGAGATGCAGACCGGTGACTGGAGACAGTGAAGAACCAGGAGGTCAGAGGACAGGATGACCAGGATGAGAGGGACTGCCACAATGGGAACTGAACTGAAATGGAAATGATGCGCAGGGGCGGCGACTCTATAAAAGTGTAATTAAGCGCGCCATCCAAAGGCGGGAATGGAGATCCGAAAGCCAGGACAAGGACAAGGACATAGCGCATTTGACACGTGTTGCTAATGTGCATGGGTATGGGTTTCCGGGATCTAAAGGGATAGGGACAGGAACAGGAACGGGGAAAGGGAATGGCACTGAAACTGGAACTGTGAACTGGGATAACTTGGAGCAGCAGCCTCCGCAGCAATCCAATCCAATCCCATTCCATGCCATCCAACTGCCCCCGTAAACCCGACGAATGCCGATGGCGTATCAACGTTTTGTCAACACATTTGCGGCAAATTGAAATGTTTGATGTGTGCGGCTTGGACTCGTCTGGCTGGCTACTGCCATGATTGATGAGCTAGATCTCGGCAGGGGCATCCGCATCCGCAGCCGCTCCTTCCCAGCTTTACCCATCGCAAGTGCATGCTGCAGGAACGCCTTCGCTGAGTAAATATACTTGTACAACTTTGTAGCTCATAAGTTCTCATTGAGCCAGTCAATGAGGTGGAGTTGCACCTTCGCTGTCAGTGCCCTTATTTCACAGTCATCATCTGGGGAACCTTCACTAAAGGATATCCTAATTGCAGAGCAAGTGCTTCGGGCTAAAAAAAATTATGGAACAAAAGTATTTTTGACTAAATGCTGGAATTCTGCATTCCTCAAGCTGAAATTCCGACAAGCGTTCGAGCTAGCCATATACATACAGTGAAAGAAAAATTTGTGCCATTTCTAAAACAAATTTAGCCCAAATTGGTTGACCACAGAGACGTTATCTGCATTAAATTCGTTCTGGATATAATATTTAAGATTTTGCTTTCGGTGTACCAGCACTCCAAAACACTTAATCAGACCACCCTCCAAATGGACTCCGATTTGTTTATCCAGTCTGACCCTCGGCCTGCCCCCCAATTAATCCCCACCCACGTGAGCTCCAAGAATCGGTCGAAAGTGGCCCCCGGTGGTAAAAGTTGCAGGTTTTCGCTGGGCGGCTGGGCGTGGCGCAATTAAAAGAAACGAAAACCTAATAGAGGAACTCACGAAAATAGAAGTCAATTGTGCTGGACGAGTTGGTAAACAAATTATCTGCAGTTCGATATGTCCGATGCCCATTTCAATGTCCGCCGATCAATATCTATTAGATCATCTGATGATAGTTGTGGAACTACAACAGATGCTAAACTAAATACAACTAACTATCTGAAACTTAAAAGTTGATGAGTACTAAGAATTTGTACGAATGCCTTGTTTCAGGATTTTCACCATGAGTTGGCATCTAATTTATGTTGTGTGGCAAACAAAAGAGTGCTGGGCCAGCATATTAAATGGATTTGGAATGGGAATAAGCTATATGTCTATAGGACGGAACATTACGACATCTACTAAAAACAGCTGAGAAATTCCAAAAGCTTTATTCACTCGACTGTTTAGATTCAAACGGCTACCGAGTTCAATTGGTATTGGAAAGGAATTTTTATACCCGCCCAAAATGGAAAAACAAAAGCAGCACAATTTTCGCCTAACAACAAAGTTGTAAACATCAAATTCAACTGGGTGGGCAGAAGAGCTAACAAAAAATCAAAAATAATATAAACAACAAAAATTATAAAAACAGCGGGCAATGATAAACAAAAAAAGGCTTGTCAAGTGCCCATTCGCAATGGGTTAAGTTCATATGTATATATGTATATATATTTATATATGCACATATATCAATCGACTATATCTTCGACGGGGCTTTATTTTTAAAGCAGAGCAGCGAATGCTTAGCCATTCCATTTGGGAGATTCATTTGGGTTTACCACACTTAATTACCCGATCGAAATTAATCATTTCATCGCTTTTTCGGATGCGGACCCCAATGGGAAACCATCGCAATGATTTGGGTATAGGAATTGGGAAAGGAATTGGGATTGGAATTTGGATTGGGATTGGGATTGGGATGGTATGATGATGATAATGGTAATGGTGGGTGGTGTTTGTCAATAGTTCGGCTATTTGAACTGCCGCTGACAGCAGGCCGAATACAAATGAAAACAAATGCGATGCGAAATGCTTAATGCTTAATGCCCATGCGTTTGCCTCTCAGGGGTCAGGGGTCAGAGGTCATGTGACACAAGAAGACCGGGAAAGTCCTGGCGAAATTAAGCGGTTTCTAGCCTGCTTTCGGTGCACAGCGAGAAACTATCAACGAAACTTGGAATGGAATTCCGCAAATATCGAATGCCTGCGAATATCATACAGTCGTCGAATTCAATTGAAATTATATCATGATTTTTATGATGATTATGATTATTAAATGATATAAAGATATCAATAGGAAGTAGAATATAACATCGGTTTTTTCTCACTGCAATCTGACGATTTGCCTTATTGCTGTTATTTACCTTTCCTTTTTTTTTTTATCTGTCCTTCTCAGTTAGGCTTCAATCAGGGAATTAGCCATTTTTCATTTTCCTATTCCTATTCGATTTACCATAAACAAATATAAAAGACCCCTGTCTGATTGCTGTCCCTGATTTTTTGGCCTAAATTAAAGATATTCGATAATTTGATGGCCAATGGTAGTTAGCTTTGATCTTATTTAATTTTATTAGATTAAATTGTTTGAGATTTCTCAAAGTATTTGTCTCAAATATCCATTTATCTTGCAGGGGAATACCCCATACACTTCGAAGCGATATTTCGATCATCGATGTTCGTACTGTAAGTCGATAAATATCACAGCCACAAACACAAAAACTTGTGGCACTGCGTGTGTGAAAACAAAAGGTAAAAACGCAATTATACAATTTCACCACAACTAGAATGGAGGAGGATTACTATATGATCCTGGGCGTGGATCCCAAAGCTACCGAGTTGGAAATCAGGCAGGCCTACAAACGAATGGTACTCATTTACCATCCGGATAAGAACAAACATCCACGAACGACGGCTCAATTCCGGAAGATCAAGGAAGCATTCGATGTGCTGTCAGATCCGACGTCCAGGAGGGCATACGATGGAGCCGTTGAGCGATCGAGGCCTGCGGATACAAGGAATAATTCTCATAATTCGGGGGGTTACCAGCCAAACGGATTCAGCCAAAGTGAAACGGAATCCATGGGCATTATGCCCACTGTGTGCGCCGTTGGCGGACTGCTGGTGGGTCTTTTTATTGGAATAGGAGCCTACAGGACAATGAGCGGATCGAATAATAATCATTAGGTAACACACCAAGTCTACATAGCACATATCGGCAACACAATTTGACGAAGTCTTTATCATTTATATATTTTATTATATATTATATATCATAATTATCAATATTATATTATTTTATCCAAATATTTGAATGGGTAAATGTTGTATAAGTTGCGAATATAAGAAAGTACATGAAATGTGTGGTATATGGGAAAAAATTTGAATAAATCGTGATCGTCTTGTGCTTACTAAAACCCAGTGACTGCTAAAAGTTGAGAATCAATTATATCGGATTGAAGAGCATTTTCTGTTTTCTTAACGAGATTTCCCAAGTGCATAATGTTTAATCTGATATAAATCGATTGAAGCGGACTAGCTTGGAATATATGATTCAAGTTGGTCCACATATTATTTGCTGTAAAAAGTTTTCGAATGGCAAGGAAAACTTCGTTGAAACTTCATTCTTTCTTCTAGGTGCTTCATTGATATTTGTTTATGTTGCGAATTCAAATATTTGCCAACTTGAAATTGAACGAATAAACAGTTAGATAAGTACTAGTACTTTCAATCACTTTCCATTCGGGGTTTGCCCGGCGCATCCTGTTTTATCCTCGCTTTTTTCTCGCCAATCATGCAGAAGGCCTAACATGTCCGCTTCGGATTCAGAATGAGATGCCTTGAGGCCTCAACGGTTGAACGCTGAACGCTGAACACCGAAACACTTCCGAGTGAACCCCTAATGAGGCATAACCTTTATGGCGGGCACTGTACTGTCATTGCCGCCGCCATTGGCAATTCAATTATGCGACGCCTCAAAAAAGAACACCACAAAATTATATGGATTACTTGATCAACTTAAAAGCCCGAGTGGATCTGGACTGGACCCACGCTCCGAAACTGATAGTGGGCCTTCAATTCATTGGCCCTCTGGAAATTGGACATCGGACGTCGGGGCATCGATTAGCGTCCGCCGGATAATGATACGGACACGGATACGGATACGGATGTCTAAGCGGATGCTTAGGAATGTGGGGGCACTCGAAAAAAATATAATAGAGTAATAATGGAAATGTATAAACAATATTTAATTTAACATAAGTTAATTTGCTTGAATTGGGATTTATCAGATACATTTATGTATCTATCTATTTACTTATATATTTATTTACATATTACATAAATATGTGTGCATTTAAGCCCTAAACTCCCTGTTAAACTGATCACATATTTATTCGAGTGTGCGACTAGATGCTAATGGATCCGCTGCAGTGCACCCACATGCGGACCAACTGAAACTGTAGAACCGCCGGCCCATAAATAACGATTGCTGGCCGTATTCAAATTACCTAAAAGCGGAATACCGGAGTTGGGTGCAAAATGGGTTATGGTTATATGGGGATTATTACTCCAGAGTCATATCCGCATATTTTCGGTTGGCATTTGCCCGCCGGCGACAAGTTCTTAAGTGGAAAATCGCCGGGCTTCCACTTACACACTCGCATAAGAATTTGTTCGAGTGTGTGTGTGTGTGTGTGAGTCACGGAAAATCGGGAAAAAATCGAGGGGGCGAATTCGAAAAGAAAAAGAAGTTGTGGGCCACGCTCACTTTAACCCTTCCGATTTCAGGAGTTTCGCTGCCTGAGTTACAATTTCTTTCTTCCGCTACTCCGGTAAATTTGGGCCGGGTTACTTTACCCAGCTTAAGCTTTGTAACTAGGATTATGTCTTACGAAGGGCACAACGTTTTGAAGAAAAATCAGCAATTAACACTGGGCCAATTGGTAACTAGCATTTCACATCCTTTTCATTCCTAGGCAATCGTTATGCAATCCCTTTTGTGCAATAAAAAAAAAATGATTTCGTTAATTAGAGTGCTTGCTTTCAATGTAATATCAAAGTAAAAATGTTTGCACCTTTAGATTTTTATTTTCTAAATTTTGCCAGTGGGTACAGGACAGCATCTCAACTAAATGCCATCATCAGGCAATCCCACGACTAAGCTTATAATAAATACAGAAAAAAAACTAATAATTACCCCAAGCAGCTTACGCAAATAGTTTTGGTGAATTTAATAGAATTTGCGGGGAGGGGGTGTGGGGAAGGGAGACTACCCCCACTTAATTGACACATTCCACTTGTGGCTTGTGGGGTGGGACTAGACAAATAATCCCCGTAGCCAGGGCGCTATATATATACATATATATTTGTGCTTCATGGTGGGGATGAACGGATTTGTCTAAGCTGCCAACGCAGTTACAACTAATAACACAACTTTGGGGCATCAAGCGTTGTCAGGTCAGCGCCCAGTTTTCTGGCCACAGGAACCGCAAGGACCCTGGTCCACCCTACCCTTCCACCTTTTCAAACCGAGCGCATCCTTCTCGCCTAGGCATTTGCAATTCATTCGGGCATATAAATCTATTACAAAATTTGAACACAGACCCATCCATCGACAGAGATAGAAATAGACAGAGAGGGCGCGAAAATCCAGCCATTGAGGCGTCAGCTCCATTTTAATAACACAAATTAATATGCAAATTGGAACAGAATTTTAATTGAAAATGGGTTTCGATACAAATACATTTGGGCCACAGTGTTTTCGGTGCATTTTCGAACCGCCCAACGCGAATTCCTGTCAATCATCAACATTTTGATTGGATTCTGTAAAATGTTTTGGCATAATGATTTAACATTTTTACACCTAAGAAAACCTGAATCATTTCTATATATTCTCAGTTTCTTAGCATTTTTTTTTTGATGCTATAAACAGTTGCATTTATCTATTTGCAAACTCTTTCAGTACTCCAATTATATAACTTTAAACATTAAAAAAAAAAAAACTTTTGTATCTAAGGCACATTTTATTCGCAGACATTTCTGTTTCCCCGAGCTCAAACTTTATTCGAAAAACTTCTTGGTGCCCTTTGAACTTTGTCAAACATGCAGCACTTTCGTCACTTTTGCACCTTTTCGTGCATATAACTTTTGCAAAAAAAAAAGTTTTGGTCTGTATACTTTTTGCCATCACTATACATTTGAAAAAGTTCAAGCCTGTATTCAATTTCATGCCAATTTTCCCAATGATTTTTTGTAGTAATTTAAATTCGAATCCAAACTTGAAATACATTCTATGGTATGAAAACTTAAACAATCTACCTTATACATATATATTTCTTATGAATTTCGTAGTAAACCCCCAATTATCACATGGATAACATCCACCCAACCATCCAAAATCTCAGCCACTTTCACATCCCCAGATGGTCAATATCTTGGCCGGGTTTATTATTTCGATTCGCGTTAAAATGCCACACAAACATTGCGGATAAAGTAGATAAAAACCTATACACATTGGAATCGTGGAATATCTGGCTTCTCTCTATAACTGCACCGATAAATGTACACACAAACAAAAAAAGGGGTATTGTTTATTTTTCCGGGACGTACGCATGATCGCTATTGACATCCAGGGAGTTCTTCGCTTTTTTTCCACCATCTCAACGGGCAATAAACAATATTTAATTATAGACTCTGATGGGCACAGCACAAAAAAAAAACATACAAAACAAAAAGAATCAAAATCAAAATAAAACTTCGCCGCACTTCAATGTAAGATCGCGGACCGGTGGATCCAAAACTATATGCACGGATCAGATCACGGGCGGTATATAGTCGAAATAAAGTCGATTTTTGATCCGCAGCGACGCGCGTTCGCCGCCAACGATAACAAACAACTGAGCTGAAAAAAGGCGAGCGAATGCCTGCAACATGTGGCATGCGGCTTTCCAGGTGCCCCGCCCACTGGCGCCACCCAGCCGGCCAGCCGACCGACCAACCGCCCACCCGCCCACTTTCCACCCAACCAAGCACCCAACGTACTCATTCAGCGCGCCGACTGGCGATTTATGAATGAAAAGCTGAACGGGAAAAGCTCCAAAGAGCCCGCCAAGTTCAAGGTGAAAAGCCCTTGGGGGAAAAGCGCGCGCCGGAAAAGCTCAGGAAATGAAAATGCGCCGAGCCAACAGGAGTTTCCTTATGGAATTCAAATAGATAATATAATATAATATAATATATCTCGCATATATGCAGTAGAATTAGTTATTAAATGATTATTTTGATTACCAACGTAGTAAATTAACGATATGTTCAATTTTTCGATAAATAACTTATTTAATAGCAACATAATTTACAATACAAGTAGAGCAGGAATGAAAAGAAGGCTTAAAAAAAAAACAAAAAAAATGTAGAAAAGATCCCTAGGTGAGTGGTGGACTCAGTAGTGGTGGTAGTTGTGACCCTGCTGCTGCTGCTGCTGCGCCAAGTTGGCCTGGGCGAAGATGTGCTCCAGCTCGGCATCGGTCAGCTGGTCGAAGATGCCGCCCTGGCCGCCGATTCCGGCACTACTGGCACTCAGTGCCGACGGTTGGGATCCCACGGGTGGCAGGTAACCTGGGAAACATTCGTTTAAAATATAGCATAATAATATATCCAGAACGTCATCTGGGCTCACCTTCAGCTGGCGCACTTCCGTAGGGCGGGAGCAGGGTGATGGAGGGTCGATTGGGCGAGGCTGGCGCCGATTCGGTGGGTGGACTATAGAATACCGGCTTCCAGGGCTGCTGCGGTGGCTGCTGGACGGATGGTCGCTGTGGTGGCACCTCCGACGGCGTCTCCGGCTCGGGCGACTGTGGGGGAATCTGCGGTGAGGCTATACCCGTGCCGGATTCGGGACGAACGGGAGTGGAGCCCGGCAGCGGTACAATTCCGCCTGGGAATTGTGACTCTGGCTGGCCAAAAGTGGGTGGCTGCTGCGGCAATGGTGGCTGTGGAGCAGCCGGAAAGAATTGGCTAGTGGGTGGACTGGGGAAAGCCGGGACAGTGGGTACAGCTGGAACTCCTGGAACGGAGGGAGGTGATGGAATGGCTGGCGCCTGGGGGAACTGGGGAATCTGGGGAAAGCCGGGGAATTGAGGGAATCCGGGAAATTGTGGTATTTGGGGTATCTGTGGTATGGCCGGAATCTGTGGAATGGCGGGGACCAGTGGCACTTCTGGGGCTTCTGGTGCAGCTGGAACTGCCGGCTGGGCGGGCACAGCGGGTTGGGCTGGCACCGCTGGCTGAGCAGGCTGGAAGCTGAAGGTCGGCACTCCGGGGAACTGAGGCGGTTGTGGGAACTGAGGAATCACGGGCAAATCCACAGCTGGGGGAGCCGGAACACCGAAGGTCACTGTAGGTTGGATGGGTTGGACGGGTTGTATGGGTTGCAGGGGTTGAACTGGCTGCAGAGGCTGCACGGGCTGGAAGTGATGGGTGGTGACCGGTTGCACCGGCTGAAGGGGCTGAATGGGCGGGATGGGCTGTAGGTGATGAACTGGCTGCACAGGCTGAACGGGCTGAAGAGGCACTGCCGGAGCAGTTGGAGCATAGGTCTGCACATAAGTGGGCTGCAACAAAAAATAATGAAACAGGATATTCCCCCAGTTTCCTATGTAGCTAACACACCTGCACGGCGTGCACATGGCCATGAGCCGGAGCATGGAAGTGGACCGGCTTCACGGCGGACTGGAAGACCACGGGCTTCTGCAGGTGCTGGTGCGGATAGTTGACACTGTACGATGAGACGACCGCATTTCCGGGACGCAGGACGTACGAGGGCGGAGCCACGGCGGTGGACAAAGCGGTGGCCACGCCGGTGGACAAGGCAGTGGCCACTCCGGCGGGAATGGCACTGGCCACGCCACCGGGCAGACCGGTGGGCAATCCGACGGGCAGGGTTGATGCGACGGCGGGCAGCAGGGCAGCGGGCGCGGGAGCAAGGGCGGGCAGCAAACCGGAACCGGAAACGAGCGGCTTGACCAGACCATGGCCGTATTTGACGAAGTGGCGGCGCGGAGGAGCGGCGGCCAGGAAGGCACTGCCTCCGGGCAGCTGCAGGCTATAGCCGTAGTGGGCGGCATAGGTGCGGGCGGGCCATTGGCCGTGCAGGTGGGCGTGGCCGTGTAGAATGCCGCGCTTGTGCTTTCCAGTCGTGACCTCCACTTCCGTTTCCGGTTCGGTAGCCACGCTGGCCGTTGGAGCACTTTCCGCCACCGATTCCTGTGGCGGGGCCTCCTCGGAGGTCACTGTCAAAGTGGGCGTAGTGCTGGCGGGGGGCGTGACCGATCGACTGGTGTGCCGCAAACGTAAGCCCGCCTCGGCTCGATGAGAAACCAAGATCACAGCCAAGACCATCAAAAGATGGAGGCTCCTCGAACTGGCCAAGAGATTCATTTCGATTCAGTGGACTTGATTTCTATATGCGTATATTTGGACACTATGTAATTTATCGTCTCGCCTCGCGCTTAATCCGTTTGCTGCGATCGTCGCCAAGAAAATGAAATGAACTTCCTTGGTCGCTGTTGTATTTATAAAGCGGACATCGCGGCACAGTGGATTGGCCATCGTGGTCGGCACATACCCACTGTGCATACCAATCGGCGGCACTGGTGGTGCTCGCAATGCACCAACGTCAGCGGCTCATCGGCATGGCATAGGGCATGGATTGGGCAGTTTATGACTTTTACGCTGCCATTTCACCTGCCGCAATCGAAGACCCCTCACCCACTGACCACTGACTGAGCAGCGCCTCATTATGCTGCGCCACCTGACCACGCACTGTGGTTCCGTACATACATATATAGTATGTATATTCCTCAAGTACGGGATATTGCTACCTTACTTCTTGTTCAGATATCAGGATTATTCCAACAAATGCTAGTATTTAGATGGTGGACTAAAACACTATTTAGTGTGCCAACAAGTTGTCCACTAGTCCACTGCTTGCCTGGCCCCGTTCCACTGTCCCATTGGCCGGAATCCACCTACGCATGCGCAGCACGTTGCCGCACGCACCAAACTTTTGCTTTCAATGGCCTGCATGTTCCGCATGCTTTTTCGTGCTGGGTCTTTTGTTTTTATCGCCGGACTCTTTTCACTTTCGGCTGCCGGAGATGGTCCGAAGGTTTATGATTTGGCTGCAATTTAGATACAAATCAAATGTGTCGCCGCTTACATAATCCGGCCAAGATGGGCGGCTATTCGGGAGTCCAGTCCGTGCTAATCAGGCGCCGGGTGAAAGCATAATAAAACCATTGTAATAAAAGCAAAAGCGCACAATTCAAAAGCAGCAATTAGCAATTAGCTATTAGCCATGGCACGGTCAATTATTTTGATGGCATTTCAATGCTATTATTTGAATTTCGTTAAAATTCAGCATTCACTCGCATAAATTTCACCTGCACTACATCTGATGGCGAACTGAGGCCATAGATAGTGGATAGTGCCTGCATTATATCACACCCCATCGCCGTAAATGGACTTTCGATTAGCCTACATTGATTTTCACTTTTTTTTGGAAACGTCGCATAGGGTGTGTGGAATTTAAATCGATCGAACGCATCACAACAGTGCCTGACATCTGGCATCTGGTACAGTTCGCTTTTTGGGCTAGCATATCGCCCTTTGCATCTAAGTGGGTCTGGCACACAATCCTCAAGGTCTTTCCCAGGCCTTGCCGCCGGAGATGTCATCAGTTTGCCTTTTGGCACATGAAGTACATATATGCATTTGACAAAGAGCTACATAAACCTCAAAATGTAAACACGCAGAAATAAAAGCCGCCAGAGGAGCTTGTTTAATTCGATGCTTTATGACCTGCCCGACGTGAGCAGCATGGAAAAACGCGAAAAACCAACAATATAGAAGATAGTTAAGCCCCACCAAATGGTCTTAGGATTTCCTAATCGCTTACAACAGATATCACCCTGGGCTGTCACAGTTTGAAGCCGGAGTGAATGCTGACCACGCCGAAGGTGAGGTTCTCGTAGGACACCTGGTCGAATCCGGCCTGCTCGATCATTTGCTTGAATTGCTCCTGCTTGGGAAACCGCCGGATGCTCTCCACGAGATACTGGTACGCCTGCCACTGACCAGCCAGCAATTGGCCCATCGGCGGAATCACCTGGAAGGAGTACTGGTCATATAGCCATTGCATCGTTTCATTCGTCAGATGACTGAACTCCAGGCACATGAATCGTCCGCCCGGCTGCAGCACTCGATACGCCTCGGAAAGAACCTTAGATGGATGGGAGAAATAAGTACAAAGAGTACATTTCATTAACTCTACATGTACATGATCCGCCTACCTTATCCACATGTGTGCAGTTCCTGATGCCAAAGGCAATAGTGTAGGCCGTAAAGCTAGCGTCCGGGAAGGGCAACTTCTCGGCATCGGCGCACTGCCAAGCGACGGTGCAGTTGGACAGCTGGTCGGTGGTCAGTCCCAGCCTCTTGGCCCGCTCCTCGCCCACGTTTAGCATGTGCTGGTTGATGTCCGACACAGTGACGTGGCTGGGACGCTGTTGGGGATTCGGTTGGTTGTTCAGGTAGCGCAGGTAGCGGAAGGTGATGTCCCCGGTGCCGCCAGCCATGTCCAGCAAGCGCATGCCGTGCGTGGGACCCAGTCGTTCGACGAACACATCCTTCCACAAGCGATGGATGCCCAGGGACATGGCATCGTTCATCACGTCATAGGAGTTGGCCACCTGTTCGAAGACCTCGTGAACTGGAGGAAGAAGGCATATTTTCGGTGCTCCGTTTATGGGCTAGCTACAACCACTCACCCTTTTGTTCCTTTTCACTTTCCCGAACTGTTTGGAAGCCGAAATGTGTGGTTTGCTCCTTTCCGGAGGTGGATTCCGCGCCACTTCCCATTCCTTTGGAGTTCCGGGTTGATTGAGCTGCCGTTCGGGTGTGGACAAATCTCCTGGCCAAGGACAGCAGCCGGGTGCTCCTCGTACTCTGCATTTCGTTGATTCTTTGGTGCTTTCCGTCAAGAATTTATTATGAAATAACAAAAACACGAAACAGCCGGTTAGATATGGTATTTTTAACGAAATCTATCGATTTTTAGTACAGCTTCGTTATATTAGTGGGCTCTCGATTACTATTTCCGAGCTGGCGCCAAGTTCAAACGCTTATGTATTCTAGGTTTTTTCAATTTTTCGCAAATTTTACAAAAAATGCAAGAATTTGGACATAAATGTATTTAAAAAAAAAAATCGTTCAAAGGTGATGGGAATGGTTGGTATTGGTAACAGGGAGTATAAAATGGTAATTCTTTTTGCTGTGTGGACATTTTTAGTCGAGTTATACCCAAAAAACCGTTCTTAAATATTTCATTTTTAGGAAAAATGGTTTCCCAGATTTTTTGTTAAATAAAATAATCGGTATTTTGATCAAAACATTAAAAATAATTATCCAAATATGGAATGTCATACCTCGTTGAGTTTGTTTTTTAAATCCCAATCGATTTGCATTCAAGTTTGGGTGTTCAAGGTTTTTTCAATTTTTCGCAAATTTTGATGATGGTACCCCTTACAAAAAATGCGAAAATTTGGACAAAAATTTATTTTACAAAATCCGTTCAAAGGTGACAGGAATGGTTAGTATTGGTAACAGGGAGTATAAAATGGTAATTCTTTTTGCTGTGTGGCCATTTTTAGTCGAGTTATACCCAAAAACTCGTTCTTAAATATTTCATTTTTAGGAAAAATGGTTTCCAAGATTTTTTGTTAAATAAAATAATCGGTATTTTGATCAAAACATTAAAAATAATTATCCAAATATGGAATGTCATACCTCGCTGAGCTTGTTTTTTAAATCCCAATCGATTTGCATTCAATTTTTCGCAAATTCCCTTTTTAAAAAAGTTATTTAATTCTGTATCTTACCTTTGCATTCGTATCACATTTAATAAAGAGGAACTAGCACGCCATAAATAGTTTAATTAATAAGACCACAACTTTCATTTAATCCGCACATTCATATTTATTAACTATACGTACGCGTGCGCTATTCAGCGAACATTTTACTCTTAACTAATATTCAGATGCCTCTCAATGTCTGTTCGTTAAACTTACATTACATGTAAATACCTAATTACAAAGTTTGTTTGATTAAAAAAAATGCCTTATCTTGGGGGTTTGCTGCGCCGCGCTGCAGCCTTAAAATTGTTACATTAAAAACAATTAAAAACGTATTTATATATATAGTAATAATAATAATGATAATAAAAATAAATTAATCATTAAGTCATTGAGAAAAGTCCATTTATAAGCGTTTACATTTCGTTTTCTATATGTCATCCTATCATCTGTACGTTGCGCGTGTGTCAGTATGTGAGTGTGGTGTTTCTATGAACTATAACGAGCCGAAGTCTGATGGATGGGTTGGTTGTTGTACACGATTAAGTCTATTTAAAAATAAGAAAAAAAGGTTCGGTTCTTAAGCCATAATTCTGTCCAGGAGCCATAATTCATATACTTGCACACATACGGTATGTAATTATAGTAGTGTGTATATATATTTATAGTGTGTCTATATGTATTTATAGTGTGTATATATATTTATAGTATGTATATATTTATATAATAGGTTGAAGCCTGCTGCACATGCTACCTAGCTGTGGATTCAAATTTTGCTTGGCCTCGGTTTGGAAGATACGTGGGAAAAAGCGGTCTCAAAATTGAAGAAATAACGAAATCACACAACTGGTAATCTTCACAAACTTAGTAGTTAAACTCCTCCTGCTTCTCCGAATCACTGCGCAAATCAGCCACCAATGGCTCGAAGCAGGACTTGGGTATTAAGGTGCCCACAATCTTCTCCCCCTCGGTGGTCTTCATGCGTATCACTTGCATCTTGCTATTGGAACGTGTATTCAGTATATGCTCCACGCGTCCCCAAACGGAGAGCACGGATCCAGCCAGAACGTGGTACAAGCGTTGACGCAAGCCCACCTAAAGATGCAAAATGTCAACATATCAATAAATATAGTTCAATGAAGAAATCTCGACGCAGTGTAGATAACTCTTACACACACTTACCTCACAGTCGTTCCCCAGGCTAACATTTCTACAGTTGCCGTTCCAGTATGCGTGCGAACAGGTGTTAACCGAGGCATCGTACTGTTCGGTCCAGTGTGGCTCTGCCTCCTCGCTGGCCACCTTGCGATACTTCTTCTCAAGCTCAAAAAGCGATTCGTGGCGAACCTGGAGACCAGTGTTTGGTCGGTATATCTGACACATGATCTCCTTTTTGCTGCGAGTTTTCTTTTTCTTGCTACCGCTGTCCAAATCGGTGGTACTGCTCGTCGAACTGCTGTTGCGTGACTCTAGGATCACCACCATAATGGCGGTTCGCTTCTGGTTGCGTAGCTGGTGGGACAGATAGAAGCCCTCGTTTTCGTTGAACAGATCGGCATATCTGCAAATTATTTCAAATTCTTAGAATCAACTTCTCATTTACAGTCATATTCCTTAACTTACTTGTCAATAGCTTCTTGCCAGATCATGCCTCTTTCCACACGAACCGTGTGCATCTCTGTGGGTGCCACTCCGGTGGCATGTTTGCGCACGAACCGAATAAGTCGGACGCGGGTGACATTCTCACCGGCAGCTCCAAGATCTAGTGGAGTTAAATAGATACATGTCATTACAATTTGTTCGCAATAGGCGACTCTCGCTCAATGACACTTACCCAAAATGCCCAAATCGAAGCGACCGCCGCGCTTTGCCTGCTGAATGATTGCTGTCATGGTGTCCGTAAAATACTTGAACAAACGATTCTGCAGATCCACTGGACAGCCGAGAATACGGTTGAGAAACTTTGATATGTTGTTGTAGTCCTTGTCGAGACTTAGCACACCCGGATGACTTTCGCTATTCACGATAATGCCCACGCCAACCAAGGCTCCAGCGATGTCCTTGAAGAACTCGCCGCTGTAGTCTGTAGGCGGCGGCACCAGCGGTGACTCGTAGCCCATTATGGTACGCATCACAGTTTCCAGGGCTTGTCGACCATATTTGTTGTCTATGTTAAACTGGGAGAGATCACGAGTCTCCGTGGCCCTGCGATCGCCGTGGGTGAGCGCTCCTAGCGATTCCAGACGCTTGGCAACGGTAGAAGCGAAACGTCTTTCACCAGCCAAATCTGAGATGAGAAAGATGTACTCGGGCGCATTAACCTGATTAAAGACATTACATTATAATACAAACAATAACTACATAATATATATATATAACAGACCTGATTGGATCGGTGGGTACGCCCAAACTGCTGGATGGCTCTATCGGCGGACCAGGGCAACTCCAATGTTATGTGGACACGTCGGCGCTGATTGAAGACCCGCCGATCACTCTGGAGAGAAATACCACTGGACGCAGCTTCCGAAATGATTGCCACATCCTTCTCGCCGTCCATGAAGCGCTGCTTCTCTGTAATGTTTAGCGTTTCCAACGGGACATCCGATTCGGTTCTGGACTCGTATTGGATGCTACCATCATCAGTTTGTACAACGCGACCTCTTCGACCAGTCATTTCGGCCACGTTATCGGGACCACCCAGTTCGTCGATCAATTGATCCAGCGTATTTGGGGGCAGTCGGGACCCCAGTCGCTCGATCTTGCGCAGCAGCTCCTCTTTCATCGTGCAGGCGCGTTCAATTGCATCTTTGGGCGGAGGACCATAGTTAAGTTTGACACCATTCACACCCACCGGCGTGACTGTGCCTTTCAGCTCTTGTTTCTTTTGCAGAAGATCCTGAATCTTGTCCTGTGTGGAGAGCTGAGATTTCCGATTCTTGGCCGCATTCAGAGCAGCAACGACGGTGGCGGACATTGCCGTACTGCCACTGGGATCGGTTGCTGATGAGGGGATTTCCTTTTTGGTCTTCTCCTTCTTCACCTTTTTCTTGCTTTTCTTCTGGGTCTTCTTTGTCTTCTTGCTGCGCGCAACCCAGGGGTCAATATCGCTATCGCTGCCGCTAAAGAAGGGATTAAAATCGGAACTAGCATCGCTAGCCACGCATCTCTGGTCACTGTCCACATCATGATCCTCATCTTCATCATCGATATCACTCTTGAGGTCGTAATCACTATTTGCCTCATCGCTATCGCTGTTGCGTTTCCTACCCGTATTGTCATCCTCGCTGTCGCTACATTGCCAAGATCCACTACGCTTCTTCTTTTTGATCTTTGTGGATCCGTTATCATTGTTATTATTTCCCTTTCTTTTGCCAGCCGCCGTGGTGATATTACTATTGTTACCCAGGCTAGACGTGGAATCGGCAACTGATGACTGGGAAGGTGTCTCATCGTAGAGACCCAGGATGCGGTTAATGCGATTACGGTCGGGTGCCGGAAAGTGGCGCTCCACAAACGACTGAAAGACACCTCTGTGGAAAGGAGAATTATTTGTATGGTAAGTGTTCATGAAAAATAGTAATAGTAATAGTAATACTTACTTAGCCGTAGATACAAAATCGGTGAGTTCGCCATCGTCGCGTTCCAACTGATCTAGAGTTCGAGCCTCGCCGGTGGACTGCAGGCCGATGACGACACACTTTCCGTATTTTATAGACTCGCGGGCGACCAGCACCGCATGGTTCACCTTGGCAGCAATGCAAAGGTACTTGAAAAAGCGCTGATGCGAGGACCAGAACTGACCCCACATCGTCTTCTTCATACGGCTCTCGGCATCGATCAGTTCGGCCGCCTCGGTGAACTTCTGCATGGCCTCCACCCAGAGCTCCACGGACTGATCGTAGATCTTGCGAAACTCTTTGGAGAGTGGCACCTCCTCGATCTTGAAGCTCACGCCCTTGAAACTCAGCTGGCGGGCGATGTACATGCCACGCAGCTTCATGTCCATGGCTACGATCTCCATGGCGCCCACACCGCTGAAATAAGCAAATATGTAGTTAACAAAGTTATGCTTATATATGTAAATAAAGTCAGTTTACCGTCTCTCCACGGCGGTGATAAAGTCGTTAAAGTTGCCAAAGGCCGTGCCCTGACCCCAGAGACCCAGACGAACCATATAAGCCATATTCTTGGGCTCAGAGGCACCCGTTGCGGATGCATAGACCACTCGCGCCTTGGGCAGTTTCTGCTGCAGCTCCAGAACGGTCTGGCCCGTCTTGGTTGGTTTGCCGGAACCCACGGGACACAGATTTTTCGCCTTGTGACACTCGTCAAAGATGATGAGGCCCTCGAAATCCTCACCACACCATTGCAGAAGCTGGCGGAAGCGGGATCGGTATTTGCCCGTCTTGTTATTGGACTCGCCTATCAAAGCGGAATATGTGCTGAAGATGACGCCTCGCTTGCAATTGTTGTTCACATCGGAGCTGATTTTGGCGTATTTAAACTAAGGCAATATATAATGAGTTAATAGCCCCATTCAGAGTTTACTTGTACTGAAACCCACCTTGTTGAGGGCATGGACCTCGATCCGCGTGGCCCCAATATCGCTGAGATCCCGCTCGGCATCGTACTTGAGATCGTTGGACACGGATATCCATAGCGCCTTCTTGCGCCCCTTTAAATAGTTCTCGTAAATTATGCCGGCGATTGTGCGACCCTTGCCCACACCAGCGCCGTCTCCGATAAGGAATCCAGCCCGACTGCCGTCCGGAAGCAGATGATCGTGCGCCTGGGAGGCGTACGTAATGGACTCCAGTTGCAGGGCGCTCAGATGTCCGCTGTTGATTGTTTCGAGGGGCAGAGACAGTTTGTAGTAGACATCACAGGGCTCCACGGAGCTTAGCGATGCTGTCTCCACAACGGCATCCGGATGTTTCTTTCCAAGTTTCACTGCGGGATCGGGACAAATGAACGTGTTAATCACTGAATCTTAGCCTATTATCCAAGACATGTTAAACTTACATTTCGCAGGCCAGTAGTCGGCATAAGTTTCGGCTACACCAATCTCCTCGTAGTCGACCTCATCCTCCTCCTGCTGGACATAGGCAACAGCTGAGGCGTGGGCAGTCGCTGCAGCTGCAGTGGTCACCATCGCGCCGGGATTCATTGGCTGATTCGGCGCCGGAGTTGTCTGTGGACGTTGCATTGATTGCATGAACATCTGGAATACGGTATTCGGTATGCCACTGGTTAGGTATTCCGGATTCATTGCTATCAGTTTTTGCACGGCCTCCATCATCGAGGTGTTCCCTTTCGCTCCGCTACCAGATGTTCCGGCAGCCGGTCCTCCGCTTCCGGGAGCTGTGGCTATTGGTAGCTTCTGATTGTTCCCGACTCCGCCAATATTTCCGGCTACCTTTAAGGTGCGAATTTGCGAAGCTCCGCCCCCATAACTCACTGGAAGGTAAAGGGATTCGGGTTGGTTGTGGTTTTTGCAGCAAGTTGTTTTGGATAATGATGTGGTTCGGTAATTAGGTATACACGTCACCAGAGTGAGTGAGAGGTGTATATACGGGGAGACATCGAATGGAAAGAGACAGAGGAAGGCAGTCGGATTTAAACAGAGGAAGACGGTAAGAAAATAGAAAGAGCTTTGTTAGTCATTAACTAGGATGGCATTAATTACGTGCCAGCTTAACTGAGTGTCCAATATATCTATTCAATCCATAGAAAAAAAGCTATCCATATATCAAACGACATTCACACACATCAATTAAATCCCAGCGATTCATTCATTAAATTTAGCGCAAGCTATTAAAAAGATTAGCAATTGCTCTTCGAACAAGCCAAAGCCAAACCATTTATTGTTCATCTACTCCAGTGAACCAGCTCAAAACGACTGGAAAGGATCGCTCAACTGGATAGTGAATGCCCCATATACACATCCAGTTGATCAGCCGTGAAGAGGAGCCGCAGCCAGGAAGTCCTTTTCGCTGATGGTGTGGACATTGAAGGTTAGATTCGTGAAGATAACAATGGCAGGCCCAGATTCCCCCAAATCCCGACTATCAGGTGGTTTCGTACCTCCACCTGAACTGCCCACCGACGTCTGCGGCAAGGTGCCTTCAGCCAGATCGATTTTGAAGACGGGCTCTATGTTCTCCACACGGTTCACTAGCCTGCGCATTAGTTCCGCAATCTCCTTGATCTCGGTATTCGAATTGTTGCTCGTTTCGGGTCGCAGTTTCTCGATTATGAGCTGCTCAATCTTATGAAGCGCCTTTGAGTGCTCTATGTAGAAGCCCCTCATGGCCTCCGCCACCTTCAGGTTGATCTCTTGCTGCATTGTGTCCCCATTTGACACGTCCGGAGGCAGGGTATTCGTTCTACTGGTTTCCAGTGGTATTTTGATGTTCTCATATTTAACGACGTCGGTGACAATTGTGTTTTCAGTAGTATCCATTATACGAACTTAAAATTTTAAAAATGTACCGTACACAAAGAAAGAATTACAAAATTTAAAATGCTAGACAAATTTATAAATTTTTTTTTTTGAAACATCTGTTTTTCCCGAAATTTGAAAATCAAGTGGCGTTCGTCTGGGCTGAACACCGTTAGGTTTCGAATGAAAACACAAGCGCCTACTGGTTTCAGAATTTCTACACTTTCAAAATGTTTTCCAAGCACAAAATGATGCAATGATACTTCAGTTCCAAAAATATTAACATTAGGTGCAAGAAAAAATCAAGTCTAACGAAACGAAAAGATATTAAAGAGCATTCCATAATTTTTAAGCGCTGATTATTGAAATAGTCGAAATATATTTGAAATGCCTTTCTCGTTTATTTTCTACTTTAAAGTGATACCAAATCCAAAAGAATCACATGATCCATATACATCATTTCTCATACAGTTCTGGGTATTTGATTTGTATATCTTACCTTTGGAACTATCTATACAAATAACAACAAACCCACAACTCTCACACACACACACACACACACACCCGCACATATACATAATTATTGTTTTTAGACATTTTGGAAAAGAAGAGCATTTTTCTTGGTTGTTACCAACATTAATCGACTTACTCTGCGCCAATAAAGACGCGGCCATATTGAAATTAGCAGCCGAGGCTGAAGTGGACGCCGCCGCCGATCCGCCAAAGAAATTGCCACCGGTATTGGGAATGCCGCCTGTTGGTGAGTGTCTCACCGAATTGGCGGCTGTGGACGGCGGCGGAGGCGGTGGGGCGTTGCTGCCCTTGGCGGCCACGTAGGCGGCCAGGTTCATCAGTTCGTTGGTGGTCAGGCTGTTCAAGTAGCTGCTGGTGGAGCCAATGGCACCACCCTGGGACGAACCAGTCGTCCCAGCATTGCCGCTGCTCCTGGCCGCTGGACTGCCCATGGCTGATGGAGCACGCGGTGTCCGCGAGGAAAGCGTAAACAACAAAATAAATAACCACACAAAAAAAAAACCGAAATAGGAATAATAATCAACAAATAAACCATACAAAATGGGATTGGGAAAATTATATATATTTATATATATATATATATATATATGGGTTGGCGGTATTTATAAATCGGGTTTAAATCAAGACAAGCAATATATATACATAGTGTTGAGTGGAGAAATAGAGAGAAATAAAGAAAGAGAACAACACAAGCATCATTAATTATTGTGATCACAGCTAGTTATTTGAAGCCAGTGCTGCCAACTTTTAGTTATATGCATGTACATCTATCAGAATTTTAACTATATACTCGTATTTAATCGCAGTGTATGGCTTATGGGACCATCACATTTTTATTGTCTAATAAGATTCAATTTATAAAGGCAGCTATTTAATATTATATTATGCTGCTCATATCGAATTTGGCAATCTTATGATAATCTATTGTTTTTAGATTTTAGATATCATTTTGAAATTAACTTAACATTCCTTAATATATTGAATTTTCAAAGTAAGAATATAGTTGACATACTGTTTGTTTAGTCATTTAGGCTAAATATTACTAGCACATTTTTGCGTAAATTCGATTAATGTATTGGCAACACTGCTGTGTAATATTATTAACTTTTTCGCTTCGTCTGTGTGTGCTGCGCTTAATTGATATTAGTTAAAGTATTTAAGTGCACTTACCCGTTACCGCGTTATTCAGTTTCTTTGGCATATTGCTTAAATTATTATCTAGGGCTACGTTTCTCCCTGCTATTGGTATCACTGTTAGCTTTCCGCCCAGTGCCACGCCTCCAACTGTAGGCGTAGCACCCACAGTGGTTGGTGTTTTTGTTGTTGCGGCTGTTGTTGTTTTTATTATCTGGCTGATATTGTTGTTGTTGTTGTTGCTACTGCCGTTGGTGCTGATATTGTTGTTATTTCTATTGTTAACGCTGGTGACTATATTGTTGTTATTGTTGTTGATGCGCAACAACGATATTGGCTTGATTTTATTATTGCCTACAACAATTTTGGCTCCACTTATGGGTATTGGTGTACCGCCCTTGGTCGCCACGCCCACTCCGCTGCGGATATTTTGGGCGTACGTAACCGCTGTGTTCAGATCGCGACCTCCACCTAAAAAAAATAAATACGTGGGAAAAAAGGATGGAAAGTTTTTGTAAGTATTTTGTTATCTTTAAAATAAATTGTTCTAGTTTGAATCGATGATTATTATAAATTTTGATGAGCTTTCACTTTTGGAAATAAGCAGGATTGAATCACTAGCATTATTGGCAACCAAACGAGAATTTAAACGTCACCATTGATTGCCGCCCTTTTTGAATCTTGAATCACTAATGCAGCTACCTGCTTCTGCTCGAAAACACGTGATTAGAAAACGGGGGTTACTCGCTTTTTGTGTGCGAATACTTAATGCAATTTGTACACATTAAGCAGCCCCCTCCCCCCACCCCAACCCGTTCAATACGCATCGAAGACCTGCGAGATTCCCCCGATGAGCCAGCTGCACAAATTGCAGACATAACACCCCAAACCCGAAAGCACAGCACCACCCCTCATTTAAGGTAAATATCTAATTAATGAGCAAGCGAGCACATAAGGTGGTTCTAAGTATGTGCAAGACTATGTGCCACACGAGGGCGGGGAGGGGGCTGGGGGGAAAGGTCAGTTGGCTGGATACATAATCATAATTATATGTGAAGTCCAGCACACATGGACAGATGGAAGTGGAGATGGACATTCGTCTATATACTGATTATGAATGTGAATGTGAATGGGAATCCTAATGCGTTAATGCCCGTAGTTCCCGCATCCCCCGCCAGATGGACGCCGCGGTCAAGATGATGGCAACAAATCAAATTCAGTGCGCCTTGGTGCACCACAAATCTTCAAAGGCTCTTAGGTCCATCCTCCAGGCATTTCCACGAAATGCACATTATGCATGTGTAGTGCATGCGAATCAACAAATGACCATCAGGAGGAATTTTCGAGTCATGTACCAGATAATTATATGATGCGGATTAGCGAAATTGCAGCACAGCACAGTCGAAGTGTATATATGTAAGTCAATTGGATTTTTTGTATACAAAATTAGATCTAAAATCTAAATCTAAAATAAATAAAGATATATAGCTGTCGGGTGTATATGTTTTTCCAACTGCCATTTCCTATTCAATTATTTAAGAAGTAAGTACTTCCTCACAGGCGGCACACCTGTCAGGAAACTTGTCCCCTTTTCACACGCGCAAAATGTTCAAAAAAGAAACTTAAAGTTGCACAAGAGTCCGCCAGAATATTGCTTGCTTAATAATTGACGACGATATTAGTTTGTTAGTTGAGTTTTTGTTCACTTTGCCGACTGAAGGACTTCGTAACTTGCCCTTCGATTCTCGAGCTTAATAATTTAACGCGGACTGGATGTCCGGTCAACGGTTAATGACGCACGGAACCCACTGGCTCCTCCCGAATATGGCCAGCTATATATGGTCATATAATCGGTCTTGGATGCCAGAGTGTGGGCCCCAATGGCGGATATATGTATGTATGTATATACGTGTATATATGTGCGCATATATAACTTCCATATAGGCCGTAGTATATACAAACACATATGTATGAACATATATATGCCGATATCTAACAGATCTGAGGCAAACAGAGCTCAAGGCTTGGCAGGACATCGAACATCCTGCGACTCCTGGACAGGTGTGCATCGGGGTTTCGGTCTCAGGTGGAAGGGGCATTAATGGGTAATTTCATTAATGTTTCAGCGACTAATCCAAGTGGCCTTTTAATTAATGTTGGCTAGATATCAAAGCAATTGCATGGGTGGGCCTAAAGGCATGTACATGGGGATTTTTCAGCGGAATTGATTTACTTACTAGTGGAATGCAGTCCATGCAGAAGTCTTTCGATTTAGAAAAATATTTTCAAATTAAATCCGAAAGTAATTGGCATACTTTCATTAGTTCCTTCATTAATTTCTTTGGGTAATTTCAAGATTGGGTTATTACAAACAATATTTGAACGGTTTCGGAAGTATCAAATAGATCATACCCGTTGAAACTATATTGTATAAGCTTTTAGACAGTTTTGAAAAACGCCCAACATTTCTGCAGCTCTTCAGTAAGATTAGTAGGAATGTCATAACAATTTCATAAACTAAAAGGATTAAATTCTCGCACAGTTGATTGAAATGCCAACTGAATAAGTTATAGCCTGGCAATGGAACGCCGCCTCAAAAAAGCGCCCACTTGCCCGCTTTTATCTCAATACCTCAACCCCTTTCAGTGATTCACCCGCTTTTCCTACCCCCTTTTTTTGGACACAATCCCACCGCCCCGGGAGGCCAAAAAACTATGCAAGGTTCGCACTCGGCTCTAAAACTGCATGAAAGTTGGAAAGTAAGGCCCGCATCCCCACTCCCCCCACCACCAACAATGATGGGGCTACCTATGAAATTGTTGTCCAAACAATAGAAAACCGAGGGCCGTGCTGTGCCGATGCCAAGTCCCTACCTTCCCCTTTTCAGGCCGCATTCAAATCCCATTCAAAATGAACCCAATTTTCACTATTTATTGCTGGTGAATTTTCCAAGCCCAGGAGCACTAGCATCGATTTTAAATTCTAAATGCGATTGCTTACCGGGCACTTCTATTTGATCTGGATCCTCGTCATCATCGAAATCGGAGCCCGAATCGTCTTCATCGAAATTGTCATTGTCGTCATCAGCATCCAACAGTGTTTTTCGTTTCTTCGATGTCTGTAATGGAAAAATGGCATGCAGGTTTTATTATCTGATATTATTAAAACAAAAATAAAGTATCTAAAGACATTGTTTTTATTAACAAATCTGTAAGTGCATAAAGTTTATTCTTATGCCACGATATTAAAGGCAAATAATAATAAAATGTATTGTTCATCCATAGATACTTATAGATTTCATTGGTACTTTTATGAGCTGACTTTCAAGAACATATTTAATAGTTGGTGTTGCTCTAAATTTCTTTCAGTGCACTAGTAAAACGAACGACATCGCGAATTTAAATCGATATTTTCATAGTTTCCCAGCTCTTCTCGTGCTGAACACAAACATGACGCGAACACTCAAAAAAATATCATAAATATTGAAACCAACACACACAAACAAACACATAAATGACTACGAAAACAAACATGAAAAATGACACTAAAGAAGCACGAAAAACCGCATCTATTTTCGTAGCACACTTTCGAGGGCGAACCAAAGTGCGTGGACTTCCCCGGATGTTTAGAAAAAACGGCACAAAAAGCACGAGAAAAAAATGCGCACGCGGCGTGTAGAAAAAAAAACGAGGGAACCCCCCAATCGCAAACGGGCGGAAAAAAATATAGATATAAAATGCCAGGGAAAGGGATATATATATATATATATATATATATAATAAATATATAAAGGGAGAGCACACTCACAGTGTTTTGGGTGGAAAAATGCAGGACCAACGGTCAGATGCTTTGCGTCGCCGGTTGGATGAGGTTCTGCGGAAGATCCTGGGATCTGTTACTGAGAACCACTGGGCAACTAGGCAAACGAAGCACAACAAAGTAACCTGGAACCACCTCTTTGTTCACAAATTACGGGCACTATTTTTCAGAGTTCGGGAGAAACTGTGCGACTGGCTCGATGCTCGTGTGGGAGCCAACTACCCAAAAACCTCGGCCGGAGTTCGAAGACCGGAGTTGTCGAGCAGCCATGGGCCACTTTGCCAGTTTGCCAGCCAGTTTGGAATACCACCGAAAACAAACCCAAAATGGAAATTTCACAGCGAGCACGAGCACAACGCACATAGTACAAGCAAAGTTTGGGCTGCAGTTTTTCGACGGCCAGCGACAGGAGGGGTTAAACGGGGTTACCAACGGGTTAAGCAGGGTGTTATGGGTGCTACGGGCCCGACCAATGGGGTGGGTTTTTGGCCAACATATCTCCACGGTCAGGACGACGAAAGGCAAGAACGGAGAATGGAGAACGTAGAACTGCGAACAGGCCGATAAACAAACGCGAGAGGCCAACCCCTTGGCGAAGGATACAGTGGGTTAAGTTCGAAGCAGCATGTCCCAATTATATACTCATTAATTTCCAAACAGGGATCATAATTTTAGAAATATTTCATATTTTATTATTCTTCATTCTTTTCATTGATTTTTTATTTAAAAATATATGCTTTATTAATCGAGATGGTTTCAATAATAGCCGCGGACCACAGTGCTCCACTTTAGAACGAAAAGGGGGTTGGCATTTTCCCACCCCCTCCGCTTGTGGAAATTAAACGAAGTAGCAACAACAAAATGTTTGGCATGCAGAGATACGAAGTTTCCTCCTTTATGCGGAATATGCATGTGCTTCCTCTGCTCCCAGAAACCCCACATCCCACGCCCCACACCAAGCACTCACACCATCCCCTCAACCCTTCTAGCCACCCCTCTCCAACCCCTTTAAACAAAAGGGTTTTGGCTCAGTTGGCAGTTGGAAGCGGCCGAGGGGTTGGTCAGGGGGAGTGGAGCAGGTCGAATGTTGGGGGGCAGGAGGAGCAGCAATCTCCAGCGCATGTACAGCAATTAGAGCAAGACAGACTGCTGTGGCTGTGGATGTGGGCACGTCCTTGGGGAAGGGGCAGGGTGCTGGTGGGCGCCGGAGGGTGGCGACGGGTCTGGTTGGCTCGTTCGCTGGCTATATGCGTGCGAACATATATACCGTGTGCCTCTGTGTGCTCCGGGATAAAACAACTGGCAAGGGACTTGGGCCAAAAGCAAAGCAAACAGAAGCAGCCGAGGCAGTGAGCACAGTGAACAACCGCTGGAACGATCGATCACTACATGAAGTGATCTACGGCAGTACGATATACTCTCAAAATTGTTCCAATCAGATTTCAAAAACCAGCTTAACTCAAGTAATCACTTTTTTTAAAGGGAATATAATTATATTGTATTTGGCTAGGAGTGTACATAGATAGATACTTAATTAATTAATCATTTACATCAAAGTCATTTATTTAAGCTCAATAGACAAAAATGATTAGCATCTGAAATGCATTCATCAACGAAAAGATAGTTCTCACTCCCAAATCAATCTTAGCTCTGCAATATTTCACCCACACCTCCGCCTGGTAATGGATTGCAACCTTTTTGTTGACACACAAAATAAAATCAAAACGAATGACCTTGCAACAAGAGAAATGTTGAAAATCTGTGGCCAAAAACATGTGTTTCCAGCAACTACCCTCTCACACAAATAGAAACATCAACATGTTGTTGCCAAAAAAAAAAAAAGTTGGTATGAATTACGAAAAATAAACAGCCACAACATTAACCCTTATCAACAGGGTTGGCGAATGAAAAAATAAAAACAAAAGGTGCGGATAAAAACGGACAAAATGGACAAAAAAAGGACACAAACAAAGGCCAAGGAAAATAGACCTGAAAAATGTTACAAAAATTGGGAGAGATTCAGCTAATGAACGCTCCCAGGAGTTGGCAAAGAGATGTTGACCGGGCCGAGGAAGATGTGAAAGGCGCAGGCGCCAAAAAACTCGGAATGCAGTGGCCAAAGCGGACACGGCGATACATAACATGGCTCGTAGGACCACTTACCCAACCTCCCCAATCAGAAATGCACTGGCTGCAGCAGAGGAAAAGCAGCGCAGCTTGTGTGGGAGGGGCAAATCGCATTTCTCAGGATGCATTTCTGAGCTGCAGTTGCACCAACAGCAGTTCTACAGTGAAAACCCCTTAGCGAGGATTCCATCGAAAATGGCGTTAGCGGTGTCTCCGCCAGGGGTTAATCGCGCCTGCTGAGCAACAAGTGTGCGGAAAAAAACATGAAATAATAACGAATAAATCGGGGTAAATAAACAAAAATCAAATCTATCTATCTATATAATCCTTATCAAGAAAACAAATTGTGAATCGAATTGTTATATCCGCATAGGGATATGGAGGAATGAAAGTTACTTTCTTTGCACATAAAATCACTTCACAAATCAATCACTTTAAAGCTGCGGTATTTGTAAAAAACTTGTGTAGTTAAATGCTGGCATTACTGTATCCAATTCCCAGTAATTGATAAATGCCCAATGACAAAAATAAATATTAACATATTTTATAAAAAATTATTCTTTGAATAGTTTAGTAACTTTATAACGGACAATAGGATACTATATAATTTAAATTACAATTGTAGGAATTGTATGCCAATAGTTTTGATTCAATATTCAAAACGATGCCGCCCCCTGAAAAATACTTGTCATCCTCAAATTCAATGATGCATCATAGCCCCATCCCCCGCCCTTGGTCTTAACCCACATGTTGCCCCTGAGTCGCATGGCCTTAACCCTAACCTAGCGCAACTTTTGTCGACTGAATTCGTTTAACTCGTGTGCGGGGGAAAAAACGCCAAAACTAAACTCAGCGTGTGTGCACGAAAGAGAGGGCCGAGCGCGAAGAGGGCGTATGAGAGGGAGAGAAAAACACATGGTTCCAGGCCACGCGAATCTGCAAAATGAAATGCTTCCATAGAAATTACAGAAGAAAACAATTGCAATTAAAAAAAAAACAACAACAAGGTGGGGGTGGACGAGGGATGAGCGAAAGGCGCAAGAAAAGGGAAAACAGCAATTATTGAATGAGTTGTCTACTGCTGCTCCTTCTTCTCATTAGAGAAGTCCGCTTCTGCAGCCGCTTTGTTTTTGTTTAATGCATGTGAGGGGGTGTCAGTGTGTGGGTGAATGTTTGTGTGCCTGTGTCAAAATTTAGCAACAAAGAAATTTATATTAAGTCATGCTATGGAAACAACAAAAAGGCAGCTAACTTAAACATACCATTTTGATCCTCCAATTGCTAACGGTGGTTGTTCTTGATGTTTGTCCCTTCGATGCTTCTTGTTGATGTTAACCACAAAAAAAAAAAAAAAATCAACAGACCGCGCACCCACGCGTTTTTCGTTCTTTTCTTGGCTTTTTTTTATGTGTGTTTCTTTGAAGTTTATGGATTATTTTTTTTTAAATGCGTTTTTGAAGCTGTCAACGGAACAGAACAATTGTGCGGCAAGTTAGATAGGAAATGCAGCTAAAATAAAAGGCTGGACTCCGCAATTTTCAGCGCGTTAGAAATGTTTTTGTTGTTGTTGTTCTTCCCGTTGCTATTGCTGTTGCGATAATGACTGCATGCGTGTGTGTGTTGTGTTGAGTGTGTTTTTCTGTTGTTGCTGCACGCGGTATTTCGCTTCGGATAAATTTGATCGTATGTGTTGTACCGCGCAATACACGCAAAACGAGAAATCGGAATTAAGGAGGAAGGAAACAAGAACGACACGAGAACGAAGCGACGAAGCCGAAAACACACGTAACAAGCCAACTATCGCAACTAACGAGATGCCAACTAGATAGAGCTGGAAAAACATCGATGGGAATCGATAGCGGTGAAGCGAGAAAATAACAGCTTGGCGATTATTGATAAGAGTGCCGATGTTTATTATAACTTATATTTGGGCACACTTATTTATATCGTGTTTGCTCTAAACATATTAAAAGCTTAATATTTCTTACAATATGAATGTATGGAAGATGTATTAAAAAAATATATACATAAATGAAAACATTTTAAATTGTACAAAGCGAGGTTTAATTACCTTATTTGGTATTTGAAAAATCTATCGGGCTTGCACGCGGTGCACACAAGACTATCGATCAGAAACGGCAGCTTTTTTTTTTTTATATTTCATAATATATATCCGTTAATTCCTATTACGTTAAAAAAATGTATATGCAAACTTAACATGGTAAATGAGAAGAGAGTTTCTGCTGTTGCATTTAAATAAATGATGTCAACTACAATGTATATTAATGCATTTAAATATGATATGCCACCTATAATGTTCAGCTAATTAGTTTATTATTTATTAGAGGAAATCATAAAAAAATATTAAAAAAATATATATACACATTCAAGATATATACATTTAAGATCCGCGTGCGGTATTCATTTGCAAAATTTCTGCAAACTTCGACGCTATCGATAGGTATCGATTAGACTTTTTTCTCCACCTCTAGCACCACATGTGTGTTGTTGCTTGGGCATCAAAATTTGTCAGTAAGTCTGGTTTTCCCGCTTTCAATTTCGCAATCCGCCGACACAAGTCCTTAAAGTCCGCAGATTTCAGACTTTCCGCATAACTGTTTGCTGTGGAGAAGATAAGGAACCAGAAGAACCGGTACTACGCCGAGACAGGACTCAGGATAATATCAAAGGTTTCCACGGACACGAAAAGGAATCCACATAGCTAACAAAATGCCCAACGACACTGTGGTAAAGGTGCAGGAGTACAAGGACACGTTGATCCTCAAGGCAGAGATGCTGATCACCAAGGGGTTCCCGGAGAATATTGTCCGGCTGAACGAGCTGCTGGCCACGCCAATCTTCAACGAGCGCAACTTCGAAGAGGTGCACCAGGACCTCAACATCCCGGTCTTGCCGCCACTTCTGGTTAAGAACGAGTTGGAGGATCCCGAGTGTCCGCCCAACAAGCGTCAGCGCGTGGATGTCATCGTCTCCGGGCAGCCTGTCATGGGACTGCCCGCCGGTACAGTGCCGTGCAACAAGCCGCTCTGCGAGATGATCAAGGTCGTCAAGCCTATCATCAGGAAGCTTGTGGAGGATTGTAAGTACACCGTATTTAAGCGTCTCAACATTATAAATGTTTTTATACTATTTAAGACCCCCTTCAATTTTCCTAAAACAATTAATTCCAAGAATTCGTAACATTCGAACGGTACAAATCCAATTAGCTCTACTTTTGCCTGGCATTAAGTTTTTTTTAATGAATACCTAGTAATTCCTGAATTGATTTCTTCTGCAGCCAATCTACTTAAGATGTGGATCTCTTTTATGATACCCAAGATCGAGGATGGCAACAACTTTGGCGTGTCCATTCAAGAGGACACGCTGGCCGAAATTCAAACTGTGGAATCCGAGGCGGCCGCCTTTTTTGACCAGATATCGCGCTACTTCCTGTCGCGTGCCAAGGTGGTGTCCAAAGTGGCCAAGTATCCGCACATTGATGATTATCGGCGCGCAGTCGTCGAGCTTGACGAGAAGGAGTACCTCAGTTTGTGGCTGGTCGTTTGCGAGGTCCGCAATCGCTACTCCTCGCTACACGACATCGTTATTAAGAACCTCGAGAAGCTAAAGAAGCCGCGCTCCTCCAATACAGAAAGCCTGTATTAGGCTAGGTATTTCCAAAGCCCGAGCTTCTACTTTTTTTTTCCTTTCCATCATCCTACTTCTTGATCAATAATCAGCCCGTAGAGCGGACGTTCGACAGTGTCACTACTCAAAAAGCTAAGATTTTCCACTTCGGTTTACAAACATCAAAATTCATTCAGTTGAAGAGCAGTTATTAAGCAATAGCTGTAGCCTAACTACTATAAACTATTAATCCATTTGTACTACGTCTAGAATGTAATGTCGAGATTAGCGTACAATACAAGAAACCGATGCTGTATAGATTCCACTAATAGCTATAGCTATGCATAAAAAGAATAGGCGGACTCCATTGACACATTTTTTCAACATTTCCTAATGTATATTATTAGAACGGGCGCCCCTCATACGGAAAATGTCCTTAAAAATGTGTGAAAAATAAATCTTTATGAGTGATTCGCCCCGTATAGGTAACGCTGTGCTTGTTTTTTTCTTGTTGCCTATGGGTTCTACTTTTGGGATTGATATCTATCGCAAAATCGAAACAGGCGCCCCCCAGACGATTAATAAGGTGGAAATTATTGCATTCGATTTAACAGTTCAGAAAATTAACGTGACTATGAATTAAAAATGCCCGCCAAAAATTCATATAGTAAATTCTTCTGCGTTCGATATTTGTTTAAAGCTGACAAGAAATCTACCAATTCTGTATATATACACAATTTTCGATAGATTATGAAAGAGACAATTTCTTTAAGTGTGTTTGCCAGACAATAGCTGCCTGCAATACTATAGCTGCCTGCTACGGCACTTCGGTTCGAACATGTTCGCTTCAAACGCCCGCCAAACAGAAAATTCAAAACACCAAACGGTTTTAAAAAAAAGGAAGTGTATATTAAATAGATAAAGAACATAATTACTATTTACAGCTAGTACTATCGGATTTATATTTACAACTAATTCACACATACATACATAGAAAAATTAAAAACTCTCTAGTTTTTATTCACAATTTTAAAAACTCACTTAAATTAGCTGACCGAAAACAAACAAAATAAGAATATTTCTGCGGGAGTATGCTAAATTCAGTTACGGGGATTATTTATAGTAATGCATTAAGATAGTGCTAATACTTTCGATTGCTATTATTTTTTTATGTATTTTCTTTTGTTCTTAACTCGTGTCCAGTATATTGGAATTTCGGTTCGATTTCGAGGCACTTTTAATTTGTTATTGGCAGTGGTTAAGTATAAATTCTATATTCGGAATTTTCTCGACGTTCTCTACAACTTAGCCTATAAGGCTTAAATCTATATATGACAATAACACTTTTCACAAAGATTATCAACGTTTTGGGCTTAGCTAAATCTTTAGACCTAAGCCCTGCACTGACATCAGCTAAATACAAAGCAAGCTCTTTAAATTTTTTAGATTTCAAGACATTGCAATCAAAATGTAATTAGTTTTTTTTCGTTGGGGGTAACTCTTAATTGTTTAGCATTCTTTATTTAGTTGAAGATGTTTTAAAAGCACCATTTGGAAAAGGTGTTGCATAAATATACTTTTTACTTTTAGGGAATTAGGTTTGAACTGGAATTTATATTTAGCTGATTCCAGTGACGGAATCCGGGCTATTAATTCCATCTGATCGCATCCACAGAACTGAACTTAACCCATTTGTATTAAGTAAACGAAATGGCACATTGAACCACAACCCACATGACCCACATGACCTACATGACCCACTTGATCCACAGTGACCCATTTGATCACATGTGGTGACCCCACCAGGCGGCGCTGGCTTGGTAATAGCCATCGTTTCCCCAGCTGAGGATGCTAAGAGGTGGCGGCGGTGGTGTCAGCGAAAGTACGTCCACGTCGCTGTCGTTGCTACTGTTGCTGCTGTTGTTGTTATTATTGTTGTTAATGGACTTATCCGTAGTCTTTTGCCAGCCATGTCGTGGCTGATCGGAAACAGGAAGTCGCAGCTTTAGACGACGTCGACGCCTCCGACGGCGCACCAAATCCCAGCCAACGGTGCCCTCTTGTTAGAAAACGTTATGCGTATTCTTTGATGGCGCCAGGAAGGGCTTCTCCTCGTTCATCTTCTCCAGATTGCCGCTTAACGTTGGATCGGTGGGTCGGATGCGCTTGAAGAAGCCAACCTTCCACAGCACATAGGTGACCAGCGCAAGGAGGAGCAGACCGCCCACGATGCCCAGGATGATAATCAGCCAGGGTATCGATGTGTCGCGCTGTTGGTTCCTTAACTCGGGATAGGCCCGTGTCTCCACCTGGTAAAGAATAGTATGTAAACGAATCCTCGATCTCGTTACCATAGAAAACTCACCTCTATGTTATTGTGATCCATCACCTCGACGCCATAACTCTCGGGAATTTGGGCAGTGGCTGTCGAGAAAATCCTGACCCTTTCCACCCGAGGATACTCACTGACCAGCGTCGAGTTCCACAGGCGTGCCTTGACCACCACCTGAGCCTCGGACAAAGCGGGCATGTTTAGGATTTCGCACTCGATGCGGACGCAGTTTGTCGTGCCCTTAGTGCAGTCCAGCTCCACGATGTCCTGCTTCTTGCCATTCGATCCCGCCGCATTGCTACTCTCGGGATCGTACATTAACCTCTCCAGTCGCGTCACCCGTTCTAGGAAACTGCGACGGACTCGATTGCGGTTTGATTGAGAGTCATCCGAATGATCATCCCGGTGGCTGCTGGAGAAGTAGCTTCTCTGCGAGTGGATCAAGCTCTTGTTGAACGAATGACGCGAATGCGAGGGGAACATTCTCATCTGGGCCGGAGCACTTAAGTAGGCTGGATTTTCCCTAGAACCGCTGGCCAAATTCAGCGGATTGACATATTCCTTGGCCACATGGCATTCGCCCTGGCTGACTTCCACAGTGGGTACTTGCTCCAGATAGAGCAGATACTGAACCGGTCGACCGCTCTGGGGATCACTGTACAGTGAGTATGGCCATTGGATGACCATTTGTACTTTCGGCGCCGTGGATGGTCCCTCATTGAAGATGGTGAACATGTGATGAACTTGGGAGCCCACATCGTCCATACCCATCGGACCATGTCCTTCTGTCTCGGTGGCGGCAGTACTTGCAACCGAATTAGCCACACTCGATCCACTGTAGAAACTCTGCTCGGGTATGGCCCAACCTCGGAAGTTGAGCTTTGCCCGACGCACCACATTCACGCGAAGATCCCGCTCGGGACGTTCGGGTCCCACCAGCTTGGAGGTGGTATTTGCGAATATGTGGAATAGCATGATCTTCTCACTTGGCTCCAATCCTTTGGGCTGGAATCGGATGGTCACAAACGTGGTGGTGTCGCGCAGCATGGGATTACCAAGGCTGCAGGCAACCAGGGTGGTATTGTAGCTATTGCACGTGGCATTCGTCTGTGGGTTGGGTGAAATGGGAAATACGGGTTAGAACCTTTGAAGAATTCACGGAACTTCTGGTAACCACTTACTGGCTTCTTGGTTGCCACATATGAAACCCCCGCCTGATGGGCGATGAATAGTTGAGCTTCGTAAGCAGAATCCGCCAGATTGCTCACATTGATGCGGACCTCCAGTTCCGTTTCATCCAGAATCAGGGTGTATTCGTTGTCTAAATTTTGATTAGAAAAGAAATAGATTACAATCTGTAGCATCTCACAACCATAGGATAGACTCACCTGAGGACTCAGTGATGTTTGGCTCCACCCGGATGACCAGGTTGCTCTCACAGAGATCGTCATCGCCACAGTCTTTTTGGAAGGTGCCGTCGAAATCGACATGCGCCTGGGTCTGATCCAATATCGGATTGAGGCGTACCAAAGCAGAATCGGCCAATGGTGGTTCCACCAGCGAGTACTTCAAACGGAAGCGCACGGGAGTCTGGATATCCCGGGTATTGGCCTTGATGTAGCCCGTGACTGCCTGGCATTCCATCCTTCCATTCGTGTGCACTCTCACCACGCGACTGAGCACATTGGTCCGCTTATTGTCCCGATCGAAGAAGAAGACCCGAGAGAATTTCTTTAGGTGATCGAAGGTTTCTGCCTCGACGCTATATGCCAGCCGGAGTTCCTTGTTCTTCTCATCGTACGGTTCAATGCTGCAACATGCTCTGAACGTGAAACAGGTGAGATTACTGGACGGATCGGCCAAGCAGCCGGGCGTATTTGGATCCATGTTGCGCAGCTCGTCGCGCTGCACACTCGTCTGGATGCTGATGATAGGTCTGGCCAGGAGTATCACGGCTGCCGAGGAGTTGAATGCTCCGATTACCACATCCGGATAGGAGTTATCATCCAAGTCCGTGTTGCCGGATATAGAGATGCCAAAGGTGCGAATCGGTTGACCATTGGGTACGGTTCCACCCAGTTCCGAGGCCAGGATCTTCTGGGCGGGCTTGGAATTTAGGCCCTGACTCGAGCCCAAGTAGATGTAGACCACGCCATTGCCCTCGTATGGTGCTCCCACGGCCAGATCCTCGCAGTTATCCTTGTTCAGATCTCCGATGTTGGCCAACGCCAGGCCGAAACGACTCTCCACAGGTCCCGTCAACTTAAGTGTGTACTTCACGGGTAACGTATCCTGGATGTTCTGGTACACGTACACAGCTCCACCTTCCGTTTTCGTGAAGTACAAAGGAGCTGCCACTATTAAATCCGGCCTGTGATCTCCATTTACATCGGCGGTGGCCAGTTCATAGCCAAAACTCGAACCGAATTGCTCACCATCCAGGATCGAGTGCACCGGTATCGGATTATCGGTGGACTTGTCGAAGATCACCACCTGTCCATGACCTTCCGATCGTGGAGCCCCAGCCGCATACGACATGTGGCCAAAGAATCTGCCACCGGTCACCGACATACCGAGATAGCTGTACTTGTCCACCGGCGAGTTCAAGTCCGAGTGATCACTGTAGTAGGTCGTCTTGTCGCGCTGCAGATACTCCCCGCCCACCTGAGTCACCCAAATGGACCCGCGCCATGTGTACGGTCCAGGGGAACCCAACACCATGGTGTCATCGTCCAGTAGGGCAGCCGATGTGCCCGCCTGGCACAGTCCATAATCCTCGTGTTGCCTGATGGATACAGAAGGGTTCAGATTATTAGGGACATAACTACATCTGTACTTTAGTCTAGGATAAACACTATGAGTCGCTGTAGGTTTTAGTGATACCAACCAAATTGGATATCAAAATAAAAGTGACGTCCAAACATTCTCCAGTTCATGTGAGGCCCACATTGGCTTAATCTATTCCCGCATCGGGACATTAATAGATGACCACGGTCAACAAAAGGACTCTTTGGACGCCCGTATCTTTTTTCCTGTCATTTGTCTATTCCCGAATGGAGTTGTGCGTTGGACATTAATGGATGACCAGGGTCAACATTTGCCTGTTGACCACACAACTTCACCTCTTTCCAACTATATGTTCCTTATATATTCATTTGTTTTTTTATGTAACCCCCTGCTTATTCCCGAATCGAGTTTGGACACGCGAGTTTCACCTCGATGAAAAATTGCATATTCAGAATGATGACAGGCCTGCCATCCCAACTGCCCCTTCCCCATTCCCTTATGCCCACCTTTGACCTCCCGTTCCCAACCGCTCCTTGATTTCGGTCATCATGTGGGTGCGGAATCCCCATATATTTTTACTTCCAAACGCTCCCTCCATTTAAATAAATTAAATTTCACCTTTATGAGTGTGCGTTTTTTACCCTGCAACGATGTTATTGCGGTGACCCTGCTGCTCCCAACCCCTGAACCTCGTCCAACTCCCCCACTTTTCCCCAATGCCACACACACTGCATGCTAATTGGGCGAAACAGCCCCGCATTATTCAAAGCTGGAGATAATTCACCTTGACACTTTTCCTTCGCTCCCTCCCCCGGCCAGGAAAAGCAAACAACTGACCCTTGTCAACTGAGAAATGGAAGAGTATGGGTATGTAAAACATTTATGTTGATTACATCAACCTGATCAATGGCGATGACCTAGGACAAACCGCAATGGAATGGATTATGAAATCTGATCGAGCTAATCCCACATAGCTCAATAAATATCTTGAAGGTCGGGATAAGAGTACTGACCTTTGCACTGGTCGTCCTTTGCAGGGCTCGTGGACCTCTTCGAACTGCAGATCGTTCGTTAGGAGATAGCAGAGACCCTGTCCATAACGATTCTCTCGCACGATGTAAATATAGCGATGGGCGCAGACGATCACCTGCAATATTATGCATAGATTTATAAAAATTTCAATTCGAATTAAGGTTTATTCCGTTTTTAAGTGCGATAGAATAGTTAAATGTAAATATTAGATGTTGGATGTTATGATTTTAGCATTTTGGATTGGATTCACTTACCTTTCCGCCGGATCCGTTGGCCTGTAGGGGATTCGATCGCACCGTAACGCCCATCCATTGGTTCTTCTTGATTTCGTCATTTCCGGGCGGTGAAAGGATTTCGCTGTCGAAGGCTGAGCGAATAACGGTGAATTCGAGGACAGAGAGAAAGAGAGTGCAGAGAGAAATTGCAATGTTAGCAATTGCCAAAAAATATGTATCTAATGTGTTATCGTGTTTGTGATTGTGTACATTTGTGTGTGTGTGTGCATGTCAGCAATAACAACAATAATAATATAACAGTAACAACAACAACTGTAACGGTAATTATAACTAATAATTAATAACTTTATAAAACAACAAGTAGTATGCATTATCAACAGTTTATATATTTCGAAATGGTAAGAACAACACTAATCATTCACATATTTACATACGTACATATTTACATCTGTACAGTAGGGTGGAACTTAGTTGGAAAAGTGTTACAAATGTGACCAAATGTTCTAAACTGGGCTTATCGTAAAAAATCGATTTAATACTCATACGCCAAGTATAAAATTTAATCCCGATTAAATAGGATTTTGACCGCTTGCAAATACAAGTAACGCATTTTTTGAAATCAGAGTCCGGCTAATTTTGATTTCTTTTTAGATAACACCACATATTATTTGATCTTAGGTCCCTTAGATATTTAGGATCAATCCTTTAAATAATGAAGTCATATTACAAAAAACAGATCTGAGATATTAATGATATATTCATAGAATTATTCAAATAATGGAATTTGTGTAATATACAGTTCGTAAAATCGCTTAAATGATTAATGGTAATGCTGATTAATCTTTGATTGGTGGGCTACAAATATGTATGTATGTAGGTTTAATTAGAAAATCTCTATTATTTTGAAGTAAACCTGAAGTCTCCTTAAGTAATAGTAGTATTGGAATTACATTATACACAGTAAACCCAATATTGTGTTGTATTTGCTGGTCCACCCCGAATTTCATATGGAACCGGAAATCGAAATTGAAACAAAAGCGATAAAATGCAAATTCCAAGCGACTTCAAACTCCGAACAATTCAATTATTTACAGCTGATTTTCGGGCAACATGTTTTTTGATTATTTCTCATTTTTTTTGTTAAATGCTGGCGGCATGTTGCACAAAAAGAAAAAAGTGGAAGGAGAGGTAAACAAAAAGTTGTTGATTAAACGAAGCATGAAACGAAGCAAAAGAGCGGCAAAACAAAAATGGAAAGCGCAGCCGCAAAAGCGAGAGAGAGAGCCGAACGAAATTGATTTAGAATGCATTTTAAAGCATCAAAGTGTTGAAATATGATAAATGATTATTATACGTGCGAGGGGAAGAGAGATAGACAGTGGAGTTGCAGTGCACTGAAACAAAATCCGCTAACTGTTTTCCTAGTTGTCTAACACTGGTTGTGGTATGGTAAAAAGAGTCGATAAACATTTTCCAACTTCACCTTTGTGTGTAAGTGTGCAACAGAAAGTTGAATCGAAATATGTTTTAATCAACCCAATTTCTTTTCGAACTTCTTTCGGTTGCCTTGGAGCGTGGGCCGTTCTTGACGGGTTTGACGCGTTTTAAAACGCGCCCGTCTGTCGCGTTTGCGCAGTGAAAGTCGCGCAGCTGGAAGAGCCGCCCAGTGCCACTCCCCCTTTCCACTCTTCAATTTGCCCCTTTTCTGCGTTTCTGACATTGGGCCGACTCGAAAAGAATTCAGTATTCTGAAGGTAATGGGGAAAAAAGGGGGTTATGGTTAATGTGCAGCAATGCAAATAAAACCTCACCCAAAGTCCCGCGTTTTAGTGACCGCCCCCCTATTTCGCCAACCAAAAATTCCGCACTATTTTCGCTCAAGAATTCGCTTTACTTTTACAATTTGCAGTTATTTTTATGCCCCAGCCAACATTTGTTTTGCCCCTCATGCGTGCACAGCGAAAAAATATTAAAATACAACGTATAGTAACCCATTTCTGAAATTATCTGACGATTCCGATTGTTGTTCTGTTGGGGATAGTAGGGGATCTAATGTGACTTTTAGTTTACTGAACTTCTGCTAGAATTATTCTCTGTGTAGCATAATGTTCTGCACTTCGTTTTGGTATTTTTTGCTGTGCTCATAGTTTGAGAAATTTGTCACGTTCTGGGGCGGCGCCGTTGGCAAAGCCCACTTCTTTGGCTTTAGTATGTTTTTTTTTTTAGAATATTTCAGACGTTTCATTCTTCTTCTTTTGAAACTGCCACGCTCTGATTGCCAAAAGAGCAAAGAAGAAGAGCGGAGCCGAAGGAGAAAGAAGAAGAGGCAATGGAAACCCGGTCACAGTGACGTTCAAAAAAATGCAGACGACCCACTTGCATGTTAACACTCGACTGACAGAGGGGGTCATAAACACCCAGCAGTGCAAAAGCGCAAATGGATCTACATACGAGTAGAAACTATGCAAATGCTTAATACTCTTTTAAGCATTTTACACTAATTCAGCACATCAATGCTTAATACCGATGTAAAGACGATGTATATTTTTGGCACCGGTAATTGTATAAGAAAGGTATCATTAGTCGGAAAATCTTCAAGCACAAAGATATAAAGTACGAATATATATCATATATTATGTCACTGCAATGTGAATTTCTGGAAAAACATATGACACCCTTTACGAGGGTGTAAAGTTGAGGCACCAGCTGCCATGGCTATATAATTAGCGCTAAATGAGTTGCCAATTGAAGCCGCCGAAATTGTGAAGCCGCGTTTATGGGGCTTTGGGGTTTTTCAAGAGGCCCTAGTTCACAATTTCTCCCCAATGGTATTGGGTAAAAATTCTGAGAATCGGTTGGGCATGCTGGAGGAAATGGTTAACATGTGAAGCCGATAATGAAGTTGTCGCTGGAATCGAAGCGTGCAAATGGCCCCGAACAAAAATATTCAGAATGCCTTCGTATATTTGTTGGAAAATATTTATAGCTTAATTGGATAACAGGGGCAATTATGGTGATTATATTTTAATTTGTTAAGAAATTTGCTAGGGCAGATGTGACTATTGTCACCAAACGACACCATTAAATATCATCAGTCTTACTACTGATTTGGTTATCACGTAAAATTGATAAAAACTTATTAATAATATTATAACAGACTCATTGATTTTTGTGCGGAGAGCTGATTTCTAATATATGTGAGATAGTTATAGACATTTAATTAAATAGGTGAGCAAAAATGCGCATTTGTACAGCTCGATGTGTAGTTTTAGATACGTTTCAATGTTATATGTCTATGTAAATACATAATATCTGATTGCAATTAGTGCGCGCATGCGTGGTAGGTCAGTAAAAGTAACAGTAAAAGTAAGAGTGAGGTGCAAGCAATATGGCGGCCATGGGCATGCGTGCGTGACTGTACATTCGGTGATCGCAGATATTCCAGATTTGCAAAATGTATAATTATGTGTATACTAGCAAATTATTTACTTTTGGGGCTGGGATGGGTGCACTGAATCGAAAGTATGATAAATGCCGGGGTTAATTCAACTCAATTTCAAATTCAAATCAGTAGGTGAACGTATCAAAGCGCAAACCAACGGAATGAAATCTGATTACGGCATACTGGTTATACGTATAAGTGTATATGTATATAGGTCGTTCGAATACTGAATGGGTGTTAGCGGTTGCGATGAGATGCGCGATCCTTGATTGGGAATCGGGTGGTATTAGGGATCGGTTTTTGGTGGGCAAGACAACAATTAAAGCACCCAAAACCACTTACGCTTATTAATCTCATATGCTCCGTTCGCTAAGGGATTCGTTCGTTCGATTTATCGAATGGCAAATATCGAAAAGATTTGTCAGTATTTTTGGATAATTGGAGTTGGTCGGGTTAGGATTTCAGGTTGAGGTAGAGACACAAATGAATTTCTCAGTTATGCGCACCGAATACGAATTTGGATTTTGGCGAAACCAAATAGGTAAGAGGGAGAGCACAAAAAATAAAAACATAAGAAAGAAAAAAGAGAAAAAAAGATCAAATCAATTAAAATTAAATTAAATGTAATCATCGATATCAGTATTTGTGTTTTATATATTTTGAATAAGATGCTAGGACAAAAATCGATATCTATACAGTAGGTACTAGTGGATAATACGAGTATATACGAGTAATAATAGTAAGTGCTCATCATGTGATCGAACGATTCAAGGTCTATACGCTTGCAAAGTTAATCGTACGGATCAACATGTGATCGATAAAATATTATTTAATGCGTGGAGTCACACGCTATATTTTTGGTAGACCAATCGACTTAGGGACAACCCCAATTTCATTTCCAATGACTCTTCGAATCAATCGCTTGCAATGACCCCCTTTTCTTATCGATCACAACGTTTTCTCCTACTTAACACTATAAACAAAAGAGTTTTAAATGTTAGATACGTTTAGTCACAGGTCTCTATACAGCTTTTGGCAATCGTTTATGTACAACTCGCAGACTAAGTAGGAATCCAAAAAATAAAAGATTGGGGACAACTGAAAATGCGAATCGGTTAGCTAAAAGGCCCGAATGATCGTTGACCCATTGGCACTCCGGTTAGTCACTAGGCGGGAGGGGGATTCGGTATCTACGACTATGACTAGATCTATATTATAGGTACATATATGTATTTTTAAGACTGGATCGAGCCAATCATCCTGCACCAATGAATGGGGGTTTAAAGTAGAAAATAAAAGGGGTACAGGTACAAAAATTGGATTAGCAGTTATCGACTTAATTTGACTTATACTAATCATAAGAACCTATAGACTTAAGATGTGAACATACAAGTATATGTATTTATATTAAGCATTTAAGTACTAAAGATCCTAGTTAGTTGCTATCCATTACGGATATGATTCACTTACATCGCCTGCCATCGGTGATCACTTGTTCGCAGTCATCGAAACGCTGTGTCATTGGACACCGCCAGAGGGCGCCAGAGAGTGTAGTGTTCGGCTGTCGATTTTGATCCAGTGGAGCTCCCACTAAAACACTGAAAAATAAATAAACAACATACGTTTAAGTATGAGAATAAATTTGTAAAATTTGTGATGCATATGCATAACCTATGGGGTAAATCAAATATAGTTTAATATGTTCTAATAATCCCATAATCATTCACAACCAAAATGTAATTTATTCCATCTGCTCTATCCAATGCCAGACTTTGTTGTCTTTTACACATGAATGGTATTTTTGATCATACATCTCGGGTACCCGGGACTTTAACACTAGCGTGATATTTTTGATTTCCGCTCAAGTGAGAAATAACAGAATTTGAATACGAAGCCACCTGCTATTTTCCATGTGCATATATTTGAACTTAACGACTTGGTAAGCTGATCCAACCACAATAACCGCCCAAGACAAGCGATCTGTGGTCAGTCGCACCTCGGATCTCCCGGGTTATAGTTACACATACATAGCATAGCCATGGCTATCGACTAATTGCGGGTCGGCATTTTGCCTCCGACTGGTAATCGATTTGTAGGTGGGTTCAACTCAGACTCAAACTCAGAGACAGCGACAATTGCGACTTGGTTCAATGCACTTCAGCCTGGCTCTTCGGATTTTATTCTTTTTTCGGGGCTTGGCCATGCCAAAATGTAATTACTTCGGGCGATAAACGTGAGCAATGGGTGGGTGTAGATTTCTAAGGCGGGGGTCTTGAGAGGAGGGTCTTCGGTGACTTGGGCGCGTCTGCACGAAAGATTTCGCTAATGAGCAGGCAAATTGCCAAGGAGTTGCGAAAATGCCAGCAGGATATTGTTGAAGATTGGTGGTGAAAAAGGTGTAGTAACATGGCTACTGCGGTGAGTAGGTGAAATATATACGAGTATATGTTGAAATGAAAAGGTTGTTAATTGATATTCGATTAACTGAAAAACACAACATTTTGGTCCGAGAAATGTTGAAATTTAAACAGGTAGGATATGTGAAAGAGATGCTAGAGAAATACCATACCAAGTCTTATTGCCGATGCATGAAAGCCACGAGATGAAAGACATTTCTCCAAAAGCTAGCGACTACGACTAAATGGCAACAAAGTAGGGCCAAGAAAAGAGGGGCGGCTTGAATGGCAAACAAAAAAAATTAAGCAAAGGTAAGACAAAAAAATAAAAAATAAAAAATAAGCACCCACGTTCGCTCGCTTAACGTGTTTAACATGAATGTTCATTATCCTGCAGCCGTAAGCTTAGCCATAAACCGCAACAGCAACAACAACGGCAACAGCAACTTGCAACAACCGCTGCAACAACAACTGCAACTACTGCGACAACAACAGCTGGAATTGCATGTACGACAACTACAAAACACGAAGGCGAGGATTGGGTTTATGGCGGCCATTAAATGGCACCTACACACACCACACACACACACGCGCACACACACCATCAAAAGCAAAGGGCACTGAAAATAAAATTATTAAAAAAAATTTACGTACATATATATTTTTAGATTCCTTAAATATTTGTTAGATTTCAAAGGGGAATTTATTTATTTTTGCAAATATCAAAATGATATCAACAAAAATGAAATAAAGTTGAAAGCTTCTATTCTTTAGGAAGGTTTTGAATTGAAAAATAGTTGTATTTTTTGCTTTCAATAGCATTTGAACCCAGAGAGCCGAAAAACAAATCAATGATCTTGATAGTATTTTTCTCTGTGCATCAAGCCTCAGCAATCAACCGTCACAGCAGCAGCATCAAGAGAAAAACCCGAAAGAAAAATCGAAAATAAAAGAAATCTGTAAGTGCCCCAAAGGCAAAACTGGTGGCCAAATTGCCCATGATTGTGATGGTTAAGCGGGGTGCTGGGGTGCGGAGGGGGTGGTGCTGGGAGTGGTGCTAGTGTTGTAGGTGGTGCAAAAAAAAAATAGTAATAAAAAGAGGAGAAGGAGCCGCTCTTTATGGGCGTGCTGCAAGTTATCGCTTTTGTCGCCTGACAATTGACACATTTGCCCGTTTGGCGGTCTTAAAAACGTCAAAAATATCCTGTCAATTCTGGGTTACAAAGTTAGGAGACTATAAAAAGTTAGTCACCAAAAAAACACTGAAGAATTTGATTCCGAATATGTTACAATCAATCGATCATGCTTAGGATTAATTGATTTAACATGCAAATTAATAGTTAAAATAATATAGAACACATTTTCGGAACTGAGATAGACTTTAGTAAAAAACAATACATTAGAGTTGATTATTGCACTACCCAACACTTGTTCATTGTAGTGTTTATTAGTTAACTAAATGTTAATGTTAATAAAAATAACTCAGATTTATTGAATGTAATGATTGAATCATGAACTTTACCACTCTTCTTATATATATAAAATATATCCTACAATATTCTTAATAAGCCTTATTTATAATTAATGTATATATTTATATATTATATATTATATATATATTTAACTCTAGAGTTGTATTTTGTTAATTTAAATGTCGACATATTCCGAAAACTATGCCTAAATTAAATTTTTCGGCGAATTGAATTAGGAAACCTGTTCGCCACAAATGAGGCAAGAAAACTAGATCAAGACCCAGTCCGACTTTTGAACCGGGCTAAGACCTGCTCTCTCCTCCATTTCCCATATTTTTCACGTGTTTGTCTTGTGGTCATTAACGCTGACACTCGGATTGCAACAGACCAACAACAACAAAAAAAAAAAAAAAAATATATATATATATATAGAGAAGACGTTAAATCTAGACGCACCGACCTGACCTGAACCTGCCTCATTTTCGTTGGTTTTATGACCGGCTTTGCTTTGCTTTTGGCCCGGTCCCATATCTCTTGGAAATTGTTTTTCCCGGTTTGTTTGGACTGCTGCTGTGTCTGCTCATTTAGCAGGTGCCTGCATTTTCCCAAAGGTGATGGCAACCAAGTGGTAAGGGATATAAAACACGAGTCACATAAATCCGGTCACCAAACGCCGCTGGTTGTAAATCTTTTGACATGGCCCGAGTCCATAAAACAGTCCTAATGATCTAGCTGGAATTCCGATTTCGTGGAGATGGCGTTGGGAAGTGGGCGATTTGAGTTGGAAAACGAAGCTATTTGATTTGTTTTTCTGGATTCTGGAGCGGCTTGGTTTCTATTTTTTTTATGGCACTTGCCACTTAGCTTATCAATTAGCGGGCTAGTCAAGGGAATGCCGGGATGCCAGGGAGGCCTAAGATGGGGATTGATCCCCTCAATTATCGTGGAATCGAATCAAAATGAATACTGTGAAAAAACATTAAGTATCTTCGGAGAAATGAAAATAAAATAAACAAACGAGACATGCCAATATATCAAATCTAATAATTTACCAATGCAGTCATCTATTAAATATTATTTAATATTTTAGTTAAATATCTATATCCTATATATGGAATTTTATTTATAAAATAAGTAATACTACCATTTTGTTTTTATATTCCTAAGTTGCTTAGTTTTTATCGCAGTGTAGAAACTGCTCCGCTTGCAATTAAAATCCGATGACGCTGAACTTCTAGCCCTAGCTTTTGGTGGTGGATTTCTTGGTCTGGATCTGAATCTGGATCTGGCGAGTATAGTGCATCAAAGGGGTGGGGTTAGGAATGGGATGGCTGAAGTGCACTGGCGACGACGACTTAGAATGCGTTTAATTAAATTTGAACATTAATTGCCGCTTTAAGGCGTCGCGCGTGTCGCCTCAATTGCCGGGCTCTCGAAAACCCTTTCAAGTGGCTCGGCTATACTGCAGCCAACTTCAACGTGAATCTAATGAATCCATTCATTCAACCCACTCCACCCACCACCCGCAGCTGGAGTGACTCTTGTAAGAATTTGATTGTTTGATTGAATAAAAAAACGAAGAAAGGCGAAAGAAAGGAGATCGCTTGATGTCTTGACTCCAATAGAAAAATTCAATTATTATTTATGCAGCAGGGTGGGGTTATTAAATAACTAAGCGTAGAGAAGCTGTTCTCTATGATAAAAATATGAGTTGATGTTAGAAATATGCACTTAAAATACTACTATTTTAAAACATTTTTGTACTGAAGTTAAATACATATTTTTATGCATATTTCGCCCTTTCTTGTTGCTTTTTCCACTTGCTCACCCTTCGACGTTGGTCTCCAAATCCAAATGAGCTTATCCACCGACTTATTTTCGTAACCCCCAACCACAGAAGGAACTCCCCGAATTGCATTTGCCAGAATTGTGAGTACTTTGTTGTCTGGTCCAGCTGTGTTTGTCTTATTTTCTCTTATTTTTTTCGGTTGCTCCCAGTCGCTCCGATATTTGTGTATCTTATTAGTCATGATTATCACAAGTGTTCCCAAGTGTTTGCCATCGAGCTCGCCCAATCCCCATTATTATATTTTTAAGTGGTGCAGCATCGGCGGACTCCACTCCTCAGCATATTTATTTATTATCATTTGTCTGCCCCAAGCCAGCCAAAAAAAAAAAAAAACAAAATTCAATTCATTTTCGTCTCGCAGTGACCCCTGTGAACCCTCCTCAATACATCTCTCACCCTTTAAATATTTATGGATCTGCTGGGGACATAGATGCTATATGGTATTGGTATACGGTTGGGTTGTCTCGTCTGGCTGCGAGAAGTACCCTCTTCTAGGATCGATCTATTTCCGGCCCTCGGATGCCGTTCGGATTTCGCATTCAGGAATAGTCCAATTCCAAAAAGTTTACTTGGAAAAACTAATGTCATGGCGCCAGTGCGATAAGATGAGTGTGCTACTTATTAAATGCTGTTTATCTGCTACACAGGGGAAAAACCACAAAAATTACCATTCCAAGTTGGGAACTTAAGCGGGAAAACATCGTCCTACTTTCGCTCAGTGTTTTTTGTTTTTTGGCCTATCTGATATTTGCAAATGTGGTGATTGTGCTGAGGTGTCGCCAGGTGATGTTATTCGGGTCTAATTATGCCCGCGGGACAATCGCAGTTAGTCACGTTTCGTCTCTATGCGCATATTGTATTCTCAAGGGTGAATCGCCGTAGAGTGGGATGCGTGATTCGCAGGATACTTCCTGCTGCGGCAGGATGAAGTTATCACAGAAGGATGAGCAGATCCCGTTCCCTGCCGGCAGTTTATCTACCTGAACTCTGGTTACCTGTCCGATCGGAATCGAAGATAGGGGCGACATGCGGTGTCGTTTACGTGCAGCTGTCTTCAAAAGTCGAAGGAAATACCACATACATGTGTATCTACAGACTACATACTTCGGTGGATTTTCGAGGAGAGCCTGTGCCTTTGCAGCATTTGCGTCAAATTGGAATTCGATTGTCCACATTTGGAATTGTGTTTCGGGTTTGGGTTTGATGGGGGGCCTGTTAAGCCTGACAACCAAAATAAAATTACGAATACGAAAAGCCTGTCGATAATAGCAACAGAAGCAACAGAATTACCATTGCCTAATTCAATTTGCGCTTTAAGTCGACAAGTCCGCGTTGACGATTGACACTCGCACCACGGACTCAATGCTCAATGTCAAAGACATCCATCAACTTTGTAGGTTTTTTTTTTTGGGGGGCAAAAGGCAGCGAGTTTGCGTAATAGAAGAAGAAACTACATAGAAAGAGAGATTCTTAAGATACAATATTGGAAAGATACAGAGGTATCGCTTATGGTTATTAGGGGATCATCATATCATGTTTTTAGCTTATTATGATTATTATAATGATTATTATAATGATTATTATTATGATTATTATAAAAGTTCTCCGGTCTTCAATTTCGCTTCGAAGAAAAAATGATTTTTATGCAACTCTAGCATTTAATTTCGGAAATTCATTTCTCAAATATCGTTTCCAAAACATTTCAAGGCATCTGATTTCGTATGATTCCAAAACAACTCAACCCTATATGTATGCCACTCCTCTTCATCGGTCCCCACTCATTATTCCGCTGCATATCTTTTCGAATCCATTCTGCAGTCTACCCGAATATGTGACCTTCCTTCCATCAGCGGATCCCTCAGCGCAACACGACGTAACCTAACCCAACCCAATAACCCGAGAGATTTGTCACTTCAGAAACTACAAAATACATCCGACAAACACAACAGCGAAAAACATAATTCAATAAATTTGTCGCTTTTCGGTTTTCTTTCAATTTCTTGGGGAGTATTTCATTTTTGTAGGGGTCGGCCGATGGCTTAAAATTCAAGACGGGCAGTCACCGAACGCTCATATTTTGATGGGATTTGGTTAAGTCATTCATTCTCTGGGCGGCGAGTTGCTGGTGGGCGTGGCATGTCAAGGTGTCGCCGTGACGCGCGTGTCCAAAAAAAAAAAAGCCGCGAAGATTTCTTGCCTGAATGAAGTCATGCCCAAAATCGTTGGGAAACCAAAGCCCTCAAGGGTTTTCGTCCGTTTTTTGTTTTTTATTATTATTTTTTTTTTGGCCTGTTAATCATTTGTTTTGCCTTATATTGATGTGCAGTGTGGTTATAGATATCGGATCCCATTAGCTAACATCCGTGGATGTTTCAATTTGCACAAAGCCAAATCCAAATCTAAATCCATAATGGGAGGCAGGCACGCGTTTCCGCCGCGGGTCAAGAACATAATGTGTCCATTAGATGGCAGAACAAGACGCCAAAAATAGCTGAAGTGGGGATCTGGCCAAGTTGATGACGCCTTCGATGGCGCCGCCAATAAGTGCGGAAACTTCCAAAAAAGGCAGGTCGAGAAAAACGCAAATGAGGAAGGTTCTCATATCATAACATGATAAAAAGGGAATGCTTATAATGCATATTATAGTTACCATCCGAATGGAACTCAACCCCATTTGCAGTACTGCATTTGAAAAATAAAATTGACCGAATTATAATAATAATACTGTTAATCAACACTGGCCTAAAGTCTCATTGTTTTTGCTATGGCAACGCATTGTTGTTCATCAAAATACTTAATTATTACCGACTACATTAAACCGAACCTAAATGGGGGTATGGCCTAAAAAAGCGCTCTGGGAAAATGAGCAAGCCGAGCATTTCGTTGGACCAACCTAGTTCCATTCCATTCGATTGGGTCATCATCGCTCACGGCTCGTTAATTTGGCCAACCGTATGGGAAATTGGCTACAGGAAATTCAGCCCCGATGGGCCTGGTGCTAACTGATAACTCTGACCAAAATTCGTGCGTTGTTCGCAGCTGTGTGGCTCAGATTAATTGTGGGTCAACACAAATGCAGATGTTTGCTCCCATATGTATCTCGCTGATCTACATATGGTGCCGTATCTGTGTGTGTGTGTGTATGGCCACTGGAGCGTTAAATTGCCGCGGTAGCCCGCTTAACCGCCTACCCAGGAACCCATCGAACCAAACCATAGACCCACCATCGATACGTTTGCCCAATTGCACAGAGAGAAATGAAAGCTATGCTGGGTTGGTTAACAGTACTGGCACCCAACGTGGGGCATTCGCAATAAGCTCAATTTCAAAGCTAAAAAGTTGGTGTAAACCATTCTATTTTCTCTCAGTGCAACTTTGAGCTCCACATCCCCTCTAACCATCAACGTAACCCAAGTAGCACAAATTGGCCCGCGGCTTTGCAGCTTATCGCGTTTTGTATTTGGATTTTGTCGTTGTTGTTGTTGCTGTTGGGAAAGCGGCCCAGCGGTTTCATTTCCATTTCCCCCGACTGGCAAGCCATTTCCATTATGAGAATTGATGGCAAGGTCAAGCGGTTGGATCAGCGTTCGGAAATTTGTCTCTGGCAAATGCGCATGCGCAGCTTCAGGCCTGAATTAATCTCTACAGTGATGGCTCGCTAAAACAAGTCAAGCACTTAAGAGAACAGATCTTCTGCAAAAGGAAGAAGTAATACATACTTTGGGAGATCATTGAGGAACTATGCTAGTTTATTAAAAACCATTTCATTTGTTGTTGCTATATGTCTTATGGAAGCTTGACTGTACTTCTTTGCCTCCTCCTCTTTGACTTTTGCTTGCGTTGCTTATAGATTGTTAGTAAACAAATTGTTGTTGCTTCAGGGCAAGTAAAGATCAAGCGTTTTCCAAGAGGCAGAAAAAGTAGAGAGCCTGAGGATGGTTGATTAATTTGATAAAGCGATAAATATCGCTTGCCGATTAATGAAGCCAATCCAATAAATTTCTAAATGTTGGCGGAAGATAGTCTAAGAATAAGACTGTTTTTCTTGTAACCGAAGTCAATTAATCGATGGTAACCTATTGACCATGATCTATATAAATCATATATATATATATTGGTGACAAATATTTGTCATTGGGCCAAGCCATCCTGAAACAAGAAAATATTTTTCATGGCTACGGATACGATGGTCAGGACAGGGTTAGCTACATATGTATATGTCGGGTTCCGAGTTCTTATATCTTTCTCTTTGTACGAGTGTTGTGTGGCACATTTATGGGAACTGACATGGCGGCAATAAAAATGTTAACGCGTCCATGCCCCAAAAGAGAGTGAGCGAGGAAAGGGGCCATGGAGTTGCAGGGGGATGACCATATTTAAACATAATTTCGTTTTTTATTATCCTTTCCATGACAAAGGCGAAGCCGCACCATAAACAAATACACCCATATATATATATATACATATATATATATATACATATCCACATAGCCAGAAGAATCTGAAGAAGAGGCGAAGAAGGCTTGGAGACAATGACGTTTAATAGCGGTCGCTGAGTGGAAGGCAACTAAAGAAGGGTACGCACACCGTGAGAAAAAATGAATGCAGAATATATAAAACTGATGTAATAAAATATTGCATAATATATGTATATCCCCGTTTCAGCGAGCTACAATTCTTTTATTTTAAACCTATTTATATTTGCTGCGCAGATTTTTTGATTTGACTTTTAATTGAGATGTTTTCTTCAGTGTAGAATAAAGGCGAAGGGTACGAGGACGGAATGAGCGAAGGACAAGGACCAGGGGAAAAGGTGAGCGATAGCCGGTGAAGAGGGAAATGCCATCATAGGTAAACAAAACAACTGGCTGGCAGGTAAATTACAAACAGCAACAGACGAAGAGGAACGAAAGCCACGATACACTGAGAAAAAAAGGGTGACAATGCGGTATGCAGTGATGTTTGCGAATATAAAGTAATTATTGTTTTTACAGCTATAGCAGATTAACTAAGAATATAAAAACATTGGTTAATATCTTGTTAGTAGAACGAGTTTGCCCATTCATATCTTTCTGTGTATTCTACTGAGCAGCGAGAGAGCAGGACTGCAGTCTTCTCCTTCATAATTTAGTGTTGTTATTGTCTGGCTTTGGATTTGAATTTGAAAGAATTATGCGAGACTGAGGGGGATAGGGCAGTGGAGTGAGCGAGAACGACTGACACGGCCACACACGGCGAAAGATGCCAGGTGATAGAGCGAGGGGGGGAGGGTGAACCCCAAAAAGGAGGAGTGCTAGAAAGGGAGGGAGCAATTGTGAGAAGACCTGGGATTTCCCAATATATGTATGTATGTAAGCCCATATTTTGCTGCCCATTTAAGTGCAGTGGACACTAGATAAATCAATGCGTCGAAAAAAAATATCTTTAATAAAATTGTTATCAAGGAACACACTTTTATAGTTAAGGCTGCACGTCATATTCGATTAGTGTTACAAAATATTTGATAAGATACAGAAATCTAATGCCGGTCGATTACATAAGTCGACCTATCGCGGTGTTATTACTGTACTTCAAAAGGGGTGCTGGTTCCCTGTAAATACGGGCTGTAAGTCGTATAAATTTTAATTATGTCGCCATAAACTAAAATGAAAACGACACACCCCTCCGCCTTAAAAAAAAAATAAAAACAATTCTGCGTGCTTTGCGTTTAATGCTTTTATTTTCTTGTTTTTTATTTTTTTTTGCCGTCTTTGTCTGTTTTTCGCTGGTTGTAGTTAAATTTGTATTTTTTCCTTTTTTTTTTGGTGCTTTGCTTTTTGGTGGTGTGCGCATAAAATTTGCATAAATTACACGCGTCGACACTGACAAGTAAATTTACTTTGAAGGCAGACAACCCCCCTTCTGGGAACCCCCTGCCCCCCTTAGCACGAATAGCAGTCGCCGCCACTGTTATTGCTTTATTTTTGTCACATTCAGCCGACAGTTAGTCGAGTGCTGTTTTAGGCCATTATGTTAATGAGTTTTAATTGAAGAGTCCGCAATATGAGCATATTATTTATGGCGGCTTTTATTATTTTTTTTTTTCATTTTTGCTCTCTGAAAAATTTCCATTTCATTTTCGACCTTATGTGGGCGCCTGCGGGGGGTTGGGGGTGGGCTTTGGATGGGGTGGCTGGGTTTGCAAGACTTTTATGTGATCAGCAACTTGTTGTCTGGGTTTTAAATTACCATATTGAACGGCAAATGCACGTTATGTTGATTTTTAGTCGCACTTAATTAAATGGATTATGTGGGTGGAAATCACATTTAATTTTCTGGCCTTGAACGGCAATTACATTCCACCCACAGGGAACAATTTCCCCAAGGACCCCTATTGTGTAATATTGAATGCTTTAAGTTTTAAGATTTCGCAGCCAATTATCGTGGGACGAGCTAATTATAAGACTTAGCTTGTAATTAATGAATGTTTTGTATTAGCAAATATAGCAAATTCCTTAGTTTGGAATCAAAAAACGACTGCAACAATTTCTTTGAACAATAGTAATGGTAATGCTAGTGAAAGTAATTGGCAAATGCCCTTCGCAATTTGCCAAAAACGCCCAGTCCACCGCCCGAAGCACGGGCTTCCTCCTTTGAAGGCTTGGGATTCAGGGATGGATCATCCTCCAGACGACCCACATGCCACTGGATCTGCATGTTGCACACCACCAGACGCTTGGCCATCAGAACGCCCAGCTGCAGATGCTCCGCGGATGCGAATCCCAGCTCTAGACCATTCTTCCTTTTGCGATGCGAGTTCATCGAACAGAAGCGAGAGAAAATGGCCAGCAACTCGTCATCGGTGCCGGATGGAAATCCGTGCAGGCTCAGCCACTCGTTGCTGGTCAGATCATCCGAGGAACCCCGGGTCCTGGCCTGCTCCACATCCGGTTCCGGTCCCTCATCGCTATCACTTTCAGTTTGGCTCTGGGAACTGTACTCAGTCATGATTCGATTGGGTTTACTAACTCAAAGGGGCGACGGACTTCTCAGTGATAACTGAGTTGTTCCCAAACATATTCACATTTTTAGCCTAGCAAAAAATAAGTTTCTAAGATATATTTTGTTACCTCTTATCGTAAATGCCCTATGAGCATTGGCAGCTGTTCAAACAAAAAAAAAAAAAAAACTCAACCTCAAACAAATAAGATTCACTGGCAGATATGTATGTGTTACTCAGATATTTTTCTCGATAAGTGCGATACTTATGACTTATATATTTTTTCCATTTCCTTAGTTATATTACATTTATGCAGTATTATTTATAAATACCACAGTAAATCCAATTTGGAACAGGGCTAGGGCAACATATGTTGTATAGATACATAGATACAGTGTATTGCATCCCAGATACTTGTGACTATCCCCTGTTTTCTATATTGTAAGTGGGTCAAACATTTGGGGGCCATGCGGCATGAACATACATAATTCCATTGCATTTGGTGTAATCATAATTGTTATGTCCATCGCGATTGAACTCTAATCCGTATCGCCTCATTTTATGGACGGAATACTTAAGAGTTTTTGATTATTTTCGAGAGCTCTTCGTTTATTATTGCTGCGATCATTGAAAATTCATTGCATCCGGAGGAGGCAATCAATTTGGAATTCGTTTCGATTTGGTTGGTTTTTCAGTTCGTTTACAAAAAGCACTCAAAACAAGTGAATTGATTCAGAAACTTTTGTGGATTTTCGTGAACTACAAGTACAGTCAACGAACTGCTATTAAGAACTGTTTGCAACTTGGACTGACAGAAAAGTTGCATTCATAGCCGGAAGAATTTTTGCATTCGGAGCTCTGAAAAAGCTATAAAAATGTCAGCGTGGGTCTTGCATTCGAACTGCGATAAGCTTTGAATCTGAAATCAAAGCGCATTCTTACAAATTCGCCAGCTTAGGAAGTCAATGCGAAATTCCGACAGCCCCACGAGCAGTCATAAAAATTTGCAAGTTCATTAGGTCCGCTGACTTTTATGGGTGACTGTATCTGGGAATCGCCCACAGGGATATTGAAATACTGGTGGAATGCCATTCGCGCCCTCAGATATTCAAATATCTCCGTTACATTTGCACGCCCTGTGTCGTCCAACTCCTGTCATCTCGCTTGCTCTCCTCTCATTGCCATTCTCCCCCTCTCTCTCTCTCTCTCTCTCTCTCACTCACTCTCTCTCTCTCCCCCTCGCACATTGCCAGGTTTCCGTATAAATTTGTGTTTACTCTGCGAATTGGGGGCGCAAAAACTGCATTAAGTACACAAAGGGATCCCAAGAAACGGCTGGAAATCAGCAGTAAAATATAACATTATATTGAAAAAGAGTTTTTTTAATTCGGTATTGAAATCAGTTATAAATTTGAACTGAAAGGTGGCACGGAATCTGATCTCTTTGCATGCTCAATTAACTTCCAGAGAACTTGAGCACGGTGGTGCAGAATGGCTTGGATTTGCTTGGTGGTTCAGTGGTGCAGTATTGCAGTTATGCAGTCTTATGCCGGCAAATTTATCGCTCTGCCAGATCTGTCACCCTGATGAGCGTCGACATGGCAGGCCAACAGCCACAACGCTGCCTGCTAATCCACTGCACCACCCGCTCAGCCACCCCCACCACCGGGGGAACCACCGCCAACTAAAACCACTCAAACGCAACTACAACTGCTTGGCTGTCCAAGCGAATGCTTGTTAAATGTGCTCAAATTTGAATTTCAAATGCGATTGGCTGTTGCTGTCGTTGTTAACATTTTGCAGAAGTTAGACACTCAGAACAAATATGTTATATTTTCCCTTTAAAAAAATATTTTTTAACTTCAAACTAAACAAAACACTGAGTAAGTGTTTGCCTGCTAAATTATTTAGTTTTCGTTCTCAAGACTTTCCTAAGGATTACAGCCCATGAACAAGTATTTCCGAAATTATTTTCTAACACAAGTATATTGCAGTGAATATTTTCCGTGTGCAGTTGCAATTGCTGTTGCAGTTGCAATTTATGTTGCAGTTGAATTTGCAGTAGTTGCTGCTGTGTGGCTGCCTCATCTCATCTGCCAGTTGTCAGCGGAAGTGTTGATGAATTTATTTGTCAAAATCGCATTAAGCGGCTGACTTAATGAAACCACCACCTCACACCACCTCCAAAAACAGCACCACCCGCACTGGAGAGAAATATACTATATGTACGTATGTATGTCTATCTTGAAATGTCCACGTTTCTGTCAGTTTTTTCGTACCCTTTGTGCGTATTTTGTGTGGCCTGATTGACATTTAAATGCAAACTGTCAGTGGAGTCTGGTACTCATTTTATTTTTTTCTGTTTTTGTTTTTGTTTTTCATTCACTGCATTGTTATTGAACTCACAATGAGATATCCCAACATATTGTGGCTTAATTAAGCACAGCTGCAGCTAATGGGTTAAGCAGTACGTACCTGGAAAAGAGGAAGAAAAATGCTCAATTAATATTATTCGAATACTGAATAGAATTGTATAGTGTTGTAAACGGTTTGGTAAGCATACCAAAGTGAATGCAAATCTTAACCCACTCGTAACCCCGTTTTCGAATTTCTTTCCTTTTTTCCTGGTCTTCTCTGGCAAACGCAGCAGCGGCTAATTTATTGTAAATTCAAATTTAAATCGTTTGCAGTCGCTTTTTTATTGACAACAACAAGCAACCAAGGAGGCAAGAATACCAAAGTCCTGAATGTGTTGCTTGCTTGGCTGTTTTTTTATCTAGAGTGAGAAATACATTCGTATTGATAACTGAAAATGGTTGAATGTATGTTCATTACATATATTATGATGACACATATATATTTTTTAACATCAAAATAATGAAACTCATACGTATCACATTCCTGTGCCTTGACTAAATATTTTTTTCTTTAAGCTCGTAAACTTGTTGAATGGAATGTGGCCATATCAAAGATATTGGCCATTGAAGAGCTCGATATCTTAGCCCGGGATAAGATAACGCTGGCCAAGTGGTGATAATAAAGTGTGTCAATAATATACCATTGAAGAGAGGCACTTTTTTGCGGCAACACTGATGGCTGCATCGCAGTTGGAAGTTGCATGCAGCAGATGCACGCCCGCGATTTGCCAGTTTTGGGTTTTTTTCTTAGTTTTTTGTTTACCTGAGGGCTAAAAATGTGGCGGCTGGTAAGCTGGAGCCTTGCACCCACGCTTTGTTTTGCCATTGCTTTTGGTGCTGCTGCCCACACAATCGATAAGGGCGAATAAATAATATTTATTTATACCGCATACAGCGTAACGCCCACTAGAAAATGGTGCCTGTCAATTAGGAGCGGATAAAAACCCTTTGCAGATACACAAATACACAATCTGTGTAGGAAACAACAGCAGCTCCCTGGGGACGGCTGACAGCCCTTATCATTTCCGCAAATTGTGTGCGTTAACTGATGAAAATAAAAAAAATAAATAAAAAAAATATTCATAATTGCCACAAATAATTCCCGGCTATTCCCTGGAGAAGAAGCAACTTTGATTAATGATGAATTTCATAAGAAATTTAAAAGTAAGTAGAAAAATAGGGGCGTAATATTGAAACAACTTGACTATTTTTTCCTTTGGTTATCGGACTAAAGGACCAACTGTCGACTGCCATGCTCACCAAAGTGCATAGACGATCCCCGGCAGCGATTCCTATGCACATAACACAACATACATATGTACCTCTTCCCCATTCCCACCACGTAATCCCCTTTGCTCCTTTTGCCTCCGGAGTCGTCATGCATTGCCATTTTTGGTATTTTCAGCCAATTAGCGGCGCAAAGGCTTCAAATGTTAAGTAAAAGCGAGACGGGCTAACGAAACGTGGCCAAGAGCTCCTTGGCCAACAGGCCATCGAAGCCAACTGGCCGAGCAACTTGCATTTTTAATGGTGCTGCCACAGGCGGCGGCTAAGGAGATTCCAAGGGGGTTCCGATGCGGAGATGGCCAGAAGATGCTTAGCTGAATTTCGGTCCCTTGAGATGGTACAAAGATCGTGACATGATCCTAATATATTTAATTTTCGAACGTGCCACAAATAACTGCAAGACATTTTCAGTCTAAAATTTATAAAGCTTGTCAACGTATGGTGCGATCTTTAGCATTTTATTAAAGGTTATATGTAATCTAATCATAAGTAATGACTCGACAACAAACCAAAACCAAACAATAAATTGGAGTAGCACATTATATAAAAATATAATATATTATTAAAAATATAACTAACTATTACCTAATGCGTCACATATGCGTCATGTTGTTTTGGGCAATTTATATGATGATGAATCCGTTGGAACACTTTGGAAAGTTCCTCCAATAAAAATGACTAACATTCAATTGACGGAATGTTCTATTTGTGGCTTATGAAACATGCGGAAATTAAAATACGAGCTCATGGAAATCCCAGTTGCAGATTTCAGATAAGATAAAGGTGAATGTACATAAAAACCAATATTTTAAACGAAAACTAAAAGTTTTGCAAAAACAGAATAAATCACGCGACCATCGCTGAGCTCGTTAGCTCAGTCCAATCAAATGAAATTTATGCGGCAGCCTTAGAGATCCTCCATTTATACGGATACATACATATGTGCATGTTCATCGTATATATTCCTTCGATTCCTGTACCTTCGACTGCAGTCCTAACCCCCACACCCCCTGTCACTCATCGTCCCAAATAAGGTCACGCCCGTTTGCAGGACTTTTAATGAAGCCTTAAATGTCATTGATGAAATAACTGCAGCGAATTCGCTGCGATTCGATTGTCGCCGGCTGCTAATTAAAGCCGACCATCTAAGGTTTGAAAAAGAGCCAGAAAACCCGCGTCCCCCTTTTCAGCCAGTCGCGTAATTGGCCAGATTTTCCTACGGGCGACAGCGAAAGTGATGACAACTCAGCCTACAGGATACACAGAGAAAAAGTCGGTTTGTTTCTTGACATAGGTGGTGGAACTCAAGTCAAAAAATGCGAAAATGTGGACAAAAATTTATTTTACAAAATCCGTTCAAAGGTGACAGGAATGGTTAGTATTGGTAACAGGGAGTATAAAATGGTAATTATTTTTGCTGTGTGGTCATTTTTAGTCGAGTTATACCCAAAAAACCGTTCTTAAATATTTCACTTTTTGGAAAAATGGTTTCCCTGATTTTTTGTTGATACCCTTTACAAAAAAATCTTTTTTTATCTTTATGACCGGACCAATTTACAAATTTCTCACAGTGCACATTTTGCGGGCGTAGTTGGAGTTGCATTTCGTGCCTGAGGTCTCGAGTGGTTTTCCATCGATCTTGGGGGTGGCAGTTGAATGGCTCGCAGTTGGCTAATTGGCTCATTGGCCTGTGGCTAATGGATGTTGACGCTTCCGTCTGTGTCATAGATTTTCCCCCGCCCCCTTATGGGTTTTGCCCCTTTCAGTTGGATTTCCCCCTCGATTGGCCGCAAACAAAAGGAAAATGAAACAGTAGCCTGCAGCGATTTTGGTCAGTTGGTCAGTTGATTTTCGCACAGCTGGCTGGGCAGCCAAAATAACAATAAATATGTATGTACATGTGTATATGTACAACGAGGGGGCGTTTAAAAGTCCGACAAAATGAGGGGCGGAATCCAGAACTGAAAACCAAAAACCAAACCATTTGTCGATTTATCACGCCCGCCAATAAATTGTATACCTCACTTTCCATTATTTTTTGTGTGTTGACGACCTTGGATGCGCCTTAAAATTTGTCAATACATTATGAAAGGAATGCCAATTATTAAAAAAAAAACATACTATATATAAAAACTGCAAAAGAAGTAGAAGAAGCAAAGCAAAGCTAAAGAAGGCGAAACACCCAAAGGCGAGACAAAAGCACAAGAATAACCGACTGAAACTGAAACTGGAAATGAAAAAACAGGGCAGATACATAAAATCGAGGATCTGAAACTCAGGAGTGGAAGAAACTTCAGAAACTTCAAATAAGCTGTAAAGAATCGCCAAAGATTGAAGTTTTTAGATGCTTTCCATGGATTTTCATTCAGAGTTGCAAATATTTCTTTACAGTTATCTCGTTTATATTGTGCCACAAATTTATTACGTCTTTTCCAAGACTGAACTTCTGCTGAGCTCATCATTATTTATCCAAGAGCTGTTTCATAATGAGTTCACACGCAGATTAGGGTTGATTCATCACTCGGTGATACATATTTATTTCCTGTGCATTTCTTAGCCAAGTGCCGGGATTTATTAGCAGGTAAATGGAGCTACAACTCTCGCAGCATCCATTCCTAAACAAAGATAAGCCTTGATGGACAGGTGGACAGGCGGTGGGGTAGAATACTGGAAGCAATAACCACGTAGTGACAAGTCAGCCAGATAAAAAGCCGGCCAAATGATAATACCAGTCGCCGACGAGGGGTTAGTGGTTGGAGGGTAAAGAAAACGAGGTGAGAAAATGGCTTGATGCATTTCCGTTTACAGTCAGCTGCAAATCGAATATGTATGTCGAATGGAGAAGACACCAAGATACGGAGATACTCGTGTTTTTTTTTCTTTTCAAGGCTAAGCCACTGAAATGCAGCCAAGCAGGCAAAAATCCGTTAGCAAAGTAAAAAAAAAATAAATAGAAAAACAAGATGCACGGTGCTCGGTTTCTATTTGTACTTTCCATTTGTGTGTTGTCAACACGAAAAAAATCAGAAAAAAAATAAAATGAAAAAAACGGCAGCAGCGAGTTTGAGGCATTTTAGTTCAAGTGCAAGCTGTCAAGGCGAACGGTGGAAAATCGGAGGGGGCTGGGGGGATGGAGGGTCCAGAGGCGTCTCGCAGGAGGGCCAGGGGGGGGGGGGGGTTGGTGGATCGGGGAGCCCGTAGCGAGCCACTCAAGTGGTCGGCATCCATCCAATAAAGCAAAATGCTTGCGCAAGTCGCTCTGCAGATCGCAAGCCTCCAGCCTCAAAAGTGAAAGACCGACGGGGAAAATGCGAATGGAGATGGGGATCTTCGGTTTTGGTGGAGGGGGAGAGGGGGGCTTGGCAGGAAAGCCTCAAGTGGCCAAACAAATTGAAATTGCGGCACGCAAAAACATCAGCCGGACAAGTCCCCATCCATATTTCCATCTCATTTCGAACTTCATTCAACTAAGCACTTGAAAAAATCAAATCGAAGGCCCTTAAAAACTAAATCATATAATATAATATGATAAAAAATTTAATGGTATTAATTAAGTTAATCTATATCGAGTGCTATGAAATCTAAGAATAATATTTTTATGGCACAATCACATTTTTGTATAAGCCGGTATTTCTTGCAGTGTACGCAGATGGCAGGCATGCACTTCGTCATCATCAGCATTCATTAGCGTGAGCGGACAGCCCATCGTGATCTGTGATCTGCGATCTGCAGAAACAGCAGCTGTGGCATCAATTGTACACAGCCCTTTGCTTTTGGCCCTATCCACTGGAATACTGGGTACTGCATGGGGGATATTGAATGCTGGATGCTAAATGCTTCGATACCAGTGCCACTGGTCATGAATGTGTTGGCATTCATGACTTGCATTCGCATCCGCATCGGATCCCATTGGACGAGCCATCTGCAAAGTGTCCCATTCGCGTTTTCTGATTCCGGGACCGGGAGCCAACTTCGGATCATTTGCCAGCACTTTGCTAATTTCTCCAGTGAAAAGATGGCGGGAAAGGGAACTGCACGAGGTGGTGACCCCGACGACTGTGACTGAAACTGTGGCCAAGTGATTAGCGTGCTGTAAATTGGAGAAGTTGTGATTGGAAAGCGGGGAGATGCACGCTGGAAAATGGAAAACTGTGAGAAAAGTGGGGCTACTTGGAATGTGGTGAATGTGAGTGGACCGATGCAAAGGAAACAGCTGATGGGCGAAAAAGTGATTGAAAATGGGGCATGGTAATTCAAACAAGTATCAGGACATGAGCTATGTAGTTGATAGGAAAATTCTTCAAATATAAATATATTTATAAAAAAACGCATAAAAAAGAATCAAAGCATAGTCCCAGAAATCAGACAAACAAATTAATGAGCCAGAGCAATTAATGATATCACCACAATTCTTGGCTGGCTGCGTTTCCATTGTGGACGTCGTAAAACAGGTGAGTAAAGTTATACAGAATTGAGTTTGCGTCAAGGTGAAGATCAGCGCTGAGTAAGATATGTGCAAATATCTAGTAAAATTACTCAGCGTCGGAATAAAACATATATGTAAACCACGGAAATCCCAGTGAGTTGAAGTGCTGGAAGCAAATGGAAGAGGTTTTTCTGGTCTCCAGTTGCCCGACACTTTTAGCTCCGCAGCACTTTAGCTCCACGATTTCCATCTCCATCTGCAATCCAATCGGCTCCCTCGAGAGAACCCTGTAGACGGGTTTTGAGCTCTGTGTTCTTCTGTGTTCTTCTTGGCCCAACCCTGGCGAACATGTAAATGCAGTTTTGGCCATCAGTTCGGTTTCCTTCACCTAAGTACACTCGCAGAAACCGGGAGTGCTGCGTATGTTTGCCAAATTAAATAATGTGTTGGTTGAGTCTCATAAGAATTAGGAACAGCAACTCTTTATATCAGCATACTTTTGTTATTGAATAAAATCATTTAATTATTCATTGTAAAATCTATTTGCATTCTTTTCTTTAAGTCCTCTGGAAACTCTGTAGTTCCAATGTAGTTCCAACAATGACAAATTCCAGGGCAAGGTGCCACAATTGCTGCGAATTCCGGGAACTGGATGGGTGGCTGTGGTCCGGAGGCGATGGCGCGGGCATTTATGCAGATGAGAGTCGGCTGAGTCGGTGATTATCTCAGCCAGGCTGCCAGTGGACCAGTCGCGTCGTCCTTCAACCCGATTCGATGCCAGACTTTTAATAAATTGATCACAACAAATTGCTGACAGCTGATGTGCCGCGCCCGTCTGCAAAAGTTGCTGCCGCAGTTGCAGTTGCTGCAGTTGCATTTTCGCAGCGGCAACAAGTTCTCAATCAAGGCGGCAGCGCAACAGGTGCTGGGTAAATGACAGACAATTGCTTTTAGCCAGGGCCACTTTGGCGACCGGCGGGTTCACTGCGCGGTTCAAAAAACAAAAAAAAATAAAAAAACCGACGGCAATTTGATTGGAATTTCTCGTGTGGCTGCCACAAATTGCTGCCATTGCCGTGGCAGCCACATGCAAATGGATCTGGGGGCTTGCAGCATCGGGTTTTCAGGGCTGCGACTTAGGGATCTCGATCGGGATTTCGCCTGCGGCTTTAGCAATCAACGTCAGCGTCAACGAAGCGTTGAAAATGCCAATGAAACGGAAGCCGCAACAGCAGCATACATACATTGCAACAGCATCAGCAGCAACATCATTCTGTCTTGGCAAAAAGGCAGCTGCCACAAAAAAATACATCAAAAAAATAAAAAAATTCACGTAGGTAGCAGCTAGCCAGCTTGCAGCAAACAAGTTTTGTGCGCCACATAACAAATAAGTTTTAATAACATTTATCCTGTACCACCGGGCGTATGCGTAATGCGAAAATTGCTTGCCACGGCACTTGAATGGGGCGAAATATTAATTGCTTTTTTTTCAGTTTTCTCTTTTCCTATCAGCAGGGTGACCGTGTGGGTGGTGGCCAGTAATTGGGTCGAGCCAAGTGCCACGCCCACCCGCTGGCAACGCCCTAATTGCCAAAGAAATGAATCAGCCCGCTGCAAAAGCGTAATTGTTGTTAAGACAAACGGAAAGCTGATGGCTTCAATCAAACCAATATATTTTTATATATATTTATCAGATAACATACCTGAACTAAGGCATTATATTGGACTTAGCATTTCATTAGTAAATATAAGTAACCAAAGAATGAAGTTATTTTCTTCAGTAATCAAGTCATTTGTCAATTACAATTACAATTCATAATCTAAATGTAATTACGCTAATCCACTTTGTTCAAGTTACGGGGTGTGGACTGTCACCCGCTCTCCGCTCCCTCTTACGCTCCCCACTCCCTCTCACGCTCTCCCGCTCTTCACCACAGAGTCTCCGAGGAGTCTTGCGCTTGGGAGAACCCAACTCATTAGAATAAGCTTTAGTGTGTAAAACTAACCACGAAGAATAAACATACGCCGGTCGCGCCCGCGCATTTACAAAGTCAAGTGTTCGCTTTTCTCCGAGTGGTCTATTTTCAGCAAACTAGGAAATTTCCAGGACCAGCAACCCCATCACCCTAACACACTTAAAGAACTTCAATATAAATTGGTTTACAAATCCAGCTGTTTGGTTCGCTGAAAATTACTGAATCAAGCACATCTAAATTGGATCACCAGTGCCGAATTGCGAATGGTGTAGATCGTGTTTACGGCCCATTAAAAAAGTGATCGAAAAATGAAGACCAAAAGTGAGCCGAAATTGAGAATTCGTCTGGGAAAGGCAACCAACAAAAAAGAAAAAAATATATATGCCACAACAGCTGGCCAAAAGTAGCAAATAGGCGGCCATAACTCTTGATCACTTTTCGCCATATTGCCCATTTTTCATTAGTGAAGCGGGAAACCGTTTAATGGCAACTATACTGGCCCCGAATTTTCCCCCAATTAATTGACCATATAGAAACGATCGTTAAGTATGTGACATAATTTATCCAGTGGCTGCGATATGCTTCAGTGCGTTTTTCCAACGTTTTGCATGCGATTCGCGCACTCGGGAATTAATTATCTGTGAGATTTTCCATTTTCCCTGGCGGAAGTGCCCGAAAATGGGCTAGATGTGTGTGTGTGCGAGTGATTGTCGGGGAAAAGCGGAAAAAGGGGGATAAATCGGATGCTTTCACTGCACAAGAAACGAAAGCAGCAAATGCTACCCACGCCTGAAGAGCCGAGAAAAGCCGACGAAATCATAAAACGAAACGTGATTTGCTTTTTAATTACGGGCCACACGAAAATATATAAAAATTAAAATGAGCCAGCGAATGGAAGGGAATGAAAGAGAGAGACGCTTTTCCGCCAGAATGATTTTCCAGCATCGGGTTAAAAAAAAAGAAAAAAATAAAATAAAAGCCAAAAAAAATTCGATAAAAGTTGACGATGTCTGGCGTCAACGGTTCGTTAATTTGATGGCTCCAGAATCCGCTCAAAAATGCCAGTCGTGGCGACTTAATTTGGTTATATCAAAATATGGTAAAGATTATGTGGATAATGAAAGTTTTATTAAAATTTATATGGCTTTCCTCAATGGTTTCGTTTCGATGGGGTCTAGAAATTCTCAAACGTTCGCCATTTTCACAAAATTTTAATAAAATGTTTTTTTTCCTTCACATGGCAAGCTAATAATCCAATAAATATGTGTCATTTGTGCGGCGTTTCTTTAACTAGGAAACATCAATCGGGGCAATCAATCAGCCGAAAAGCCGATGACTTTGCCGGAAAACTGTTTGAACGCCTTTGGCTCAATCGCACCTCATTCTGGTTGTATGGTCTTCTGGATTTCTTCTGGAGCTCTGGCTTTCTGGCAGTGACGCCCCCGTGGAAAACAACATTCCCCCGCCCTCCACGGTAATTTGTGGGCTCGAAGAAACGCCCTCCAAAATGGGGAAATGGGGGGGAAAAAAAGGGAACGAGAAGTGAAAACAATAACCTTATCAATTAACCCATGTGGAGTTGAGGGACCCACTTAGAAAAGATGGTTTGCTGGCATGACTTCAACTCCGGCAGATAAACTTACCTGGAATTTAAAGCACAAGCTTGAACTACAAATGAGAGTATTTTAGTGAGTAATATACCCTATTTATGATTAAAGAATGTGTATCATATTATAAATGTATATTTATGATCAAAAAATATGTCTGATTCGATTCTTTGCTGCATAAATCATACATATTTAAATATATGAAATGTGATATTATTTTATTTTATAATTTTGCAGAGTATCAAACACCTCGTTCATACTTCTTTATGTTCGTTTATTCTTATCAAGAGTTGTGTCGCCATCGCAGCAGTTTTTGATTTTGGCGCCCACACGCAGACGAAGAACTTGATGTTGAAAACGAAGTTGGAGTTCCTGTGCATGTGGTTGTGGAAGTTGAAGTTGGCGCTGGAGTTGTTGCCCCAAGGCGGCGCAAAAGTCTGGGCCTATTAGTTTGGGTGTTGCGCTCTAAAGTTGCAGCTGGGTTTTGCGGCACCGACCGAAAAAAAACTGAAACCCAAGTCTCGAAGTCGAAGTCAAAATTCGTCAAGCAAACATGGCACCGAAACGCCCACGTGCCATAGCTTTTCGAAGGCGGGTGGGCGTGGCAAGTCGAGTTGCGGCAGGATTTGCATTCGCGCAGAGTTGAACCAACGGTGCTAACATGCTGCAGCACAAAATGTGAAAGAAAATATGTAACTACTATACGAAAATGTTGAAAAACTCTCTATTATGCAGTGCGACTGCTAAGATTTATTTAACCATTTAAATATTCGAAATATTTCTCGAAAATACTATTTAAAACCCCTTTTCGCTCTCTGTAACTGAAAAAGGGGTTGGGGTAGGGGGGGTAAGGGGGAGACAAACAAAGACGTCCCAAAAGTGGGCGACAGGGGGCGTGGCGAGCGTTTGTTGAACTTTTCAGTGTGAAGAAAACTCGAAAGCAAAGAGCGGGGAAATCTTCAACTGAACAAATCTAATCAATCCTCAGCCCATGTGTACGTACATACATATATTTGTCGGTATTTGTATGTGTGTGGGCAGCCCCGCCCCCTGCCGACCACCGCCCCTTTTTTCAGCTGATGAACTGCCAACATCTGTGGCAGGCAGCCGCAAACTAAGTAAAACAAAATAAATAATCATAATAAATAAACGAGCGACGAAAATCTCGCAGCAGCATGTGAAAAAGAACCGGTGAAGAGATGAGATGTAGATCGGAAAAATGAGGAAAATCCAAGAGGAAATCCAAGGGCTGAGCGGGGCGGCGGAAGGCGGAAGGTGGGAGGGAATGTGGAAAACTCCGTGGCAGTTGCAACCAAATTGCGCGAAGCCAAACGCCTCGTCTCGAAATGCCAAGAGCAAACAGCTCGCAATCAAGGCAGGAAAATGGCTGGCCCAAAAGAAAAGAGAGAAATAATTCAGAAGAAGAAAAAGCCCATTAAAATCTAAGAAAAATGTGGAAAGACGCGAAGAACTCGAAAAGTCCATGGGAAAGACACCAAATAATTTAGAACTGTACGAATGATCGATTCTTGGTGTCAAATCTGAAGTCTGCAGGGTGCACAAATAGAACTATTTGAAAAACAACTATTTTAAAATAGCTTCTTCCTTTTGTAAGAAAATTATCATATAACGAATATCAGATTCAAGAAATATCTCAATTAAGCCCCATGAACAAATCCCCATGCCCCATGAACCGCAAATGCCAACAACTTTGAGTGGCTCAAACGTTTAGGCTGCTCAAATAATGCCAAGGGTGACCCCGTTTGCAGCGAAAGAAGGTTACCGCTCTCGTGTAGAGTTGCCATAACACCCAAAGTTATCAATTTCATTTGGGGTTTTTTTTCTCCTCCTCAGCGTTCCCAGATGCTAACTCCCCAAAGGCTCGATACGATCTTCATTTGGTTCACCCCGAATGGCCCAAAATGTTTAACAAACTGCCAGCCAAAATCGTTACAACCAAATACCAAAAAAAAAAAAAAACACCGTGAAAAAAACAGAAAAAATCGGAGAAAAACAAAACCGATCGCCAGGCGATCTCTCAGCACGCAAAGACCGCCCGAAAAAAAGCAACAAAACCGTAAAAAAAAAAGTACAAACGAAAAAAAAAGCAACTGGAGTTGGGAAAAAGAAACCAAACGGCGTCAGTTTTCATTAGAAACAAGCAACAGCAAGCAACACGATCGCAGATCCGCCAAGAGAAGAAACGGGAAGAAGCCACTTGGACCGGATTGAGGTGGACGGGAAGGTTAACAGGGGCGTAGTGCCGCAAAGGGGCTCTATGTGGCGGAGATGGAGAGCGATTCCAACAAAGTCTCAGCTTACTGTCAATGCACTGGAGAAAAAAGATAGCAATAAACGAAGTTCCACTGAGTTTTAATTGGTTTCAAACTCGGTCTATAAGTGTTGAAAAATGTAAAAAAAAAAAAAAAGTTACTTAACGTTTGTAATCAAATATTCCCACAACTAAAGCATTTTCTTCAGTGTAGCTTGGTGACTGGGGCAGGTACGGTTATTGGCAATGGTTCGATCCATCTGCGGCTTAGTCTGGCCTGTTTTGCCGTGTTATGTCTTTCCCTCTCTCTCGCTCCATCTCTCTCTCTCTCTCTCTCTCTCTCTCTATCTCCTTTTCTCTTTCTCTTCTCCCCCGTGGTAAGGAGTTTCATTCGCACAATTCTCAGCTTAGCCGCGGGGCAAACAGAAAACATCGAGAGATCCGGGGCCAAATAAAAGGGGAAACCACGGTATTTGCTCCATAAATCTCACCCATGTGACTGCGATACCAATGGGGTTAGTGCCATGCGATGATCGGGCATTGGGATCTGATCTCGGATCTGCGGTTGCCACCTCGTCTGGGTCGAGGTCTGGCTTTCGCATACTCTAGTTAGATATGCATACACTTAAATTGACAACCCAGTTATCTAATTGAACTCATCTCGAGCATTCCAACGATCCAATATCTAATTGAGAAAATATGTGATCTTATGTTCTTTACTCTTCAAATATAATACATATATGGATTTCTTCGAACTTCTCTGCTGAAGATTCTTCCTGGGAACTGCAGTCTTCTTTTTAAATACCGCATTTGTGTTCTATCCAATGCATTTGCCGTTTACCCTGTTATGGTTATTACCCAACTTTTGTCGCTCCTTTTTTCTGTCGCTTGGATTTTGCTGATCCTCAGCCGAAGCCCACTGATCTTTGGCCCATCCTCCGTCATTAAGAGATTGCGGTTGCCCAGCCCAGCGGGCAATTTGTCGGAGATCCGAGCGGTGGCAGAGTGGAAGCAGTGGCCACATTTTCGGAGCTTATTGATTTATCGTTCGCTCAGGGACGCGATTCTTCGGAGGTCGCTGGCTTCTTCTGTGCCCAGTTCTTCTAGTGGGCCGATTCTTCTTTTCACTTTAAAGAGCCCGAGGCGTGGGCTTTTTGATTTCTATGCGCAAAATCATCGTGAGCGTTTTTCTTATTTTTTTTTTCTTTTTGCAACTTCGTGCTTAATTTTTTTCCTGCAGTTAACCCACGCGGCCATCGGTTTTTTTTTTCTTCTTTGATTTTGATTCGGATTTGGGATTTCGAGTGGGGCCAGAAAGCGGCGGCTCTCCGCCCCAAATCTTCGCAGCTCTTCAGTGCGATTCTTCTGCGCGACTGCCATCCAATTGGCAATAAATCAACAGCCGCCCACGCGCTTTTTTTCGCAGCTCCATGGAGTTGAGGCTGTGGCAACACTTTCGGAGCCTCGGGTCTCATTAGTTGCTGGCAGGAATTATGTTGCAAGTCTCTCGGAGTATCTGAATATCTGCGCCGTCTTGTATCTCGCCACTCGACAGCTGGCTGCCCAGGCAAAATCGCAATCCCAGTTCCCAGATCTCTTTTCCGATGCGAATCCGAATCGGCCAGCCTCTTGTTTCCCACACCAAAATAGGCAATTTTTTTATTTGTTATTTTCTTATTTTCGTATGCAGCATTAGGCTGTTCCTCTATTTTCTATAAATACGCATGCCAACTATGCCGCCTTCTGCTCCACGGAAAATCAATTGAATTTTCACGCATGTTTATGGCCCGCTCAACGTTCCATTGAGCAGGCGGCTTCACTTCCACAGTGGGCACTCAGTATGACAAAAATGTTCAGATTTATCTAAGCAGTTTTTCTTATACAAAAGGGCTCTTAAAGCTTCTTATTTCATTTCACACACATGCGGTTTATTAATTAGGATCTTAAAAAAAGTTGTCTTACTATAAGTGTTCACTGTTGGCTAAAAATGAACAAGTGAACTCTTCTCATGGATATTGGTTGCCAGAAGTCGCACCCCCATCTCTTCCTCATTTTTTTTTTTTTACTTCGGCCGCCTTAGAAAAGTCGGCACTTAATGCCCCAAAATCCCTACAGGGCATTTATTTGAACACCAGCGGAAGGTATACATTTATAGCTTTAGTTTAAATTGTTTCAAATACATTTAAAATAACTCCTCATGTAATACATTATTTTGAGCTTACAAATATTTAAGAATAATCAGTTAAATTCCAGCAATTTTTGTGACCTCCAGTGCGCATATTTATGGCATACACACATGTCTGCCAGCTTACATTGCCTTAGCAAGTGCTTTTTGGCCATTTCCTCGTTGGCTTCATTTGCTTACGAGTGGAAAAAAAGGCAAGTGGTGGAAAAGGCGCGTAAATAAGAAATGGACTTTTGGGTTGGGTTCCCATATATATATATATATTTTTTTTTGTGTGTTGGTGGGCCTGGGCCAACTATTCAACTATTTGGCGGGAGACACACGCACCAGCAGCGAGTAAAAGAGCAACAATAATAACCATAAACTGTCGACCAGCCCCCAGTGGATGGCCCACCCCATTGAGCAGCCACCCCACCACCCAACCACCACCATTCCCCCAACCCCCTTTCTTCCGACTGTTTGGCGTCTGTTGACCTCATTTCGCCGAAAAGTTTTTTGAGTTGTTCCTTAGTTTTTTTTCTCTATATTTTGGCGCAAACAAGGAACACATGTTGGCGGCATAAACACGACCAGTGAGCTGTTGGCGAAGCAGAAGAATGTGCGCATGAGATACAACATCTACGAGATACTTCGAATCCCAAAGATTGATTTACAAACAAGAGAGTAAAAATCATGCTACCATTTTCATACCATTTTCAATCTGCCATATTGAGCATTCAGTGCTCTGCAGTTGTAGTTAATTAACAAAGGCAATCATTATTTAATGCCGATTGGTTCAAGGTACTAATTAACCAAGTCGCCTATATATACGCATACAAACTTTATGGCGCTGTGAATGCTACGTCAAGGGTGTATACGAAAACAATTATATAGCTTGATCGACCATCCCAGCGGCTTATCTCAATTTGTACCATATCATCAAAGGTAATAATTGCGCCACGTACACTCTGGTATATGGCTGGTAAAAAAAATTAAGATGGGCCAGCGATAAGCGATTCACATTATTTGCATACGTACCTTTTCGCTTACTGCACTCTCATTAATAAAACAAATATGCGACAATCGCAAAGTGCAAACAAAAATGAAAAACAAAAGGCGCGCAATAAACGAGCTGGAAATTCAAGTTAACTGCAATTCATTGCAGTTATCGGACTAGCCTTCGATGCGAACAAACAAAAAAAAAAAAGCAATTTCCGTTTTGATTACAGCTTCTTCCGATTTCAAGTGCGTCATTTAGAGACGCAATGCAGATTTAAGGAACAGTGTGGGTCACCACTTCTCGCTAATCGGGGTCACCACCACATAACATCACCACTACACTTACATACGTTAAAGTTCGAAGTTTATCATGCATCTCATTTGCAATTTTTGAAGGGCTATTGATTTTCAGTTGCACTTTCAATACGTGCGGTTTCGTTACTTAACACTGGTGACTCAGGCTGGTTCATTTAGACCATAGGGCACTACATGACAAGAGAGTGCCGGGAACAGTGCATTACGAACATGACTTTGGCTTGTCAGCAAATCAAAAGCTCCAATGCACATGACCGGCGGCCAAGGGGCCATCCACTTTGGACAACCACGGATCGTGCGAGTGTAAATGGATTTTTGATTGCCCTTTCATATATGTATACTTTTTTGGACCCTGGAACCGGGATACCCGCCACCTCTCTTCACCAACCAGATTTAGCCTTGATCATGGCCTGACAACAGAGTGTGACAAATGCACTCCCACTAATTGGTAATGCAGAACACTCACCCGGTGAAGATATAAAGCCGAAAGATATACGACTGAAAAAACACATGTTTAAGCCCGGATTTGGGGACATTGGGAACTCGGATCCGAATTCGTTGGGCTGTGGGAAAGTGAACTCAGTGGAAATAGCTACAGTTTATCAGTTTGTAATTTTATTTATAACTTGTCTGGACCTGCGGTGCACTCGATTAATTTGGAGTTGAAGTGGAAGTCATACTGATCCTGAATCAGTATGAAAGTAGAACGTTCCAGTCCAGGTGGATTACCAAAGACATGTATATATATAAATTCGTCTCCAAAACCAAGGCATCATCACAGATCATCCTCGTATATTGACATTCGATTTGCTGGCCTTAGTTGAAACGCCAAGCGCGCAGGTTCTTAATAGTTTCTTCCATTTCGGCCTTGCGCGTGCGGGAATCGTTAGGACGACTTGGGAGTGAAGTGTCCCGAGCTAGCTGCTGCTCCAACTGCTCATTGCGGGCGGTGAGCTGTTTCTCAAATAGCTGGGCCAGCTTATCGGCATGTTGAGCCTGCACGGCTACCTTTCCATAGGAAACGGGCTCGTACGCCAGCTTCAGTTGATCGACCAGATAGGTGAGGTCGCCAACGGCCTGCTGCAGTTTGATCAGGGCTCTGCCATGCTTTAAGAACGTCTCATCGCAATTGCTGCCGTATTGTAATATGTAATTCACCCTGATCCCCCGGGACAACTTGAGGAAATCCTGGTGCTGCGATAACTGCGACTTTAGCGTGTCGGTAAGTTTTTCAGACAGCTCCATGGGTGGCAAATCGGCGGCTATCACCGGGCGGATGCCACTAAAATTGGTCCTACTGGGAACCACGCTGTCGGAGGCACTACGCACCAAGCGATAGGGCGAAATAATGCTGCGAATGGATGGCGCTTCCCCGCTCTGGGATCGTCTGTAGCCAGAATGCATGGTGGCTGGATTACGCTCACACGTTGAGGGTATTATAGTCTGGACCAGGATACACTGCGGGCAAGGCGGTGGGAATAACTCGATTGGCTTCTGTTTATGGTAAAATCAGTGGTTGTGTGATGGTTGTGGCTGCAATGGAGTAGCCACCACCCCGTGTAATTACTTTGACCCACTGCCAGCACGCTGGAGTTGAGTTGACCAGCTCGGAAAGTGTTGCAAATAGAACCTGGCAGCGGATTAATGGGGGGATGGGTGGGGTGGTTGCAATGGCATTAATGCACTCACAAAAAGCGTTGGGATCGAAAATAAGCATCATTTCGTGTTGTGTTTCGTCTGTGTATTTAGTATAAATCCTGTTTACAATTTTTTCAAATGTGTTTGACAAATGCAATAAACTTTTAGTAGTTCAGTTTTTTCGCTGTGGATTGGCGCATCCAAGTCGCGGCTTTTATTGATTCCAGATTTGTTGTCTGCCCATTTTTATGGCCACTGCCGTCTGGCTCCGTTTTGTCTACCGAGTTTGGTTTGGCCAATGTATCTATCAATGCGAAAAGGAGTTGGCCAACTTATAAAGTCGCCAATTCGAGACATTGCAGACGCTTAGGCCATTTAATGAGCACCAAGCTCATCCACATCCGCTTCAGTCGCAATAGTGGAAGGGGTTAACCAAAAGTTACAAGACAAAAAAAAAAGATAACACTCTGGGCTGGGAAAACATTAAAACAGTAAGACAAACATTTCGTCTGTTCCTCGGGATATCTGTGGCTCTGAGCTTATCAGTCGCACAAAAAATAAATACCAGCGATAAAGCGCGTGATAAATATTTGCAAAAAAATAAAAGATGTAAAATATCAAACGGGTAAATGCTCAGTTGGTAAGGATGAGAAATATCTACTTATCGCAGGACAAACAAATTGTTTACACTGTTGATGAGTTCGCGAAATTGCCCGAAGAGCAATTTGAAAAAAAAATAAAACAAGCAAATATAATATTTCACACTAATCCGCTGCCTTTGCATTTGGCATATGCATTTAGTTTGTCATTGTTTGTTTCGATACGAAGCCCATCTAAAACCTGGCATCATCTCTGGAAATACTCAATATTCAAACACTTTATGGTAATCCAACACTAAAAACACGATTCCAAACAAGTTTCGCGCATTAGCAAACATTGAAAGCCCCCGAACAACAGCAACAAACACACCGATTGCAATTTAAATTATTATTATTATTATTAATATTATTTGTTGTTGTTGTCCGTGCGCTGCTGATTAATAACAATCAATGCCAGTCAATTAAGCTCAAATCGATTTGGTTTATTTAAAAAAAAAAAACCTGTTTTCGCACCAACAAGATTCCCGGCGTGCCGGCGCGAATTTCCGATTCGGAATCGAATTTGTATTTCGATTTGGATTTTGTTCGTTTTACCTAGAGAAGAAGACAAGCTGCTGGCGATTATTCTCTACCTGTTCTTCAGCGTTGTTGTTTACCCAACATTTTTCAGCGGAAAAACACAGTTGAGACAGCAAGACACTTTTCGAATAAATCTTTTCAATTGATTTTTGAAAAAATAATAAAAATATGCCTAACGTTTAGGCGTTTATCCCCTAAAACTGCGCTGCCTAATTGAACTTTAGCTAACGATTCTCTTTGGAAGTTCGCATCTTTTAGATACTATCTATCCACACTTACCAGTTGGTCTTGTTGGGCCCATTGGCCTCGCCAATAGTGTGGGTGGCTACCGAGTAGCCGAAATGCGAGTGCCGATGTCCGTACTTCACAATGGGCAATCGCTGTTCTAGGTTGAAGTTGTGGCAAGTGTGAACGCATTGCAGGATTAGCAGAATCCAAAGCTTCTGTCTTAGCCGGTAGATGGACCGTATGGTGGGAAACGGTAGCTCCAACATCGTTGGTCTGTTTTTATTATATGTTTTTCATATATTTCTTTAAACAAAACTGCATGCACGTGCACCGAACACGGCCAAGTGATTGCTTTTTACTTTGCACCTTTGCTAACGGAACAATAAACCGAAAAAAAACACGCGCACTCACACACACACTAAATCCGTTGAGATCTTTGGATCAACAAGTAGTCCGCGTATTTTCCACTTTTGCTCGTATATTTCTTACTTTCAGCTACACACAGCAACAAAAAATTATTATTACGTAAAAGAATTCGAAATTGATAGCGTTCGAAGCGATATTTTCTTGTCGCTTCGGCTTCTTGACGGCCAAACGAGCAATGACGACGCTTCGTACCGACGAGCTACTTAGGTAGACGTCGAACGCGGTTCGAACATACATGTGCGCTCAGCAAGCAGTGGTCAAACATGTAGCAAGCAATGGTCAATATCATAACATCGAGCTTATGACATCGAACCGCGGTTTGTCGTGTAAAAAAGCGTGTTAGAAATGTGTTTTATACAAGTACGCTGCAATAGCCGTGTTTGTGGTCTAAAAACTTTCTCGGAATGGTACAATATGTACAGGATGTTAGCGATTGGCTTCGTCACTCACCGTCGTACTACTGATAAATTAATTTTGCTTCATCGAACAGAACGGCGAAAAAATGTAAGAAATTATAAAATTTTGTCGTGTAAAAAAGACGAGTACCAAATTTTGATATGCTCTCAAAAGTGTAAAAGTTCCTAATGATCCGAATGATGTAGCTACACTAAACTCAATGACTACTGGACGCTTAAATACGTAAACCTTCAGCCGGTCTCCATATTTTCATGCACACAATATTTGAATTTTCGTTCAGCTGGATATTCTCGTATATTATCGAACAAAAAAAAACAGCAAATTCACCACTTCTGGCTAAACGGGGTCACCACCAATACACTTACATACGTTAAAGTTCAAAGTTTATCATGCATCTCATTTGCAATTTTTGAAGGGCTATTGATTTTCAGTTGCACTTTCAATACGTGCGATTTCGTTACTTAACACTGGTGACTCACGCTGGTTCATTTAGACTCGTCAACCAAAAGAATGATATATATATATGATGAGTATATCCCTTTTCCTTATTTATACCAAGTGCGCCATACCGTCCTTCAGGTTCAGGTTGGTCGGATCCCAGCTGGCGAAAGGGAGGGCACTACATGACAAGAGAGAGACGGGAACAGTGCATTACGAACATGACTTTGGCTTGTCAGCAAATCAAAAGCTCCAATGCACATGACCGGCGGCCAAGGGGCCATCCACTTTGGACAACCACGGATCGTGCGAGTGTAAATGGATTTTTGATTGCAGTCGGCGGCCTTTTCATATATGTATATTTTTTTGGATCCTGGAACCGGGATACCCGCCACCTCTCTTCACCAACCAGATTTAGCCTTGATCATGGCCTGACAACAGAGTGTGACAAATGCACTCCCACTAATTGGTAATGCAGAACACTCACCCGGTGAAGATATAAAGCCGAAAGATATACGACTGAAAAAACACATGTTTAAGCCCGGATTTGGGGACATTGGGAACTCGGATCCGAATTCGTTGGGCTGTGGGAAAGTGAACTCAGTGGAAATAGCTACAGTTTATCAGTTTGTAATTTTATTTATAACTTGTCTGGACCTGCGGTGCACTCGATTAATTTGGAGTTGAAGTGGAAGTCATACTGATCCTGAATCAGTATGAAAGTAGAACGTTCCAGTCCAGGTGGATTACCAAAGACATGTATATATATAAATTCGTCTCCAAAACCAAGGCATCATCACAGATCATCCTCGTATATTGACATTCGATTTGCTGGCCTTAGTTGAAACGCCAAGCGCGCAGGTTCTTAATAGTTTCTTCCATTTCGGCCTTGCGCGTGCGGGAATCGTTAGGACGACTTGGGAGTGAAGTGTCCCGAGCTAGCTGCTGCTCCAACTGCTCATTGCGGGCGGTGAGCTGTTTCTCAAATAGCTGGGCCAGCTTATCGGCATGTTGAGCCTGCACGGCTACCTTTCCATAGGAAACGGGCTCGTACGCCAGCTTCAGTTGATCGACCAGATAGGTGAGGTCGCCAACGGCCTGCTGCAGTTTGATCAGGGCTCTGCCATGCTTTAAGAACGTCTCATCGCAATTGCTGCCGTATTGTAATATGTAATTCACCCTGATCCCCCGGGACAACTTGAGGAAATCCTGGTGCTGCGATAACTGCGACTTTAGCGTGTCGGTAAGTTTTTCAGACAGCTCCATGGGTGGCAAATCGGCGGCTATCACCGGGCGGATGCCACTAAAATTGGTCCTACTGGGAACCACGCTGTCGGAGGCACTACGCACCAAGCGATAGGGCGAAATAATGCTGCGAATGGATGGCGCTTCCCCGCTCTGGGATCGTCTGTAGCCAGAATGCATGGTGGCTGGATTACGCTCACACGTTGAGGGTATTATAGTCTGGACCAGGATACACTGCGGGCAAGGCGGTGGGAATAACTCGATTGGCTTCTGTTTATGGTAAAATCAGTGGTTGTGTGATGGTTGTGGCTGCAATGGAGTAGCCACCACCCCGTGTAATTACTTTGACCCACTGCCAGCACGCTGGAGTTGAGTTGACCAGCTCGGAAAGTGTTGCAAATAGAACCTGGCAGCGGATTAATGGGGGGATGGGTGGGGTGGTTGCAATGGCATTAATGCACTCACAAAAAGCGTTGGGATCGAAAATAAGCATAATTTCGTGTTGTGTTTCGCGTATGCGTCTGTGTATTTAGCATAAATCTTATTAGATTTGAATTTTCCTTCAGCGAGATATCGATAAGTCGTCTAAAAATTGTAAACTGATATGAAACCGTGTTTTGCAAATAACGCTGGTATGTTGCACCCAGCAAGCAGTGGTCAATCTTATAGCATTGAACTTATGGCATCGAGCCGCGATTTGTTGTGTAAAAAAGCGTGTTAGAAATGTGTTTTATACAAGTACGCTGCAATAGCCGTGTTTGTGGTCTAAAAACTTTCTCGGAATGGTACAATATGTACAGGATGTTAGCGATTGGCTTCGTCACTCACCGTCGTACTACTGATAAATTAATTTTGCTTCATCGAACAGAACGGCGAAAAAATGTAAGAAATTATAAAATTTTGTCGTGTAAAAAAGACGAGTACCAAATTTTGATATGCTCTCAAAAGTGTAAAAGTTCCTAATGATCCGAATGATGTAGCTACACTAAACTCAATGACTACTGGACGCTTAAATACGTAAACTTTCGCCTGATCTCCATATTTTCATGCACACAAGATTTGAATTTTCGTTCAGCCGTATATTATCGATAAGTCGATTATTGTAGACCACAAATTGTCTGGTATATTTGCGGTAGCAATTTAATACTTCTCTTACCGACTTCTCTAATCTTATTAGATTTGAATTCTCCTTCAGCGAGATATCGATAAGTCGTCCAAAAATTGTAAACTGATATGAAACCGTGTTTTGCAAATAACGCTGGTATGTTGCACCCAGCAAGCAGTGGTCAATCTTATAGCATTGAACTTATGGCATCGAGCCGCGATTTGTTGTGTAAAAAAGCGTGTTAGAAATGTGTTTTATACAAGTACGCTGCAATAGCCGTGTTTGTGGTCTAAAAACTTTCTCGGAATGGTACAATATGTACAGGATGTTAGCGATTGGCTTCGTCACTCACCGTCGTACTACTGATAAATTAATTTTGCTTCATCGAACAGAACGGCGAAAAAATGTAAGAAATTATAAAATTTTGACGTGTAAAAAAGACGAGTACCAAATTTTGATATGCTCTCAAAAGTGTAAAAGTTCCTAATGATCCGAATGATGTAGCTACACTTAACTCAATGACTACTGGACGCTTAAATACGTAAACCTTCAGCCGGTCTCCATATTTTCATGCACACAATATTTGAATTTTCGTTCAGCTGGATATTCTCGTATATTATCGAACAAAAAAAAACAGCAAATTCACCACTTCTGGCTAAACGGGGTCACCACCAATACACTTACATACGTTAAAGTTCGAAGTTTATCATGCATCTCATTTGCAATTTTTGAAGGGCTATTGATTTTCAGTTGCACTTTCAATACGTGCGATTTCGTTACTTAACACTGGTGACTCACGCTGGTTCATTTAGACTCGTCAACCAAAAGAATGATATATATATATGATGAGTATATCCCTTTTCCTTATTTATACCAAGTGCGCCATACCGTCCTTCAGGTTCAGGTTGGTCGGATCCCAGCTGGCGAAAGGGAGGGCACTACATGACAAGAGAGAGACGGGAACAGTGCATTACGAACATGACTTTGGCTTGTCAGCAAATCAAAAGCTCCAATGCACATGACCGGCGGCCAAGGGGCCATCCACTTTGGACAACCACGGATCGTGCGAGTGTAAATGGATTTTTGATTGCAGTCGGCGGCCTTTTCATATATGTATATTTTTTTGGATCCTGGAACCGGGATACCCGCCACCTCTCTTCACCAACCAGATTTAGCCTTGATCATGGCCTGACAACAGAGTGTGACAAATGCACTCCCACTAATTGGTAATGCAGAACACTCACCCGGTGAAGATATAAAGCCGAAAGATATACGACTGAAAAAACACATGTTTAAGCCCGGATTTGGGGACATTGGGAACTCGGATCCGAATTCGTTGGGCTGTGGGAAAGTGAACTCAGTGGAAATAGCTACAGTTTATCAGTTTGTAATTTTATTTATAACTTGTCTGGACCTGCGGTGCACTCGATTAATTTGGAGTTGAAGTGGAAGTCATACTGATCCTGAATCAGTATGAAAGTAGAACGTTCCAGTCCAGGTGGATTACCAAAGACATGTATATATATAAATTCGTCTCCAAAACCAAGGCATCATCACAGATCATCCTCGTATATTGACATTCGATTTGCTGGCCTTAGTTGAAACGCCAAGCGCGCAGGTTCTTAATAGTTTCTTCCATTTCGGCCTTGCGCGTGCGGGAATCGTTAGGACGACTTGGGAGTGAAGTGTCCCGAGCTAGCTGCTGCTCCAACTGCTCATTGCGGGCGGTGAGCTGTTTCTCAAATAGCTGGGCCAGCTTATCGGCATGTTGAGCCTGCACGGCTACCTTTCCATAGGAAACGGGCTCGTACGCCAGCTTCAGTTGATCGACCAGATAGGTGAGGTCGCCAACGGCCTGCTGCAGTTTGATCAGGGCTCTGCCATGCTTTAAGAACGTCTCATCGCAATTGCTGCCGTATTGTAATATGTAATTCACCCTGATCCCCCGGGACAACTTGAGGAAATCCTGGTGCTGCGATAACTGCGACTTTAGCGTGTCGGTAAGTTTTTCAGACAGCTCCATGGGTGGCAAATCGGCGGCTATCACCGGGCGGATGCCACTAAAATTGGTCCTACTGGGAACCACGCTGTCGGAGGCACTACGCACCAAGCGATAGGGCGAAATAATGCTGCGAATGGATGGCGCTTCCCCGCTCTGGGATCGTCTGTAGCCAGAATGCATGGTGGCTGGATTACGCTCACACGTTGAGGGTATTATAGTCTGGACCAGGATACACTGCGGGCAAGGCGGTGGGAATAACTCGATTGGCTTCTGTTTATGGTAAAATCAGTGGTTGTGTGATGGTTGTGGCTGCAATGGAGTAGCCACCACCCCGTGTAATTACTTTGACCCACTGCCAGCACGCTGGAGTTGAGTTGACCAGCTCGGAAAGTGTTGCAAATAGAACCTGGCAGCGGATTAATGGGGGGATGGGTGGGGTGGTTGCAATGGCATTAATGCACTCACAAAAAGCGTTGGGATCGAAAATAAGCATCATTTCGTGTTGTGTTTCGCGTATGCGTCTGTGTATTTAGCATAAATCTTATTAGATTTGAATTTTCCTTCAGCGAGATATCGATAAGTCGTCCAAAAATTGTAAACTGATATGAAACCGTGTTTTGCAAATAACGCTGGTATGTTGCACCCAGCAAGCAGTGGTCAATCTTATAGCATTGAACTTATGGCATCGAGCCGCGATTTGTTGTGTAAAAAAGCGTGTTAGAAATGTGTTTTATACAAGTACGCTGCAATAGCCGTGTTTGTGGTCTAAAAACTTTCTCGGAATGGTACAATATGTACAGGATGTTAGCGATTGGCTTCGTCACTCACCGTCGTACTACTGATAAATTAATTTTGCTTCATCGAACAGAACGGCGAAAAAATGTAAGAAATTATAAAATTTTGTCGTGTAAAAAAGACGAGTACCAAATTTTGATATGCTCTCAAAAGTGTAAAAGTTCCTAATGATCCGAATGATGTAGCTACACTTAACTCAATGACTACTGGACGCTTAAATACGTAAACCTTCAGCCGGTCTCCATATTTTCATGCACACAATATTTGAATTTTCGTTCAGCTGGATATTCTCGTATATTATCGAACAAAAAAAAACAGCAAATTCACCACTTCTGGCTAAACGGGGTCACCACCAATACACTTACATACGTTAAAGTTCGAAGTTTATCATGCATCTCATTTGCAATTTTTGAAGGGCTATTGATTTTCAGTTGCACTTTCAATACGTGCGATTTCGTTACTTAACACTGGTGACTCACGCTGGTTCATTTAGACTCGTCAACCAAAAGAATGATATATATATATGATGAGTATATCCCTTTTCCTTATTTATACCAAGTGCGCCATACCGTCCTTCAGGTTCAGGTTGGTCGGATCCCAGCTGGCGAAAGGGAGGGCACTACATGACAAGAGAGAGACGGGAACAGTGCATTACGAACATGACTTTGGCTTGTCAGCAAATCAAAAGCTCCAATGCACATGACCGGCGGCCAAGGGGCCATCCACTTTGGACAACCACGGATCGTGCGAGTGTAAATGGATTTTTGATTGCCCTTTCATATATGTATACTTTTTTGGACCCTGGAACCGGGATACCCGCCACCTCTCTTCACCAACCAGATTTAGCCTTGATCATGGCCTGACAACAGAGTGTGACAAATGCACTCCCACTAATTGGTAATGCAGAACACTCACCCGGTGAAGATATAAAGCCGAAAGATATACGACTGAAAAAACACATGTTTAAGCCCGGATTTGGGGACATTGGGAACTCGGATCCGAATTCGTTGGGCTGTGGGAAAGTGAACTCAGTGGAAATAGCTACAGTTTATCAGTTTGTAATTTTATTTATAACTTGTCTGGACCTGCGGTGCACTCGATTAATTTGGAGTTGAAGTGGAAGTCATACTGATCCTGAATCAGTATGAAAGTAGAACGTTCCAGTCCAGGTGGATTACCAAAGACATGTATATATATAAATTCGTCTCCAAAACCAAGGCATCATCACAGATCATCCTCGTATATTGACATTCGATTTGCTGGCCTTAGTTGAAACGCCAAGCGCGCAGGTTCTTAATAGTTTCTTCCATTTCGGCCTTGCGCGTGCGGGAATCGTTAGGACGACTTGGGAGTGAAGTGTCCCGAGCTAGCTGCTGCTCCAACTGCTCATTGCGGGCGGTGAGCTGTTTCTCAAATAGCTGGGCCAGCTTATCGGCATGTTGAGCCTGCACGGCTACCTTTCCATAGGAAACGGGCTCGTACGCCAGCTTCAGTTGATCGACCAGATAGGTGAGGTCGCCAACGGCCTGCTGCAGTTTGATCAGGGCTCTGCCATGCTTTAAGAACGTCTCATCGCAATTGCTGCCGTATTGTAATATGTAATTCACCCTGATCCCCCGGGACAACTTGAGGAAATCCTGGTGCTGCGATAACTGCGACTTTAGCGTGTCGGTAAGTTTTTCAGACAGCTCCATGGGTGGCAAATCGGCGGCTATCACCGGGCGGATGCCACTAAAATTGGTCCTACTGGGAACCACGCTGTCGGAGGCACTACGCACCAAGCGATAGGGCGAAATAATGCTGCGAATGGATGGCGCTTCCCCGCTCTGGGATCGTCTGTAGCCAGAATGCATGGTGGCTGGATTACGCTCACACGTTGAGGGTATTATAGTCTGGACCAGGATACACTGCGGGCAAGGCGGTGGGAATAACTCGATTGGCTTCTGTTTATGGTAAAATCAGTGGTTGTGTGATGGTTGTGGCTGCAATGGAGTAGCCACCACCCCGTGTAATTACTTTGACCCACTGCCAGCACGCTGGAGTTGAGTTGACCAGCTCGGAAAGTGTTGCAAATAGAACCTGGCAGCGGATTAATGGGGGGATGGGTGGGGTGGTTGCAATGGCATTAATGCACTCACAAAAAGCGTTGGGATCGAAAATAAGCATCATTTCGTGTTGTGTTTCGCGTATGCGTCTGTGTATTTAGCATAAATCTTATTAGATTTGAATTCTCCTTCAGCGAGATATCGATAAGTCGTCCAAAAATTGTAAACTGATATGAAACCGTGTTTTGCAAATAACGCTGGTATGTTGCACCCAGCAAGCAGTGGTCAATCTTATAGCATTGAACTTATGGCATCGAGCCGCGATTTGTTGTGTAAAAAAGCGTGTTAGAAATGTGTTTTATACAAGTACGCTGCAATAGCCGTGTTTGTGGTCTAAAAACTTTCTCGGAATGGTACAATATGTACAGGATGTTAGCGATTGGCTTCGTCACTCACCGTCGTACTACTGATAAATTAATTTTGCTTCATCGAACAGAACGGCGAAAAAATGTAAGAAATTATAAAATTTTGACGTGTAAAAAAGACGAGTACCAAATTTTGATATGCTCTCAAAAGTGTTAAAGTTCCTTATGATCCGAATGATGTAGCTACACTAAACTCAATGACTACTGGACGCTTAAATACGTAAACTTTCGCCTGATCTCCATATTTTCATGCACACAAGATTTGAATTTTCGTTCAGCCGTATATTATCGATAAGTCGATTATTGTAGACCACAAATTGTCTGGTATATTTGCGGTAGCAATTTAATACTTCTCTTACCGACTTCTCTAATCTTATTAGATTTGAATTCTCCTTCAGCGAGATATCGATAAGTCGTCCAAAAATTGTAAACTGATATGAAACCGTGTTTTGCAAATAACGCTGGTATGTTGCACCCAGCAAGCAGTGGTCAATCTTATAGCATTGAACTTATGGCATCGAGCCGCGATTTGTTGTGTAAAAAAGCGTGTTAGAAATTTGTTTTATACAAGTACGCTGCAATAGCCGTGTTTGTGGTCTAAAAACTTTCTCGGAATGGTACAATATGTACAGGATGTTAGCGATTGGCTTCGTCACTCACCGTCGTACTACTGATAAATTAATTTTGCTTCATCGAACAGAACGGCGAAAAAATGTAAGAAATTATAAAATTTTGTCGTGTAAAAAAGACGAGTACCAAATTTTGATATGCTCTCAAAAGTGTAAAAGTTCCTAATGATCCGAATGATGTAGCTACACTTAACTCAATGACTACTGGACGCTTAAATACGTAAACCTTCAGCCGGTCTCCATATTTTCATGCACACAATATTTGAATTTTCGTTCAGCTGGATATTCTCGTATATTATCGAACAAAAAAAAACAGCAAATTCACCACTTCTGGCTAAACGGGGTCACCACCAATACACTTACATACGTTAAAGTTCGAAGTTTATCATGCATCTCATTTGCAATTTTTGAAGGGCTATTGATTTTCAGTTGCACTTTCAATACGTGCGATTTCGTTACTTAACACTGGTGACTCACGCTGGTTCATTTAGACTCGTCAACCAAAAGAATGATATATATATATGATGAGTATATCCCTTTTCCTTATTTATACCAAGTGCGCCATACCGTCCTTCAGGTTCAGGTTGGTCGGATCCCAGCTGGCGAAAGGGAGGGCACTACATGACAAGAGAGAGACGGGAACAGTGCATTACGAACATGACTTTGGCTTGTCAGCAAATCAAAAGCTCCAATGCACATGACCGGCGGCCAAGGGGCCATCCACTTTGGACAACCACGGATCGTGCGAGTGTAAATGGATTTTTGATTGCCCTTTCATATATGTATACTTTTTTGGACCCTGGAACCGGGATACCCGCCACCTCTCTTCACCAACCAGATTTAGCCTTGATCATGGCCTGACAACAGAGTGTGACAAATGCACTCCCACTAATTGGTAATGCAGAACACTCACCCGGTGAAGATATAAAGCCGAAAGATATACGACTGAAAAAACACATGTTTAAGCCCGGATTTGGGGACATTGGGAACTCGGATCCGAATTCGTTGGGCTGTGGGAAAGTGAACTCAGTGGAAATAGCTACAGTTTATCAGTTTGTAATTTTATTTATAACTTGTCTGGACCTGCGGTGCACTCGATTAATTTGGAGTTGAAGTGGAAGTCATACTGATCCTGAATCAGTATGAAAGTAGAACGTTCCAGTCCAGGTGGATTACCAAAGACATGTATATATATAAATTCGTCTCCAACACCAAGGCATCATCACAGATCATCCTCGTATATTGACATTCGATTTGCTGGCCTTAGTTGAAACGCCAAGCGCGCAGGTTCTTAATAGTTTCTTCCATTTCGGCCTTGCGCGTGCGGGAATCGTTAGGACGACTTGGGAGTGAAGTGTCCCGAGCTAGCTGCTGCTCCAACTGCTCATTGCGGGCGGTGAGCTGTTTCTCAAATAGCTGGGCCAGCTTATCGGCATGTTGAGCCTGCACGGCTACCTTTCCATAGGAAACGGGCTCGTACGCCAGCTTCAGTTGATCGACCAGATAGGTGAGGTCGCCAACGGCCTGCTGCAGTTTGATCAGGGCTCTGCCATGCTTTAAGAACGTCTCATCGCAATTGCTGCCGTATTGTAATATGTAATTCACCCTGATCCCCCGGGACAACTTGAGGAAATCCTGGTGCTGCGATAACTGCGACTTTAGCGTGTCGGTAAGTTTTTCAGACAGCTCCATGGGTGGCAAATCGGCGGCTATCACCGGGCGGATGCCACTAAAATTGGTCCTACTGGGAACCACGCTGTCGGAGGCACTACGCACCAAGCGATAGGGCGAAATAATGCTGCGAATGGATGGCGCTTCCCCGCTCTGGGATCGTCTGTAGCCAGAATGCATGGTGGCTGGATTACGCTCACACGTTGAGGGTATTATAGTCTGGACCAGGATACACTGCGGGCAAGGCGGTGGGAATAACTCGATTGGCTTCTGTTTATGGTAAAATCAGTGGTTGTGTGATGGTTGTGGCTGCAATGGAGTAGCCACCACCCCGTGTAATTACTTTGACCCACTGCCAGCACGCTGGAGTTGAGTTGACCAGCTCGGAAAGTGTTGCAAATAGAACCTGGCAGCGGATTAATGGGGGGATGGGTGGGGTGGTTGCAATGGCATTAATGCACTCACAAAAAGCGTTGGGATCGAAAATAAGCATCATTTCGTGTTGTGTTTCGCGTATGCGTCTGTGTATTTAGCATAAATCTTATTAGATTTGAATTCTCCTTCAGCGAGATATCGATAAGTCGTCCAAAAATTGTAAACTGATATGAAACCGTGTTTTGCAAATAACGCTGGTATGTTGCACCCAGCAAGCAGTGGTCAATCTTATAGCATTGAACTTATGGCATCGAGCCGCGATTTGTTGTGTAAAAAAGCGTGTTAGAAATGTGTTTTATACAAGTACGCTGCAATAGCCGTGTTTGTGGTCTAAAAACTTTCTCGGAATGGTACAATATGTACAGGATGTTAGCGATTGGCTTCGTCACTCACCGTCGTACTACTGATAAATTAATTTTGCTTCATCGAACAGAACGGCGAAAAAATGTAAGAAATTATAAAATTTTGACGTGTAAAAAAGACGAGTACCAAATTTTGATATGCTCTCAAAAGTGTTAAAGTTCCTTATGATCCGAATGATGTAGCTACACTAAACTCAATGACTACTGGACGCTTAAATACGTAAACTTTCGCCTGATCTCCATATTTTCATGCACACAAGATTTGAATTTTCGTTCAGCCGTATATTATCGATAAGTCGATTATTGTAGACCACAAATTGTCTGGTATATTTGCGGTAGCAATTTAATACTTCTCTTACCGACTTCTCTAATCTTATTAGATTTGAATTCTCCTTCAGCGAGATATCGATAAGTCGTCCAAAAATTGTAAACTGATATGAAACCGTGTTTTGCAAATAACGCTGGTATGTTGCACCCAGCAAGCAGTGGTCAATCTTATAGCATTGAACTTATGGCATCGAGCCGCGATTTGTTGTGTAAAAAAGCGTGTTAGAAATGTGTTTTATACAAGTACGCTGCAATAGCCGTGTTTGTGGTCTAAAAACTTTCTCGGAATGGTACAATATGTACAGGATGTTAGCGATTGGCTTCGTCACTCACCGTCGTACTACTGATAAATTAATTTTGCTTCATCGAACAGAACGGCGAAAAAATGTAAGAAATTATAAAATTTTGTCGTGTAAAAAAGACGAGTACCAAATTTTGATATGCTCTCAAAAGTGTAAAAGTTCCTAATGATCCGAATGATGTAGCTACACTTAACTCAATGACTACTGGACGCTTAAATACGTAAACCTTCAGCCGGTCTCCATATTTTCATGCACACAATATTTGAATTTTCGTTCAGCTGGATATTCTCGTATATTATCGAACAAAAAAAAACAGCAAATTCACCACTTCTGGCTAAACGGGGTCACCACCAATACACTTACATACGTTAAAGTTCGAAGTTTATCATGCATCTCATTTGCAATTTTTGAAGGGCTATTGATTTTCAGTTGCACTTTCAATACGTGCGATTTCGTTACTTAACACTGGTGACTCACGCTGGTTCATTTAGACTCGTCAACCAAAAGAATGATATATATATATGATGAGTATATCCCTTTTCCTTATTTATACCAAGTGCGCCATACCGTCCTTCAGGTTCAGGTTGGTCGGATCCCAGCTGGCGAAAGGGAGGGCACTACATGACAAGAGAGAGACGGGAACAGTGCATTACGAACATGACTTTGGCTTGTCAGCAAATCAAAAGCTCCAATGCACATGACCGGCGGCCAAGGGGCCATCCACTTTGGACAACCACGGATCGTGCGAGTGTAAATGGATTTTTGATTGCCCTTTCATATATGTATACTTTTTTGGACCCTGGAACCGGGATACCCGCCACCTCTCTTCACCAACCAGATTTAGCCTTGATCATGGCCTGACAACAGAGTGTGACAAATGCACTCCCACTAATTGGTAATGCAGAACACTCACCCGGTGAAGATATAAAGCCGAAAGATATACGACTGAAAAAACACATGTTTAAGCCCGGATTTGGGGACATTGGGAACTCGGATCCGAATTCGTTGGGCTGTGGGAAAGTGAACTCAGTGGAAATAGCTACAGTTTATCAGTTTGTAATTTTATTTATAACTTGTCTGGACCTGCGGTGCACTCGATTAATTTGGAGTTGAAGTGGAAGTCATACTGATCCTGAATCAGTATGAAAGTAGAACGTTCCAGTCCAGGTGGATTACCAAAGACATGTATATATATAAATTCGTCTCCAACACCAAGGCATCATCACAGATCATCCTCGTATATTGACATTCGATTTGCTGGCCTTAGTTGAAACGCCAAGCGCGCAGGTTCTTAATAGTTTCTTCCATTTCGGCCTTGCGCGTGCGGGAATCGTTAGGACGACTTGGGAGTGAAGTGTCCCGAGCTAGCTGCTGCTCCAACTGCTCATTGCGGGCGGTGAGCTGTTTCTCAAATAGCTGGGCCAGCTTATCGGCATGTTGAGCCTGCACGGCTACCTTTCCATAGGAAACGGGCTCGTACGCCAGCTTCAGTTGATCGACCAGATAGGTGAGGTCGCCAACGGCCTGCTGCAGTTTGATCAGGGCTCTGCCATGCTTTAAGAACGTCTCATCGCAATTGCTGCCGTATTGTAATATGTAATTCACCCTGATCCCCCGGGACAACTTGAGGAAATCCTGGTGCTGCGATAACTGCGACTTTAGCGTGTCGGTAAGTTTTTCAGACAGCTCCATGGGTGGCAAATCGGCGGCTATCACCGGGCGGATGCCACTAAAATTGGTCCTACTGGGAACCACGCTGTCGGAGGCACTACGCACCAAGCGATAGGGCGAAATAATGCTGCGAATGGATGGCGCTTCCCCGCTCTGGGATCGTCTGTAGCCAGAATGCATGGTGGCTGGATTACGCTCACACGTTGAGGGTATTATAGTCTGGACCAGGATACACTGCGGGCAAGGCGGTGGGAATAATTCGATTGGCTTCTGTTTATGGTAAAATCAGTGGTTGTGTGATGGTTGTGGCTGCAATGGAGTAGCCACCACCCCGTGTAATTACTTTGACCCACTGCCAGCACGCTGGAGTTGAGTTGACCAGCTCGGAAAGTGTTGCAAATAGAACCTGGCAGCGGATTAATGGGGGGATGGGTGGGGTGGTTGCAATGGCATTAATGCACTCACAAAAAGCGTTGGGATCGAAAATAAGCATCATTTCGTGTTGTGTTTCGCGTATGCGTCTGTGTATTTAGCATAAATCTTATTAGATTTGAATTCTCCTTCAGCGAGATATCGATAAGTCGTCCAAAAATTGTAAACTGATATGAAACCGTGTTTTGCAAATAACGCTGGTATGTTGCACCCAGCAAGCAGTGGTCAATCTTATAGCATTGAACTTATGGCATCGAGCCGCGATTTGTTGTGTAAAAAAGCGTGTTAGAAATGTGTTTTATACAAGTACGCTGCAATAGCCGTGTTTGTGGTCTAAAAACTTTCTCGGAATGGTACAATATGTACAGGATGTTAGCGATTGGCTTCGTCACTCACCGTCGTACTACTGATAAATTAATTTTGCTTCATCGAACAGAACGGCGAAAAAATGTAAGAAATTATAAAATTTTGACGTGTAAAAAAGACGAGTACCAAATTTTGATATGCTCTCAAAAGTGTTAAAGTTCCTTATGATCCGAATGATGTAGCTACACTAAACTCAATGACTACTGGACGCTTAAATACGTAAACTTTCGCCTGATCTCCATATTTTCATGCACACAAGATTTGAATTTTCGTTCAGCCGTATATTATCGATAAGTCGATTATTGTAGACCACAAATTGTCTGGTATATTTGCGGTAGCAATTTAATACTTCTCTTACCGACTTCTCTAATCTTATTAGATTTGAATTCTCCTTCAGCGAGATATCGATAAGTCGTCCAAAAATTGTAAACTGATATGAAACCGTGTTTTGCAAATAACGCTGGTATGTTGCACCCAGCAAGCAGTGGTCAATCTTATAGCATTGAACTTATGGCATCGAGCCGCGATTTGTTGTGTAAAAAAGCGTGTTAGAAATGTGTTTTATACAAGTACGCTGCAATAGCCGTGTTTGTGGTCTAAAAACTTTCTCGGAATGGTACAATATGTACAGGATGTTAGCGATTGGCTTCGTCACTCACCGTCGTACTACTGATAAATTAATTTTGCTTCATCGAACAGAACGGCGAAAAAATGTAAGAAATTATAAAATTTTGTCGTGTAAAAAAGACGAGTACCAAATTTTGATATGCTCTCAAAAGTGTAAAAGTTCCTAATGATCCGAATGATGTAGCTACACTTAACTCAATGACTACTGGACGCTTAAATACGTAAACCTTCAGCCGGTCTCCATATTTTCATGCACACAATATTTGAATTTTCGTTCAGCTGGATATTCTCGTATATTATCGAACAAAAAAAAACAGCAAATTCACCACTTCTGGCTAAACGGGGTCACCACCAATACACTTACATACGTTAAAGTTCGAAGTTTATCATGCATCTCATTTGCAATTTTTGAAGGGCTATTGATTTTCAGTTGCACTTTCAATACGTGCGATTTCGTTACTTAACACTGGTGACTCACGCTGGTTCATTTAGACTCGTCAACCAAAAGAATGATATATATATATGATGAGTATATCCCTTTTCCTTATTTATACCAAGTGCGCCATACCGTCCTTCAGGTTCAGGTTGGTCGGATCCCAGCTGGCGAAAGGGAGGGCACTACATGACAAGAGAGAGACGGGAACAGTGCATTACGAACATGACTTTGGCTTGTCAGCAAATCAAAAGCTCCAATGCACATGACCGGCGGCCAAGGGGCCATCCACTTTGGACAACCACGGATCGTGCGAGTGTAAATGGATTTTTGATTGCCCTTTCATATATGTATACTTTTTTGGACCCTGGAACCGGGATACCCGCCACCTCTCTTCACCAACCAGATTTAGCCTTGATCATGGCCTGACAACAGAGTGTGACAAATGCACTCCCACTAATTGGTAATGCAGAACACTCACCCGGTGAAGATATAAAGCCGAAAGATATACGACTGAAAAAACACATGTTTAAGCCCGGATTTGGGGACATTGGGAACTCGGATCCGAATTCGTTGGGCTGTGGGAAAGTGAACTCAGTGGAAATAGCTACAGTTTATCAGTTTGTAATTTTATTTATAACTTGTCTGGACCTGCGGTGCACTCGATTAATTTGGAGTTGAAGTGGAAGTCATACTGATCCTGAATCAGTATGAAAGTAGAACGTTCCAGTCCAGGTGGATTACCAAAGACATGTATATATATAAATTCGTCTCCAAAACCAAGGCATCATCACAGATCATCCTCGTATATTGACATTCGATTTGCTGGCCTTAGTTGAAACGCCAAGCGCGCAGGTTCTTAATAGTTTCTTCCATTTCGGCCTTGCGCGTGCGGGAATCGTTAGGACGACTTGGGAGTGAAGTGTCCCGAGCTAGCTGCTGCTCCAACTGCTCATTGCGGGCGGTGAGCTGTTTCTCAAATAGCTGGGCCAGCTTATCGGCATGTTGAGCCTGCACGGCTACCTTTCCATAGGAAACGGGCTCGTACGCCAGCTTCAGTTGATCGACCAGATAGGTGAGGTCGCCAACGGCCTGCTGCAGTTTGATCAGGGCTCTGCCATGCTTTAAGAACGTCTCATCGCAATTGCTGCCGTATTGTAATATGTAATTCACCCTGATCCCCCGGGACAACTTGAGGAAATCCTGGTGCTGCGATAACTGCGACTTTAGCGTGTCGGTAAGTTTTTCAGACAGCTCCATGGGTGGCAAATCGGCGGCTATCACCGGGCGGATGCCACTAAAATTGGTCCTACTGGGAACCACGCTGTCGGAGGCACTACGCACCAAGCGATAGGGCGAAATAATGCTGCGAATGGATGGCGCTTCCCCGCTCTGGGATCGTCTGTAGCCAGAATGCATGGTGGCTGGATTACGCTCACACGTTGAGGGTATTATAGTCTGGACCAGGATACACTGCGGGCAAGGCGGTGGGAATAACTCGATTGGCTTCTGTTTATGGTAAAATCAGTGGTTGTGTGATGGTTGTGGCTGCAATGGAGTAGCCACCACCCCGTGTAATTACTTTGACCCACTGCCAGCACGCTGGAGTTGAGTTGACCAGCTCGGAAAGTGTTGCAAATAGAACCTGGCAGCGGATTAATGGGGGGATGGGTGGGGTGGTTGCAATGGCATTAATGCACTCACAAAAAGCGTTGGGATCGAAAATAAGCATCATTTCGTGTTGTGTTTCGCGTATGCGTCTGTGTATTTAGCATAAATCTTATTAGATTTGAATTTTCCTTCAGCGAGATATCGATAAGTCGTCTAAAAATTGTAAACTGATATGAAACCGTGTTTTGCAAATAACGCTGGTATGTTGCACCCAGCAAGCAGTGGTCAATCTTATAGCATTGAACTTATGGCATCGAGCCGCGATTTGTTGTGTAAAAAAGCGTGTTAGAAATGTGTTTTATACAAGTACGCTGCAATAGCCGTGTTTGTGGTCTAAAAACTTTCTCGGAATGGTACAATATGTACAGGATGTTAGCGATTGGCTTCGTCACTCACCGTCGTACTACTGATAAATTAATTTTGCTTCATCGAACAGAACGGCGAAAAAATGTAAGAAATTATAAAATTTTGTCGTGTAAAAAAGACGAGTACCAAATTTTGATATGCTCTCAAAAGTGTAAAAGTTCCTAATGATCCGAATGATGTAGCTACACTTAACTCAATGACTACTGGACGCTTAAATACGTAAACCTTCAGCCGGTCTCCATATTTTCATGCACACAATATTTGAATTTTCGTTCAGCTGGATATTCTCGTATATTATCGAACAAAAAAAAACAGCAAATTCACCACTTCTGGCTAAACGGGGTCACCACCAATACACTTACATACGTTAAAGTTCGAAGTTTATCATGCATCTCATTTGCAATTTTTGAAGGGCTATTGATTTTCAGTTGCACTTTCAATACGTGCGATTTCGTTACTTAACACTGGTGACTTACGCTGGTTCATTTAGACTCGTCAACCAAAAGAATGATATATATATATGATGAGTATATCCCTTTTCCTTATTTATACCAAGTGCGCCATACCGTCCTTCAGGTTCAGGTTGGTCGGATCCCAGCTGGCGAAAGGGAGGGCACTACATGACAAGAGAGAGACGGGAACAGTGCATTACGAACATGACTTTGGCTTGTCAGCAAATCAAAAGCTCCAATGCACATGACCGGCGGCCAAGGGGCCATCCACTTTGGACAACCACGGATCGTGCGAGTGTAAATGGATTTTTGATTGCAGTCGGCGGCCTTTTCATATATGTATATTTTTTGGATCCTGGAACCGGGATACCCGCCACCTCTCTTCACCAACCAGATTTAGCCTTGATCATGGCCTGACAACAGAGTGTGACAAATGCACTCCCACTAATTGGTAATGCAGAACACTCACCCGGTGAAGATATAAAGCCGAAAGATATACGACTGAAAAAACACATGTTTAAGCCCGGATTTGGGGACATTGGGAACTCGGATCCGAATTCGTTGGGCTGTGGGAAAGTGAACTCAGTGGAAATAGCTACAGTTTATCAGTTTGTAATTTTATTTATAACTTGTCTGGACCTGCGGTGCACTCGATTAATTTGGAGTTGAAGTGGAAGTCATACTGATCCTGAATCAGTATGAAAGTAGAACGTTCCAGTCCAGGTGGATTACCAAAGACATGTATATATATAAATTCGTCTCCAAAACCAAGGCATCATCACAGATCATCCTCGTATATTGACATTCGATTTGCTGGCCTTAGTTGAAACGCCAAGCGCGCAGGTTCTTAATAGTTTCTTCCATTTCGGCCTTGCGCGTGCGGGAATCGTTAGGACGACTTGGGAGTGAAGTGTCCCGAGCTAGCTGCTGCTCCAACTGCTCATTGCGGGCGGTGAGCTGTTTCTCAAATAGCTGGGCCAGCTTATCGGCATGTTGAGCCTGCACGGCTACCTTTCCATAGGAAACGGGCTCGTACGCCAGCTTCAGTTGATCGACCAGATAGGTGAGGTCGCCAACGGCCTGCTGCAGTTTGATCAGGGCTCTGCCATGCTTTAAGAACGTCTCATCGCAATTGCTGCCGTATTGTAATATGTAATTCACCCTGATCCCCCGGGACAACTTGAGGAAATCCTGGTGCTGCGATAACTGCGACTTTAGCGTGTCGGTAAGTTTTTCAGACATCTCCATGGGTGGCAAATCGGCGGCTATCACCGGGCGGATGCCACTAAAATTGGTCCTACTGGGAACCACGCTGTCGGAGGCACTACGCACCAAGCGATAGGGCGAAATAATGCTGCGAATGGATGGCGCTTCCCCGCTCTGGGATCGTCTGTAGCCAGAATGCATGGTGGCTGGATTACGCTCACACGTTGAGGGTATTATAGTCTGGACCAGGATACACTGCGGGCAAGGCGGTGGGAATAACTCGATTGGCTTCTGTTTATGGTAAAATCAGTGGTTGTGTGATGGTTGTGGCTGCAATGGAGTAGCCACCACCCCGTGTAATTACTTTGACCCACTGCCAGCACGCTGGAGTTGAGTTGACCAGCTCGGAAAGTGTTGCAAATAGAACCTGGCAGCGGATTAATGGGGGGATGGGTGGGGTGGTTGCAATGGCATTAATGCACTCACAAAAAGCGTTGGGATCGAAAATAAGCATCATTTCGTGTTGTGTTTCGCGTATGCGTCTGTGTATTTAGCATAAATCTTATTAGATTTGAATTCTCCTTCAGCGAGATATCGATAAGTCGTCCAAAAATTGTAAACTGATATGAAACCGTGTTTTGCAAATAACGCTGGTATGTTGCACCCAGCAAGCAGTGGTCAATCTTATAGCATTGAACTTATGGCATCGAGCCGCGATTTGTTGTGTAAAAAAGCGTGTTAGAAATGTGTTTTATACAAGTACGCTGCAATAGCCGTGTTTGTGGTCTAAAAACTTTCTCGGAATGGTACAATATGTACAGGATGTTAGCGGTTGGCTTCGTCACTCACCGTCGTACTACTGATAAATTAATTTTGCTTCATCGAACAGAACGGCGAAAAAATATTAGAAATTATAAAATTTTGTCGTGTAAAAAAGACGAGTACCAAATTTTGATATGCTCTCAAAAGTGTAAAAGTTCCTAATGATCCGAATGATGTAGCTACACTAAACTCAATGACTACTGGACGCTTAAATACGTAAACTTTCGCCTGATCTCCATATTTTCATGCACACAAGATTTGAATTTTCGTTCAGCCGTATATTATCGATAAGTCGATTATTGTAGACCACAAATTGTCTGGTATATTTGCGGTAGCAATTTAATACTTCTCTTACCGACTTCTCTAATCTTATTAGATTTGAATTCTCCTTCAGCGAGATATCGATAAGTCGTCCAAAAATTGTAAACTGATATGAAACCGTGTTTTGCAAATAACGCTGGTATGTTGCACCCAGCAAGCAGTGGTCAATCTTATAGCATTGAACTTATGGCATCGAGCCGCGATTTGTTGTGTAAAAAAGCGTGTTAGAAATTTGTTTTATACAAGTACGCTGCAATAGCCGTGTTTGTGGTCTAAAAACTTTCTCGGAATGGTACAATATGTACAGGATGTTAGCGATTGGCTTCGTCACTCACCGTCGTACTACTGATAAATTAATTTTGCTTCATCGAACAGAACGGCGAAAAAATATTAGAAATTATAAAATTTTGTCGTGTAAAAAAGACGAGTACCAAATTTTGATATGCTCTCAAAAGTGTAAAAGTTCCTAATGATCCGAATAATGTAGCTACACTAAACTCAATGACTACTGGACGCTTAAATACGTAAACCTTCAGCCGGTCTCCATATTTTCATGCACACTAGATTTGAATTTTCGTTCAGCCGTATATTATCGATAAGTCGATTATTGCAGACCACAAATTGTCTGGTATATTTGCGGTAACAAGTTAATACTGCTCTAACCGGAAAATAACTTAAAAATTAAATGATTTCATTTTTTTGTAATAAAAGCCCGTGCGGAATTTATTAATATTTATACATATATAAATTCTATATTAAAGAGCTCTTGAGCAGTCTACCAATTTACAAAATCAACTGCTTCTTTTGTAAATTTATTTAATATTATTAAAAAAAATCATGCACATACGAATCTTTAGTTTTCTAACTTGGAAAAGAAACTTATATTAAAAAAAAAATCCTATATGGATGTACTAAAAAGTTCGCCAACCCTGGATTTATGCGCGCATGTGCTTAAATCGATTGCTATTTTAGATCGCATCTTCTTTGAAAGTTAGGAAAGGATACAGTTCACAATTCATTTAAAAATTAATATATATAGTTATGCTGATTCAGTGACACTGTGAACAAATATCAAAGGTTTACTCGCACACAAAGCTGCGTTTTCTGACCATTAAAGTACTTCCATTGGATTATAATTATCGATTTTTGGCAGCTCGTAAACAACCCCCTGAAAAAATTCGGCAGAATCTGAAGAAATGGCTTATGTGAGTTGAAATCCCAATATTTAGACTTATTTAGGCCTATTTTAGACTTGTTACTAAAGATTTATAATGGTTTCCGTAGCTTTTGAAGGCCACCAAATGTCCCACGGACGAGCTTTCGCTGACCAATCGGGCTATAGTGAATGTTGGTGATTTTCCGGAGGAAATCAAGTAGGTGGTCCTTCTGGGCATACAAGTCCTGGTAATTCATTGCTTGTATATATATAATACCTACTTGCATCGCTTGCAGGTATGCGGACATATCGCCGGCTCCAGGTCAGCACTTCATCTTTGCGCTGGAGAGGACTGTCGAGGTGCCCAGCGGCTATGTGGGCTTCTCCCTGGTCCAACGAAAGTGGGCCATGGTGTCCATTAACCAGGAACTGGAGGTTCGTCCCTATCGCTTCGATGCCAGCTCGGATGTCATCACCTGTGTGTCCTTCGAGACGGACTTTCTGCAGAAGAAGACGTGAGTGCATATAGTATACTGAGTCAAGGGTATTATGTAATATCGATTGTTATCTACCATCCTGTGCAGTGTCTCCCAGGAACCCTATGACTCCGATCAAATGGCCAAGGAGTTCCTTATGCAGTTCGCCGGAATGGCACTCACCGTTGGCCAATCACTGGTCTTCAATTTTAAGGATAAGAAACTTCTCGGCCTGGCCGTCAAATCGCTAGAGGCCATCGATCCCAAGAGCTTGGGCGAGGGCAAGGACACCTCGATGCGTAATGTCCGCTTCGGCCGCATTCTGGGCAACACGGTGGTGCAGTTCGAGAAGGCCGAAAACAGCTCGCTGAATCTGCAGGGCAAGAGCAAGGGCAAGGTGGTGCGCCAGTCCATTATAAACCCGGATTGGGACTTTGGCAAGATGGGCATCGGTGGCCTGGACAAAGAGTTCAATTCGATATTCCGGCGAGCCTTCGCATCCCGTGTCTTCCCACCGGAACTAGTCGAGCAGCTGGGCTGCAAGCACGTCAAGGGCATTCTTCTTTATGGTCCACCTGGTACGGGCAAAACTCTGATGGCTCGCCAAATCGGCACTATGTTGAATGCCAGGGAGCCGAAAATTGTCAACGGACCGCAGATTCTTGACAAGTACGTGGGTGAATCGGAGGCCAATGTCCGCCGGCTGTTTGCCGAGGCTGAGGAGGAGGAGAAGCGCCTGGGTCCCAACAGTGGACTACATATCATCATCTTCGACGAGATCGATGCCATTTGCAAGCAGCGTGGCTCCGTGGCCGGAAATAGTGGTGTCCACGACACCGTCGTCAATCAGTTGCTAACCAAAATCGATGGCGTCGATCAGCTGAACAACATCCTCGTTATCGGCATGACCAATCGCAGGGACATGATTGACGAGGCCTTGCTGCGACCGGGTCGCCTCGAGGTCCAAATGGAGATCAGCCTGCCCAACGAGCAGGGTCGCGTCCAGATCCTCAATATCCACACCAAGCGGATGCGCGAATTCAACAAGATTAACGACGATGTGGACAACAAGGAGATCGCCGCACTGACCAAGAATTTCAGCGGTGCCGAGCTGGAGGGTTTGGTCCGTGCCGCCCAGTCGAGTGCCATGAACCGACTGATCAAGGCCGATGCCAAGGTGACCGTGGATCCCGAGGCCATGGAAAAGTTGAAGGTCAATCGAGATGATTTCCTGCACTCGCTGGAGAATGACATTAAGCCGGCATTCGGTACGGCCCAGGAGATTCTAGACAATATGCTGGCCCGGGGTGTTATCAACTGGGGTACTCCGGTTAGCAATCTCCTCGAGGACGGCATGCTGTATGTGCAGCAGGCCAAGGCTCCAGAGTCTAGCGGCTTGGTCTCCGTACTCGTGGCCGGAGCCCCCAACTCTGGTAAGACGGCACTGGCCGCTCAGCTGGCCAAGATGTCAGACTTCCCGTTCGTGAAGGTCTGCTCGCCAGAGGACATGGTCGGCTACACTGAGTCGGCCAAGTGCCTGCACATCCGTAAGATCTTCGACGACGCGTATCGTTCCATGCTTAGCTGCATTGTGGTGGACAATGTGGAGCGCCTGCTGGACTACGGATCGATTGGGCCTCGGTATTCCAATATGACGCTACAGGCACTGCTGGTGCTGCTCAAGAAACAGCCACCAAAGGGCCGGAAACTGCTCATACTATGCACATCGAGCAGGAGGTATGTTGAGATTCGGGATTTCCCTGTCGATTACTACTCCTACTTCTTTTTTATTAGGGAGGTCCTGGAAGAGATGGAGATGCTGACGGCCTTCACCTCGGTGCTCCACGTGCCTAATCTCTCTAAGCCGGACCACGTTCTGGCCGTGCTGGAGAACACGGACATCTTTAGCAAGGGCGAGATCCAGGCGATTGGCAAGAAGATGGCGGGCAAACGGTAGGATATTTGATTCTAAGGAAAACGTCCTATAAATAATTACTGATTACCTATCCATCTTGACCAGCGTGTTTATTGGCATCAAGAAGCTGCTGGGTCTCATTGACATGGCTAGGCAAACGGAGCAATCACAGCGGGCCATCAAGTTCCTGTCCAAGATGGAAGAGGAGGGTGGTCTCGACATGGTGGCGCGGCAGTAAGGCATCTAAAACTGTATGTGCCCAAATGCAGTCTCAATTATTAGCTTCTAAGTGCTAAGGACGGGCGATGAATAGAGATGAAACCAAATCACAAACGGAATCAGAATCTCCATGTACACGTACATATACACCGCTAAACATATATAACATAAACAGATATATATATATATATATATATATATAAACAATCCAGGCTTTGCGATGTTTGTTCGGTCCCAAAACCCAGATAAAAATCACAATCCACATCCCGGAGGAGTTTCGTATGCTTCTGAGTTCCCCCACAGAGCTCAATCAAATCAGACAGATATGTGAGACCCGTGACCTGAAGATGATGGCATATAAATGACATAATATGGCTAAAATGGACAGATACTCAATTACATTTATAAATAAATAACACGCGTAGCTAATAACTCGTTAAAGGCATGATAATCTTTCTCGTTACCTTTAATTTTAGGACTTTTGCTTCAGTACATTCCCAATAAGAAACGAAAAACGGGAGAAAACACCAAAGTATTTGCCTTTGGGCATTGTGAACGTTGTTTATCGGTAACTAACTAATTAAATATTTATTAAATCAAATATTGTTAACCGCCAATGTTATAATTATATCTTAAATAAAGTAAAACAAACTTAAATTCCAATTTTAACTGGCTCGCCTTTTTGCTTATCATTTCATTTTAAAAAAGAAATTACTTTTTAAAGTTGGGCTTCTCAGGAGTATTCTTATTCATGTTTAAAAACCTACCCATTCAACTTGAAACCACAGTTTACCATTCTGTAGAAATTACTTTGAATTCTGTATTCAAATGAAACAGCAATGAAAACAAGAACACATTTTGAAAATTCTCTTGACGATTTCTTTGTTTTATTTCGTTTAGAAAAAGCGACACACAACATTACTCTTAATTATTTCTTAATTACTTTTTGTTTCTCGTTCCTTGGACTTATTTGTGCAACAATAAACAAAATATATAAATATTTGATTTCGTTTTCATTTTGCTAAAACCGTTATTTAACTATTTCTCAGCTTACGGAATTATTCATTATTTTTCCTTTTTTTTCAGTGCGCAACAATAATATTTCATCTTGTTAGTAGAATCCTCTTCGTGTTTAGGTACAAAAAAAGTTCAGAAATATAAATAGGTAAGGGGGAGATCGCCAAATTGGCAAATGATAAATAGAAAATTAAAATAAAAGCACAGATTTAACACAGAAGTCCAGAGCGTATTGTAACGCTTTCGGAACCCAATAAAAATTTGCATATATTTTCCTAGGAAACCGCAATTACGTGGTTTGCATACGAAAAAGCTTATGTTCGAAAATATAATTTTCAAAAACTCTTCTGTATTGAAAAGGGAAAACAGGTGAAGAATAAGAAAATAAAAATTGCAATGGCATATGCTTCGCTTAGATTAATAGTTACATTTGTGATTTCATTTTTTTAAGGATAGTTTTTAGTTTCTCTTTCGATTTGTTAACAATTGTTTCATCCAGTTGGAGCCAATCGGTCCATCTCTCGTTGTGCTTATTTTTCTTGTTACTCCTCCTCCTCCCCCTCATCATCATCCTTTTCTCCTGCTATATATTTTTGATCCTTGTCTGTTGCTCCTTCTTCTTTCGTTATTGAGGTGCTCCTTTACAGTTAGGTAGCGAGTTAGAGAGAGACGGCTATAGACAGCTAAAGGTACACGAGTACAAATACAGTTACAGCGGTTTTACAGTTAACGGTTATTTCAGAATTTTCCCGATTCACGCCGCTCGGGTCCTGCCCAGGACGTATATGTGTGTGTTTGTGTGTGTGTTAGTGTATGTGTGAGCGTGGATATTTTCTCTGATTTTGTATTTTATTGTTGTTTTTTTATTAAAATTGTTCTCTTTGTTTTGTGTTTTATTTACATATAATAATAGTTTTACTTCATTTCAGACATTTGTTGAACATCGTTATCGTTACACACATGGTGAATATACATGTGCATTTATATATTTATATATATAAAGGGTTATTATTGTAACAGTTATTAGGTATACATACGTATATAAGATCTCGGCAACATTTAACAACAAATTTTCTCTTATTCGTTTTAGTTTTAGTTTCTGTTTTGTGTGGCGATTTTCATTTTCTCACATTTATTGCACAATATATATTTTTTTTGTATATATATATGTATATATATAGAATTCTTTAAATAATAGCATGTTGTACTTGAAACTTGCACTAAACTATAAATTGTACAAAAAGATTTCTCAGTTTTTCCGCTTTTCATCCAACTAGTTAGTTGTTAAGTTTTCTCATATCTTATATCAACTAAAGCATTCTATATAACATGTAATCCTCTCCCCACTCGATCTCTGTATGCGATGGCGGATAAGTGGGCGTGGTGGAGTCTAGACTTGGGAACTTTGAGGTTGAACCTTACCTTAAAAAACACTTGCTTCTTGCACCCGACCTCTTTAAACTTTATCTTTACAGCTTACTGATGATGTTCACCAGTATGTTAGTGGTTCTATATCCTTTTGACACACTTACTTAAATAATAATAATAAGATACATTGAGTTGCGTGTGTTTGTGTGTGCGTTAAAATACCTCAGCTCTCACCTTAAAACAAAAAAAAAAATCTCGATGACTTCTACAACTAAATTCTGACCTTATGCTACATATATACTCATATATATATATATATATATATATTCACATAAAATCTCCCTTTTTTTTGAAAGGATTCTTTTCTAATTATTATAATTATTTCTTCTTTTGGAGGCACAGCCACCATTTTGAACTTTAGGCCCTGTTCTGCTTCTTTTAGACATGTTCCCCTATATTTTCGATGTTTCTCATTTTTTTTTTTTTGGTTGTGGGGGGCGGGGGGTTGGGATGCTATAATCGATCGAGTGAGAGAGATAGATGTGGCTATAGACGATCAATGACAACGACAACAATTGCAAGCGAGCGCCACAACAACAACAGCAACAACAATCAATTCAACTACAACAAATAACTAAATGTGCATTGAGCAGCTTGCGGCCACGCCCTCCTGCCTTTCCCACTACCACGTCCACAAAAACCTCGCCACGCCCACCGCCTTCTCTTCCCCGAAATACGTCTGCATCGCCTTCTATTTGGTTTCATCCTGATCCATCGGCTCCTCGGAATCATCGCGGGATAGAGTTCTGTAAAATAAAAATATACAAGTTACTCATTTGTCCAACAAAAACCTTGAGCTAATAAACTTGACCATAAACCCACCTGTGCATCGACTGCATCGAGAGGCCAGCCATGGCGTTGATCGTCTCGGACTCGTCGTGCTCCACCTTGAGCGTCTCCAGCGCAGACAAGCCTACCGTGTGCTCCAGCATCCTTACGCAGGGCCAGTGCGTTTGCTACAACAAAAAAAGAACAAAAGTTAGCTAGGTGATCAGTGGAACATTGTAAATTCTCCTATTTACCTGAATGGCTATCGTCTTCTGGAGCGTGTTGATGGCATTCTGGCAGGGCGGGCGCTCCAGCTCGGCCTTGGCAATGGGAGCAGCGGGATCGCCGAGCAGCGCCCGCACACACTCCTGGGCGGAATCACAGATGGCGGCCAGATCGTAGCCGCCCTCGAGGGCCAGCACCACTTTGCCGTTGGCCAACTGAAGGAGTTCGCGGGTCATAAACCCAAAGCAAGCCGGAGAGACATGGTAGCCACCCAGTGGTGCCGGATGGCCAGTGGCCGCATCAAAGCCGGAGGATACCAGCACAATGTCCGGATTAAAGCTCCGCGCGATGGGCATCACAACGGTACGGAATGCAGCGATATACTCGGCGTCGCCCAGTGGCGGATTAAGTGCCCCAGACCATGAGATGTTCACGTTAAAGCCGAGACCAGCACCGGAGCCGCACTATAAAAAAAAAAATGTTTTTTTACGACATGGCTGAAGCGAAATATCAGGGAAACTCACCTCTGTGGGTCCACCTGTGCCGGGAAAGAAGTTACCGTCATCGTGTCGATGTATGGAAAGATATAGAATGTCGGGACTTTGGTAGAATGCTTGCTGTGTGCCATTGCCATGATGCACATCCTGCAAAATGATAAGATTATAATCAATAATAATGGAAATTGGGTTAAATAGGAAAATCAAACTCACCCAATCGACGATGAGGATGCGCCGCACCTCGGGCATCCGCTGACGGAGCAGCTTGGCCGCAATGGCTATCGAATTGAAGAAACAAAAGCCCATGGCCAGATTGGCCTCCGCATGATGGCCCGGCGGCCGCACAACGGCAAAACCATTCCGCAGGTCACCCTTGGCCGTCTTCAGTGCCAAATCGATAACACAACCGGCAGCCATTCGTGCAGCTGTGGCCGTGTGGTGCTCATTCCACGTAGTATCCAGATCGACACCCAAGCCGCCGCACGACAAACGAACGAAGCTGGCCGACAACGTGTTCTCCAACTTGGGCCTGCTCAACTGGCACTGATTCGAACCGAAGAGCATGGCATGCGCTTCGGTGTGCACAGTCTGCAGCTCCTCCTGCGTCGCCTTGCGAGCGCGCAGGCGATCGCAACGCTTCACCAGATCCGTTTCATTCAGCCGTGCCCACACGCTCTGCAGTCGACCACTGTGCTCCGGATGCTGGGCATTGTCTCCGCAAATACACGAGTGCTTCAGCATGAGCGGATCGTAGGCCAAACCGGTGGTGACCTTGTGCGGCGGTGAACCACTCGCCGATGGCTGGTGGTTACGCAATTGGCTGGCGTATAGTGTGCTCATTAGCTGGCGGTGCTGGCGATGCGGCAGCGAGAGGTTCACGGGCGGTATATGATCGGCCGACGAGGATGTGGCTATCGGTGCCGGCTGCTGTCCAGTGTCGGGAATCTGACTAAAACCATGCGGTCCCAGCGGCACCAGCGGACTGCTAAGCGTTCGCGATAGCGGACGCATTACGCTCTTCGCCAGTTCCTCCTCCTGCTGAAGGAGCAATAGCTGCTCCCGCTGCTGTTGCAGATACTCCTGGTCCCGCAGCTTAATACCGGACTTTGTGGCGGAGGCGGAGTTACTGGACGCAGCCGCCGCCGCCAAAGCTTCGGGCAGATTCTGGGACGTACTAGTGGCTATCGTGCTGGTCAGGACCGTCTTCGGCGGTTTCTTCTTGTCTGTGAGGTCCATTACCTCGGCGGCCGAGTCGTCGTCCTCCTCCTTCAGCTGTGCCTCACGCACCACACTCACGCCGGCGGCAGCAGCGGCTGCTGCAGCAGCTCCGCTGCGAGTGAGGACGGTCTGGCGGACTTTCTGGTTCACCACCTGGTGCTCGTACGCCTGGCGCTCCGCCTTATATTTGCAAAACAACAAAAAAAAATATATAAAAAAATTAGTAAGGGATCTTTGGATCTAAAGGTTAAAGTCTTCACCCACCTCACTATTCTCGTAGTGCGTTTGGACCACATTCAGCTGCACAGCTCCGGTTAGCATCGGATGTCCAAGGGGCAGTGGTGCCGATTGCGTTCGTCCCAGCGGCCGGTGGCCCTGTTTGTGCAGATGCACCTGCGCCACCTGGGCGTCCGTGATGGGCACATTGTGCTGGTGGCCGGCGTAGAGGCCATGGCCATGGCCATGACCGTGTCCATGGGCATGTGGATGTGGATGTGGATGTGCGTGGGAGCCGTGTCCGTGACCATGGCTATTGGTCGGTGGCAGTGAACCGGCGGCGGCTGCTGCTGCTGCCGCTGCAGCCACGGCGGCGGCATGGAGATTAACACCCGAACCGGCCACACTGCCCAGTTGCTGCATGTAGGACGACGACGAGGGCAGAATGGTGGAGGCGGCATGGGCCTGCGGCGGCGCCACATCGCCCACCAGCGAGGCCTGCGACGACGATGTCGAGGTGGCCGATGCACTGCGCACCACCGGCGACGGTTGCTGCGGTGCTATCCCCGTGGCCGGAATCATGGCCAGCGGTGCTGGTTGGCGGCCAACGAATGCCATGCCCAGTGGATTGTAGTAGCCCGGCTGTCCGCAGCCACCCTGGGCGGCAGCCAGTGCCGCGAACATGGCATGCGCCTGAGCCTGTGCCTGAGCCTGTGCCTGAGCCTGGGCAGCCACCTGGGCATGCGCCTGCGCCGAGTTGGGTAAATGCGGTCGCCCGAGCGAAATATTCGGCAGCGATGGCGAGCTAAACAGTGGCAAATCGTTGATGCTGCTCCTCTGGCCCGGCTGATATTGGCTGCCCTCCTCGTTCTCCTCCTGGATGGGTGCACTTGTCGGCGATCCACGGCTACCGACCACGCCCACCGCCAACGCGGCTGCCGAGGGCGGCGAATTTGGTCCAGAATCCGGTGTACTGTTGCAGTCTAAGGAGGATGTTGAAGGTGTTTAAAATAGATTAAGTTAGCTGCATGGGTTAAGTTAGCTTAGCGAGTTGGTCAGTTGCGGCGTCTTAAAGGGTTAATTGAACAACAGCATTAAGTACAACAGCGAGAACAACAATTCAACGATAACAATAACAATTATTAAAAGTTAAAATAGTTGTCCTTATAAACAATCAATGATCAACAGTTGGAAAGTTATAAACGTTTGAAAGCACTATCAGATGATCATATTATGATCTATTCTGTACAGATTAAATTTAATATTTAATGATTTTGACAATTATTCTATATATTTGCAATACTTTTATTCGAAAGGAAATGTCTCGGAGTGATTAATCCCTTTATCCAAACGATACTGCCATCTGACTTGAGTTCTGATTTCTGATGGGCTCTGGTTGATGATGATGATACGTACTTGTGAGAACCGAGTTCTTTTGCTGCCTGCGCTGCGCCGCCTGGAGGAGTCGTTCGTGGCGCCGGGCTCCCGCCGGTCCTCCGATGCGGGCCTTGCGCTCGATGACGCTCTGCTTCAGCCGCATCTTCAGCAGGTTCGGTTCGGATGCTGTGGTGGGGGCGGTTCACACGTGTGTGTTGGGTTAGTTTGGGGTGTTAAGAGCATTGTGCTTATATACTAACACACGGTTGTGGAATTCAAGCTCTGCTTTTGAAACAAACTTGCAGTTAGTTATTTTTGGGGGTTTAACTCAAGGTGAAAGCCATGCTGCTTCTGCTTATTGCTCTTCATTTTTATCATATACCATCATATCATATATCATAAAGTGACCCACAGTCTAATTCGCCTGACAATTGTGAAGGAAATTTATGATACCCAACTGCTTTTTCTAATTACACACTACATTTGCCAGCTATCGCAATTTATTTGACAGTTAAACAAATAACCTTGACGCCTAAATGACGTTTATTGAGATCTCATCTCTATTCACTTAGCCCTAATTTTAGAATGGATTTATTGACTGCAGTTAGTTAGTTTCACTTAAAAACTCCTTGTTTCATATGTTATTGCAAGTATTCTAGACTTTTTTTAAAAAGTTCCTCTTTCTGCGTTGAATAACCCCACGCTTGTTATGAATGAACTGTGTCCTAACTGAACTCAAACCTAAGCAAACCTCTTATCTAAAGCAATCTTACCCAATCCGAACGAACCCCATTGTATGCAGCCATTATCCAACGGAATTTATCTAAACAATTCATCCTGTGGCAATTTGGTTACGTGACCCAACAAAAAAGTATATATTTTTATCTGCCAATTTAATTCAAAATTCGTTGCCTCTGCCCCTTATCTTTATGCAACTCTTTTTGCTTTTAGCGGTTAGACAATAAGTCGAAGTTACAGGCAAAAAAAAAAGAAAACGAATATTAAACTCAGGCGGCAAGAGCTTTTCATTCACTGCGATTCAGTTTGCGGACTGGGATTGAGAAAGATTCATCCTCATCCTGCTGGCAATATAACATTGCATTCAATATACAATACTTCACTCACCTGTCTTCCTCAGCGGAAAATCAGATTCATATTTGAGCAGTGAGGGTGGCGGCTGAGGTATTTTGTACGGATGCGCACTGGTCACGGTTCCAGCTGGGAGGGATTCGCCCGAGGAGCTCTTCACCACGCCGCTGCAAGGGCAGATATTTAAGGATTATTAGTGATACATACATGTATGTACATATATCGCGAGTGCAAATTGGTACACTTTAAGATATATTTTCAAGGAATTACTGCTTGGGTTCTAAGTTTGCGAAATTCCATTAGAAATACAATTTTGCGGAATTTTTCTATTTAAGTTATGCACTCTGTGTTCAGTTACTAAGGAATTTCTTTCGATACAATTCACTTATTTATTGCACAAGTTTAAAAATATTTCCTTGAAATATTCAATATTAAATATTCCTCACCGATTCCTGTAGGGCGACGTTGTCGTTGTGCCATTCGAAGCCGCCGCCTGCGACTTCCTGCTCAGGATGAAGCACTGTCAAAGGATTAGGAGGGATACAGATCAGTGGAGCTCCGTTGGAATTGGGATCAAGCTATTTGGGATTATCGCATATCTTACGTTGAGAATCTGTTTGACCTCGGGACTGGCATTGGCACTACAGTTCTGCTTGAGTTTCATGCCATCCCTGCCGCGTGCCTGTTGCTGCTGCTGCTGCTGTTGATGTTGCTGTTGCTGCTGCTGCTGCTGCTGCTGCTGCTGCTGCTGCTGCTGATGCTGCTGCTGCTGTTGATGCAACTGCTGACGATGTTGCTCCTGAGCCACCGCAGCGGCCGCAGCAGCGGCGGCTGTCACCATGCTCTCGTTTCGCAATTCCTGGAAAGCGCCATGTGAATTCACCGCAAACTGAATAATTACAATAAGTTCGAGAGAGAATCGTTTGTTTGTTGGTTGTTTCTTATCGTGGTGGCGGAGGAGGGGGTGGAGCAATAGTTAAGTTAATAGAGCCAAGTTCGATTGTTGTTGCTGCTGCTAGTGAATAAATCTCATATGCAGATAGTTTGTACTGCTACTAAGGCAATTACTTATCCCAAATTCTGATTTATCTATGCGCATCTCAAAGTTATAAAGATACAATGACTAATTCGAAATATAGCTGCAATAACAATATAGTTTGAAGTATATATGTACATATGTGAGTGTCTGGCGAAATAGACGTTTTCTGGAACATTAAAGACCTGTGGCGACATGGCTATATAGAAATACAGAGTGTTAACGATGATGGCCTTAGTCATCGCACAAGCCGCTTCCGACACTTCCGGCACGATAATATAATGTATGTATACATATACTACCTACCATACATACCATATATATAATTTCATTTCATTTCATTTCAATTCTCTTTTACTTAGTCGTCTGTTGTGATTTATTTATTTCTCATTTTATTTTTTCACTTTTGTTTCTGACGCCCCCACACTGCCATAGACATAGCCATCACACTATCATCGTCGTCATCATCATCATCATTATTATTATGATTATTATTATTTATAAAGACGGGCAAAACTAAATCGAATAACTAGCAGCAATAGCAACAAAACGACTTGTCGAACAGCTAAACTCAGCTGCATATCGCATCGACTACTCACTTGATACTTGTGCTCCAGTTGGAGTTTATGCTCCAATTCCATTTGCTTCGATTGCTCCTGAAACGAGTTGATAAGCCGCTGCTTTTGCAGCTCCTGGCTCTTCTTGAGCTGCAAAGCAGAACAACAAATAGTATTAACAAATCTTACAATTAATTAGAGTGTTCGGATGAAATTTACACAATCAATTTGAAAGGAAACGTGACGCACAAGAACTTCTTTTGCTTGTCGGCCGTCAACGTACAGACAAACAATCAAACTGAAAAACGATTTGTACGTGAATGCAAATCAAATCTTAAATTAAACACTATTTTCCACTAAGCTAAACATTTTTTTGCTTTAAATCTATCGATTTTATTTTAAATTGCGCCGATGACCGATACCTTCGATTGACGCAAGAGAAATGTATTAAATTATATGTTTCTATGCTTTTATTGGTTTTCGCAGCATAGATGAATATAAAAACATGTGCTTTTGGAATTTTTCATAATATTTGCCGCCTGTTTTCCCACAACCCCCACACAACATATACAAATGGCTATCAAAAGTTGCCGATCATCGATAACTAACGTTCGATTAATTTGCAAATTTTAACGGAATATAATTTTGTGTTTGGTTATTTTGGTTTTCCATCTTCCTGATCACTTGTGTTCCTCGGATGTGTCATAATATTTGCATATTTCCCATGACCTTAGCAATATGCCTTCCACTCTCTACTTTTCACTCTGTGTGTGTGTGTGCGGGTGTGTGAGTGTGTGTCACCCCCCACGCAGTCACACATGCAAAAATAAGCGGAAAATACATAAATAAATAAAGCAAATGATGTTTATCTCTTGTTTTTATTTGGTCTGCCTTGTTTAAATGTGAATTTCAGGTGGAAAAGACGGCGTTCCCACTTTTCAGCTTACTTCACTCAATAAATAATCTTTGGTTTCTGTTGCCACTTTGTTTTCTCTTTCATAGATTTCTTTGTTTTTTGTAGTTTTCGGCTGTTTGCGATATTTGATTACAAACTTTGTTGGATTTCCGAAAATTGCGTGTTTGGTCTCTAACGTTGAATGTTGTTTTGGTATTTTCAAAGTTTTTCACTTTATCCTTTGTGATTTTTATTATTTATTTATTTAATTTTTTTTTTGCATTATTTTGTATTTTTTCTTTGGTATTTGGCGCGTTTGCTTTGGCCTCGGCATTCGCTGGGAAATGAGGGAGGCGCTTTCATTTCAGTTTCACTCGGCCGACTGGCCCAACTGGCGAAAAAATCAAATATAAACACAAATTTCGAAACTGTTACGATGGCTGTGAATGTGGATGTGAATGGCTGAGAAAGAGCGCAGAAGAGCACAAAGCGGAAGAGCGATGAAGAAAGGGGTAAGCAGCACGGAGAACGATGAACGGAGAACGGAGAAAGGGAAAGGCGTAGAGAGCGCAAAACTTGGGTAGACAAATGGGCGTTTGGCTTCTGCGATAGAGAACCGTCAACAACATCATTACTCAAACATATCAACAATCGCATCTTACACTGCACAAAATCGAACTGCAATTGATATTGCGTAAGTTTCAGGCAAATGAATATCACAAAGATACCAAATTAGAATTATCAGTTTAATAGGTTAAAAAAACCCAATTAATATAAGATTTTATACATTCAGATACGTTTTTATCTTATATTTGGAAAGTATTCTTTGGAAATTTAACCAGTTGGTTGAGATAAATTTAAAATGAAGAAATAATATGAATGAAAATTCTTAACGAACCAACAGATAACTATTTTTTTAGCCACAAATACCAAAATAGAAAATGGACGATGGACCAAAGGGCTATTTTCACATCAGCCAAAAGAGGACTTCATTTTGTGTTCCGTGCAGAAGAAGAATCTTTACCATATGCCACATCGATTTCTAGGAAACTGCAATCTCCCCAACCCCCTTCAACGAGGCACCCACCACCCCCTGCAGCTACGCCCGCTTGCACAACATTCGCCAGTTGCTATGGCCGATGCTATAATTATAAATACCTGCGCTATAATTATAGCGGGGCAAAAGACAACACACAGGCACGCCCATATAAATAGAAGCACTGCGGTTCGCAGCGGGCATAAAAATAAGATTAAATACGAAAAAGGGCGGAGACACAAATACAAATTAAATTAAAGCGAAAAAAATGCATTGTCTATAACTAACTAACTACACGATCATCAACGTGTAAACGAAGAATTTCCGGATGTTTGAAAGGAAAATAGATTCATTGGAATCGCATTAGTAATCGATCACAGCTTGATGATCTATTCTTAGATTGTTTTGATTTCCAAGTGAATGGATAATTAAAGTTGCAAATGATTGAAATCAGAAACACGTTATAACCATATTAAGTCATAAATTTTGCAATTATTTAGAGAAACAGATACAATGTACGTACATAGATTTAAATTTTATTGCTACCAACTGGATTATAATTGGTAAAAGTATATGGTATAGTTTACGAACTTCTTATCTTTGTTCTATAAATCTTGCCTTCCCATCGACATCGAATTCCAATCTTCAAGTTCTCTTACCCCAAAATTTCAAAACTATTCTTGCCCAATTTGTGTGCGAAGATCAAAGATCATTGGATCATCTTCATTAAGATCTTGTCAACCCTCCCACAAAGAAAGAGCTGCCACCACCCACCTTGCTCACTCCCCTCATCAATTTTTGCTAATTTGCATTTTGCTCGTGCCACCGAAAAACGGAAAACGAAAACAGAACACAAAATGCTTAAGGAAAATAGTCTGAGGAATTCAATAAAACATTTTCACTGATTGGCAATTGTGAGTGTGTGTGCGTGATCCAACCAGCCAAGTGTTTTTGTGTGTTCTTTTTAAAAATAGAGCCCGCAGAGTTTATAAAAGAACAAAAATAAATTCAAACGAAAAAACCGAAAATAACAAAACGGCGAACGCGTTGATGAAAAACCAAGGCAGCTCTCAAATCGGATGAAAATGGGCAAAACGCACAGAAAAAAAAAATATTAATCATTTAAAAAACAAAAAAAAATTAATGTGATAATCAACTGCTAAATATGGCATTGCATTAAATATTATACTTAAAAGGTATTGAATAATATAATTTTATTTTTAATTTTTCTTGGCTATAGAATTTTGAACTAATACTGTCCTACGTTCGAACTAAAAGTTTTAAGAAACTTTGAGAAATATATATATATCTTATGATTAAACGTCTGATTTCTTTCCGTGTATAGACTGAGAAACAGTGGTCGGCGGGGTGTGACAGGCTGAAGAAGAAGCACAACACGCCGAACATAATGCTGCATATAAAATACTCGTAAACGCTAAAAATAAAGTTTTCAAACGAAAAAAAACAAACGAAATGCGACGAGAAAAAAAACAAAACACACACAAAAAAAAGGCACAAATTACGACAAAAATAAGAAGGCAAACTGCAGCCAAAAATCGTGGCATAAATAAATCCCCGAGACTATAAATTGAATGCAGGCAGTACCAGAAATAGGAGCAAGAAGAAGCAAAAGCGGCCCACAAAGCACGGGGACGTTGGGGCGAAGGGGCGTGGCAGGTGGAGCGGCGGGATCGAAGGGGGCAAAGGGGGGTTGAGCAGGTGGGCCCCGATGCACATGCTGGCCATCATGCCCGGCTACAGTGGGCCCAACTCGGAGAGACACAAAGCAGAAGGCAATCACTTTGGCGCGGTACAGTAAGCACCCGCTAGTAGCGGATTTGAAATCCGACTTACACAAAAATTGATCTCGTAAAATCGTATATAAAATATATATATAGCTACAAAATACATGTCTCTGGAATATATTTTAGAGTATCAACCACTAAGAACTAAAATACTTTCTTTTCAATTTTTTTTTTTTTTTTGGTACAAAGTTTTTTTTTTTTAATATTCATAATTCTACTTTAATACTTTATTAAACCATATTAATTGTCATAATGTCAATAAATCCCTATATATTTACTCAGCACATTTTTTAAAGCCAGATATTGTCCATTATAGCCAGTGATACCTGCATATCCTCTGCACTGGCATATCTTCTCCGACATTTCTCTCTGCGGCTCTCTTGACTCGGTTTCAGTCTATTTTTAGAGGATTTTATTTAAAAAATGCGCAAAAACTCATACATATTTTCGTAGTGAAAACAATAAATATAGAATCATTAAGTTGTACACGCATTTAAATTTAGACTCCCAACAAGAGGAGCAGCATCGCATGGGCACTCGCACACACGCACACAACACACACACACTCACACACTTATACAAGAGAGAATAGCCAGGCGAATAATGTATAAATAAAGCGGAAGGCGAAAAAGCTCAACAAAAATAAAACAAGATGAAAGAAACAGGGGAAATATGAAAAAACCAGCTGGAGAGACTGGACCAAAAAAGCTGGTCAGCGATTTGAAATATGGTTTCAGAATTACAGAATTTCTGAATTCTACTTATGTATGTTTCAACCAAATTTTAGATTAACTATATATTAGTGTAAAATACAAAATAAAGCAACAAATACCATATACGTACAATATTTCAATTATTCAAGTAAAAATAATTTCCAAAATAACTATATTGTTTTAGTCACCCAAATATTATAAAAAATTAGCTAATGACGATTATAATGACGATAATATAACCACAACGCGTTCTGAAATATTGATAGCCCCGTTGACTTTATTTCTATATCTTCCCATGGAAACAACGATCCATATGATCTAATTTCGAAATCACTCCTTAAACTACGTAACGTCATATGCAAATATTTCAATCAAAACCAGTTTTGTTATGTTCCAATGATTTGATTAACATTCTGGTTCCTCAAATGATGTGATGTGATGTATGATGTATGTGAAACAACCTACATACATATGTACACATAGGTGGCTATTTCATCACGCAACCCTCGATTTGGGGGCTTTCAATCGATGTGGGGGTACACTCACCTCCATGATCTGCTGATCGATATCCACGGCGGGATGGGGCTTGAAGTCCAATGTCAGAGTGGCCGGCGTTATGTGCAGCAATCGCTCATCGCTTCCGGCTTCTGATGGCAGATCTACGAATTGACAATGTAAACACACAACTGAGCGAGCGAAATTGAATCGTTTTGGAGAGGGATATAGATTGGTATAAATACTATATATGTACATAAGTATAGGTATATATATATATTTAGATCTGGAGGATCGCTCTCCGAACCGATTATGTAGATAAGGCCGCGCTTATCAGACGCTTTTAAAAATAAATCTAAAACGTATTTAGGCAACGCGTTGGATCACGATTGTTGGTGTCTGTAAATGTATGTGTGCGTACACATAGCAGAAATGTATCAAACATTTTTATTCACAAAAGGTACGTCTTTATATAAAAAATAATATGTATATGCATTTATAAGAAATATAAAAGAACAATATAAAATGCACTTTTTAGACAACACTTAATGGATTGATATACGGAACTGACATTTTTTTTCTCAGTGCAACGACTATTTTTAGTAACCTTGTACAGTATATGCAGTGATTACAACGATTTCCTCTAGACATTTACATCAGCCTTTTCTTGTTATTTTGTCGCACGTGACGCCTAACATAACTTTTATTTCTTCCTCTCTTTCTCAATATGATTTACTGCTACCCCGGAAAAAATGATAAAAAAGCGTTGGGAAAATCACGAAAAATCGGTTGGAAAATATTTCATTGATAAATTTTTGCAGCGGAGAGAGGAGAAAGAGCGGGAATATTTCTTTCACTGGACTAATTGCGCGCCAATAAGAATGCAGAGATGACTAACCGTAAAGTCCTATTAGTAATGATTCTTCTCTCTGATTTTCTCGCTCTCTCTCTATTTTGCTATACAGTGTTGATCTAATCAGCAAAGTCAAGTTTTTTTTGTTCTAGAAATTGATTCCAATTGAATATTGGGCTATGTGACGATGCTAAAAATAGAACAACAAAGAGCAAAGCCCAAAATCAGCAACAAAACAAAAGTAGAAACGCATGTGCATAATTTTTAATGTACATACATACATTTGTAAGTATTTATGTACATATGCAACACATAAATCTAAATAAATTGTTTCCATTCAAATAAAACTATCCATTTACATTTGCATGTATGAATAAAATAATAATACAATAAAATATTGTGATTCCCAAAGAAATTGTTATTATTCCAAGCTCATAATTTTTTAGGCCTTCAGGCTGGTCACTATCATTGTGGCCGCTGCTGTGGGCGTGTCAGCAAGTGTATGTGTGCCGGTGCATATCTAACTGAACAGGCCGTGACCTGCTGCGCCTCTTGCCGCTCTGCTTTGCCGTTCTATTTATAGCCGCCTTTATAAATCGTGCATGGCTTTGGGGAGTATATTTAGAAGTGGCAACACACACAGATATTGCAGCTACAACTACAGGCACTGAAATAACAGTAGTGCATATTGCACAAAGCTCAGAAAAGCAAGTGCCAAATGTGAAACAAGATAAAATAACAAGGAAAACAAAAACACAACCGACATTGGAATTACAGGATGAAAGATGGAATGAGATAGCCAGCGTGCAGTGCAGGTGCATTAGGTGGGAGAGCGATAGAGAGAGAGTGGCTTGCAATCAGCTGTTTCTGCTCTTTTTTGGCAATGCCGATTAAATAAAAGTAAATGCATAGCGCGCTCTCACTCTTTCATTCTCTGCCCCTCTCTGATTCTGTCTGTCTTCCTCCCACTAACCAGAAACTCCCCTTCTGGACATTTTTTGTTTTTTCAACTTCAAGGTCAATTTGTGTGTTGACATAGAAACCAGGCAACCAAATGGCACAACAAAAACAAAAGCACGTGTATGTGTGTGGCCGCAAAACAGAAAGGTGGAGGGGAACAGAAAAAAAAAGAAGAAAAACGGTATAACATTTTATGGAGGGGGCACTGCTGTCATTGAAATTGAAACTGAAATTAAATTGGAAATTGATACGACAACAACAGAGAGTGAGAACGAGAGAGCAGCTTGATATTCACCTCGCCCCCTGCAACACCAAACCACCCACTCCTCTCGCTCTCTCTCACTCTTTCTCTCTCTTCTTCCTTCCTCAATAAGTTTGTTTTGAGTGATAGCAAGGTTTCCGTGAGTGTGTGTGTGTGTGTATGTGTGTGCCTTTGCATTTGTATTGTGTGGGTAAATTTCCAGCGCGCGCATTCTAAAAATAGAAACAACAACAGCTAAACTTTTGGGCCAGGCCAACAAGAAAAAAAATGCGAACGCCGACAAAACGTTCTCCTTGTTTTCTGTTTTTTTGTTTTTTTTTTGTGTTGCTTCGTAAAGTTCTAGGCTACTACACCACTTAAAACTTATACAAAAAATCCCCCCAAAACATGGAAACACCCCAATTTTATGGGTTTACCTTGACGAATTGAAAAGTCAAAAGGCAGTGGCAATAACAATATCAAACTGTTGTTTGGTAGTTACACTTACTAATGGGTTACGTTTAGAAATCCATCGACACTAACTTACTTAACTTCATTATGAAAAATGAAGTACTTCGATCAATTAGGCTTCAAAATTTAGGTGAAGTTTACATTTCGAATAGTAACGATTTAACTACATAGTTAGTTATTCGTTTGCAATCCTGGCACAAAAGAACTGCTAGATCTATTTCCTGAAATGACTCATCCAATTTGTGGCAAAATGCAGAACCTACAAGGTACACTATTCTCTCCATCGACTAGTACACTGTAGTATTGTAGTACTGTAGTAGTGAATGAAATGAATAAATAACGCAGCGACGCTGCTTTCGATATGATTACCCCACAGTGAAGACAGTGGCGTGGCGAGGTTTTGGGGTGGGGGGTTTTGGGTGTATGGCAGGTTGGTGGGTTGGGGGTGTTTGGTGTTACAAGGGCGATACATAAGCCCTAACGATTTTATATAACAGCTCAAACACACTGAGACACACACAGAGCCCAAACGGTGAAGCAAGTTTTATTCTTGGAATGCCATTACAATAAATGTTCCACTGGCACCGGAGAAAACAAAATAGGTGAGGGTTTTTTTCTTTTTACTACTACTTCCAATTTTTTTTTTTTTTTTTTTTTTTTTTTTTTTTTTTTTTTTTTTGTGGATGAGGTGGCGAGCGGTGGAGATGGGGATGGTCGGGCATGACCTTCTTGCAGGTGCTGCGTGTTTCACAATGAATGAGAAAGAAGAGTAACAATAGCAGAAAGGTAAAAACTTTTCACTTATTGCGTCTTAGACAATCAATTTCTGACCCACATGCTGCAAATGCAAAGCTGGGCAATTAATTTCTATATATAATTATTATTCCTCAAATGTTTAATATCAAAAGAATGCCAACACAATACGGAAAACACTATTAATCGCAGGAAATATTCGGGAAAGAATATTCGAGTAGACATATTAAAGAAAACTGCGTAGATTTATGTATATGTTAATTTATCATATTCTGTATAGAAGTAAATATATATATAGAGTTTACAATTTAAGAAGCTTACTACAGAAAATAAATTTACTTAATCAAACATAATTGAGTAATGCCGAATGCCGTGTGTAGATATGCCTAGTTTTAAACGTTCTTATTATTAGATCACTAATTTTCCCCAACAAATTGTTTAATGAAGTTGAGCTAATTTTAAATCGACCCTTGACCTTGCAAAATTTGCATGCTCTATATCCGCTTGAATAAGTAGATTAGTAGAGTGGCTATTAACCGGGGCAATGTCAACACTTCCTAATAATTAATGCAACGATTTTCCACCACCCAATTACCGCCCGTTCCAAGGGAAATGTAATTTTCGTGAATTTCTAATGGCATATCGATGTCAAATAGCTGGACGTGGACGACGGGGAAAGTGCCTCACTCTCACTCTCCGACCTTGCCCCTCCCCCCTCCCCCACAGCAATTAAACGCATATCCTGGTGAGGCATTGGAAAATGGTTATGGAGCAGTAGAGAATGCCCGGAATCCCCGGACTTGTTCGTAGATTGCACGTGGCAAACACAAAACGGGGTGCGGGAAAAAAAATCCAAAACAAAATAGGAGAGTAGGAAAGACGTGGCCCGGGTCTCCGGGTTTCATGGGCTTTACGGGTCGCTCGGTCTCCGGGTCCGGCCGTCAGTCAACAGTCCACACACACACACACATACACACTTACACCATCCATTTGAAAGGCAAGTAAATGTTGTTGCCGTTGCTTTTGTGTCTAAAAATAGACGAAAATCGATAAACGAATGTTATTCTTTTTGGCTGTTGCAAACAAACAGACGGGGAGAGCAGCAACGAGCACGAGAATCGTGGAGCGAGAGAGCTGAGCACGAAGCGAAGATTACGGGGCTCCAAACCATCTCGACGACCCACCCACCAACGAGACCGCCTAGTCCACCCACTGACTATTCGGCCACCCGCTTTCTCTCCTTCTGCCCCACCCACTTTCGCCACCCATTTTCCAGTCCATCCACGTGCTTGGCATTGGCAGTGGTTTCGATGGATGGCCAAAAAGAAAAACGCCCGAGATTAGTGCTGTGCAGTTGGCTATTATCGGCTACTTAGGAAAACTAGCTGAAAACATTTACATGAAAACAACATAAGAACTCCCACTTATCATAGTCTTGAACTGAAGCAAGATTCGATTTAAGTTATCAAATAATACATTTTATTTAATCATTGTTAAGATGCTAAAATTATCTTTAGCTAATGTTTAGGAATAATTTTGTATTTATTCAAAAGTAAGAACACTTGGGATATTTATAATAAACCAAAGCTTTTAATGAGTTAAATATGTAATATTAGCCGCTGATAAGAACATGTTCCACAAAAGATTTATATACCATGCTATTCTTCTGTAGTAACTGCTTCCCTTTAATGTGGGAAATGCGTCAGCTCTGGTGAAAATTAATCCCAAGCACCCCCCAATTTCCACACATCTACATCTATCCAGTTCAGTTCAGTTCTGTTTGCCGTGAAAGAGACGAAAGCAACGTTGACGACCATGGACAATGTTCTTGTTGTTGGTCTGGGCCTGCCCGGGACAAAAGTTAGTAGATCCCACTGTACAGAGCCACCACCTCCCATTAAACCCCCCCACTTTTCGGCCGAATGAGAGGAGCAACAAACGCACAGTGGTTCAAGCTGTGCAAATATTTAACTGATTTGATTGACAGCTGGCAAAGAAGTTGCTCTCGAGATGGAGAGAAGTGCTTTGAGTTCCTCAAAATTTGGATACACCATCTGCCACAAGGAACTAATATACAATGGAAATTGAAAGTTGATTATTTAGTGAATAGTTTGAGCCATTGTTCTCGACCTAAATAGGGCGCCTAAACATTTGTCTACATTCTCGCAGGCTGAATGGCTTAGGCTTAAATCAATAAAATAGTGAATGGGAAAAGCCGAACTGAATCTTTGACGGAAACACGTGCCAAAGTTGGCTTAAGACTAGTCGCAATAGCATCTAATATCAAACTTGAAATGTGGCCAACTGTAAGTTGTTTTCTTCCAACTTCGTTTAGTGTGACCAGCTTGGGCAATTCGAAGAGTACTGCCTTATAATTCCCAACCAGTTCGCCTCCTGCTTTATATACAGTTATTCGCCAGCTTTCGACCAATGTGCATCATCCATTGACAGCGCTATTTTGGCCCGCTTTTGTGTATGTGCTTATTACAGTTATTTTTGGAAGGCAACACACACTAGCACACAAACACACACCCACGCGTACTGTGTAAGCTTTTGTTTGAGCATGTGTGCGTGCCTGGTCTGTGTAAATTTGGAGTTATGTATTCCGAATGTTGTTAATGCTATAGCCATAGCTACAGCTATATACAGGTTACATACGAACACAGCCCACAATGTTGAGTATAATTTCATATAATAACAGCACAATAACTATAACCCAATTTAACTATGAAACAGGGGCATAGGATTTTCTAGGATTTTCCAGGGTCCTTATTTCCCACTTACCGTGTATTGGTATTCTATCGTCGGGACTAGACATTTTGCATATGGAATTTGGGGAGGGCGGAACCTGCAACAAATCAGAAAAACAAATTAAACAATATGAAAAAAAAAAAATAAATTCGAACATTTTCACAGAGATTTGCTTTATGATCTAGTAGAAGAGTCTTGTAGCCCGTGCAACATCTAGTCCCCCATCAATCGTAAATACTCGACAAAATTAAGAAAAAATAAAAATTTACAAAAAATCCTTTGAAGTCGACACTGATCTACAACCAATATGAAATTTTCTTTCTCAATAATGTTATAAAGCAAAGGCAAATTAACACAATATGAGAACCACTTGTTCGTTATAATCTTAAAACTTAAAGATCCGTTTTATCACAACTTTATGATTCTGAGTCATTCTGAATCTTTTCCCATGGGGAAATGCCGCACTTCCTTAAACAAACACAAATAGCAGATTGCACATAAATGCATATGTATGTATGTGTGTGTGTGTGCATGTTTTCAATATGAGAATAATTCTGTCAGAGACCTCAAAACAAAAATTTCATTCAAAATAAATTCGCAGAAAGAGATAAACATGGAAAAATAAACCGAAAAACAAGTGCCTGATAAGGCAAAATTTTTTTGGAAAATTTTTGTTGTCATTTTCGGAACTCCGATAATGATATGTACATATGTAAAAATGAATTCTTGTTTGTTTCTCTCGTCTCGTCTCTTCTTGTTTTTATTTTTGGTTTGTTTACAGTCGAAAGCACTTGATAGGGGAATTTTTACTGATCGGAAATAATTTAAATGTTCTATCTAGGTGCGCTTCTTTGGGGGCGTGGTCGATCAAATAAATTAAAAAAAAAAAAGGAAAGATAACAAGTTGACCCATTGACCTTCACAAACACCACGCACACACACACCTACACATACACATACATATGCGTACATATGTGACGCACAAAACAATTTCCGTTCACTAATTACACGAGCAAATAGAACAAAAGCCACCAGCAACCAGAAAACCAAATGGCAGAAATTGCATTGTAAATAAATTACCGTTAAATCGGTTCCAATTAAGTATGTACAAAACCATGCGACTATATTCATAAATAATTCAAGCAATTAATTTCATAAAGTCACATGGAAATAAAGAATCAAAGGAGGAAGGATACCATCAAACTCGTAAACAACGGTAACAAAAATAAAATCAAGGTCACACTGGCCACAGTTTTTATAAATTGAGTTCGGTAAATTTAATTGGCGGGAAAAATTTGGTTATACGTACATATGTATACGTAAGTTAAAAAATATGGTGTAATAACCACATTGTCATCTTGCGGGAGTTTCAATTAAGCCAAACAATGAATCACAAAAAAAGCCAATCAAAAACAAAGAAATTAACTGTGTGGTTTGAGCTTCTCTTGTGCATTTCCCTATTAAAACAATAGACAATAATGCCGGGACAATAGATCAAACCAGAGTAAATTAAAGGCCAGACTTTAATAGAATTAAGTTAATTAAGAAATATACATAAATGCAAGAAAATACACAAGCAAGGTCACACTGGTATTGTGGTAAAATAAAATTGTAGCCACGAGCAATAACTTTAACTTGTAAATTCGCATCTCTGTTGTTGCTAAGTTCAAAAAGAAAACTTTCCTCCGCCTTAAATTTAATATACAGCATAAACAAATTAATTTGAGGGGCGGCGTGTAGCTAGAAGAGTAAGTTGGCAGCCTCTATTTATCGTGGCCAGTCATATTAAATTAATTATAGTCATCAGTGGGTTGCATTGTGAGCTAGAAATGCGTGTTTCCCACTGAGACGACAGAGGCACTTAAATCATAAAGAAAAACAAATGCTGTGGTAAAATTTCGTGAAAATTATAAATTTAAAAACCATTACAAAATGGAATTGTTTTAAGATAGTTCTACTACAAATTTGATATTCAAAATAATGGATAAACAAAGACTTCGCTTAATGGGTGCTCACTGTAGTTGGGTAAATGAATAAAAAGGAGAACAAATGTCGAAGAGGGACAGGCGAAGGGAGATCGCGAAGAAGAATGAGAAGTTCGGCTCAAAGCAAACGAAACAACAACAAAAGATCCGCAAATTCCATTCTGTGGCCGTTGCTTTTGTGGTTGTTGTTGTTCTTGTTACTGTTTTATATATTTTTTTTCTGGTATCATGTTGATAACCAAGAAGAGAGAAGAAGCAGAAGTAGAAGAGGAGACATAGAGCAAAGGAAGAAGGAGGAGAGCAGAAGAAGCGAGCACAACATAAACCAGTTCAATGCGCTTTGCGGTGGAGCTTTTATTATTTAGTTTTGCTTCATTTGCTTTTTGTTGTTCTTATTCTTGTTTTTTTATATATTTTTTTTTGGGTGGCAGCCACATTTACAGCAACTTTACTAAGTGAACAAAATCAAATCATCAAATGCAAAGAGTGCGAGAGAGCGAGAGAGCAACAGAAACCGACTGAAGAGAGGGGGGAAGAAGAGAGCGCGAGCACTTCATTTAGCACGCACACACTTGTTACATAAATAACGGCGAATCGAGTAAGGAGCAAGACAGACGAAAAAGAAGTCTGGCTGATCTAATAAGAACATGCTGTGCCTCCTCCCTCTCTCTATTCAGCTGCTAATAAGAATACACGGGGCAAAGACAAACAAACAAACATAAATACCTCTTCCAAGTGGTGCAAACTGCTTACTGCTGCTATTGTTGTTGCTGTTGTTGTGTTTTGTATTGTCGCTTTTCCAACTTGTTTCACAAAATGCGAAAAATGATTAACGAAAATATAAAATAAATAACGCGCTCTCTCGCTCTCACTCTTTGTATGTGTGTCTTCGTTGATATATATAATATATATATACTGAACGATGAATTCACGACTTTTTTAAGTTAAGTTTTGTGTAGTTGTTGCTGCTGCTGCTTTTTGTAGACGTATATTTTTGCGCTTAATTTTTATTCGCCTTCTTTCTTTTTACCTTCTTTTGCTTTTCTCTTTCGTTACTTGTTGTTGTTATTTTTGTCACTTTAGCAGTTTTCGCAGTTTCCTTTTGGTACTAGTACTACGACAACTGCCTCTGCTTTTTTTGCCTCTTCTCCTCATCATCGCTCATTTTCTTTTGCTTGTTGATTCGCCCACAATTTATTCGGTTTTTTTCGCTTCTGCACGCGCACGCACTTTTCTTGTTGTTGTTGTTTTGATGTTACGAAAAAAATGGGAATTTTTGCGGCAGGAAAACAGAAAAAAAAACAAGAAAATTATTATTTTCGAATTTTTCGGGGTTATTCTTTGGAAAACGCGCGTTTTGCTGTTGGATTGGACTTTCTGGGGCGACGCGACGCAAAAAATACAAATTAATGTTCCGAATTCCACGACTATTAGAGCTGGAACCACATCGATATCTATTCGATGCTATCGATGTGGTCGTAGGATTGGAAATACGATGAATCTCTTGGAACATCGATTAATATGGAAGCTTGTTGATTTTATTTTATCAGTGACCCTAAATAAAAGCACCAAATCGAATTTCTAATATAATTGAGTGTATCGAAAATGCACTGTATATGCACTATATATCACATGGTAATATCATTTCGCCGACTGACATTTTATTTCCTATATAGTACCAATGATAGCTAAGTATCGATATTTTCGACTACGTTGTGATCAAGATATTGGAATCCCAAGTTTAATGTTATTACATAAGCTGAATTAAATAATTTAATACCTCTGATCTTTACAAATATTGATCTTCACACACATTCGCTGTTCTGAATGTATCGATGGCGCCTATCGATTCAGTGCCAGCTCTAGTTTGTTATTGTTTGGTTTTGTTTGGGGCTGTTTTTGGGGGAAAAAGCGCGCAACGTGGACGTGGAATTGAATAGATCGGCACCGAGCATAGCTCACCTGTGCTCCCCCCCTCGCCACGAAGAGCATAAAGAAACACCTGTGCCCCCGCCCCCGCCGTCCACACCCACCGACGCGCCATCATCAAGTGCTTTTCGTTTTAGTTCTTGCGAGGGTTTTTTCAAGACAGCATCTGCTTGATCTCAATGTGGTGATCTGGCAAATACGACAGCACACTGATACACGCATAGATAGAATAAAATAGAATATAGTATATAGTCTAGTATATAGTAGATTGAATATAGAGAAATCGGGCGATCCATGAGCGAGGCCAAGATGAACGGACGCTCCATTCGCATCAACCGGCTGCCGGCCACCATTGTGGCCATCCTGCTGACCATTGTCCTGGTCTACTTCCTCAATTTCCACCAGGAGGAGCGGCCGGCGATCTACGGCATGCTGCGCAGTGACAATCCCAGCCGCGTCAATCTACGCAAGATGCTTATAGCCGCCATACAGGCCGCCCAGCGTGGCGGACTCGAGGTACTGGACGTGGCCCGAAGTCGCCAGCTGAAGGAGCGCAGCAAGGGCAAGACGGACGAGGGCGTCAATGATCCGTTCACGGATGCCGACGGCCGGTCACATTGTGTGATGAAGCAGGGCCTACAGCGAATCTTTCCCCGCGTACAAATCTTCTCCGAGGAGGACAAGGAGCACTGCAAGCAGGCGCACGGCTATGATCTGGATCCAACGGTCCTCCACGAGACCGCACAGATACCGGATGTGACCGTAAATGCCCAGGATGTCACTGTTTGGGTAGATCCGCTGGATGCCACCAAGGAGTTCACCGGTAAGGATGGCTTCCATAGTTATTTATATTATACAATCTAGTTGGTCTGTTCTAGAGATAAATTTCGTTTTTCAATCCACAGAGGAGCTATACGAGTACGTGACCACCATGGTGTGCGTGGCGGTGGCCGGAAGACCCATCATCGGCGTGATCCACAGCCCGTTCAATGGACAAACCGCGTGGGCGTGGGTGGGCAACTCGATGTCCGAGTACCTGTCCAATCTACATCCACAGCATTCGCCAAACAATCAGGCGCCCATCATCACAGTCTCGCGATCCCACACGGCGGGTGCCATGGATCTGGCGAGAGGCATCTTTGGCGAGAATGTCAGCCTGCTGACGGCGGCGGGAGCTGGCTATAAGGTGCTCCAGGTGGTGGCCAACAATGCCACCGCCTATCTGCACACGTCGAAGATCAAGAAGTGGGACATATGCGCCGGCGATGCCATTCTGCACGCACTGGGCGGCACAATGACCTCGCTGAATGATCAGTTGATTAACTACGGACCAGAGGAATCGCCAGTCAATACGGAGGGTCTGCTGGCCACCTTGGAGCAGCACGACGAGTACATGGACAAGCTGTCTAAATATCGCGAAGCACACAATGGCAAGCTGGCGTAGAAGCTGGCCACCTCTTGGAACCATAGCTCCTCTAGATTCTAACCCTTCCCGAGGAAATCCCCTCGCCTAGATCGTTTAGGCAGCATTCAAAAATAGCTCTAAGTTTAAAGAAGGAAACCTGTTTTTCGTAATCTCAATGTTTGTTTGTGCGTGTGCTTCTTTTTTTTTGCATAATTACGTTGGTTGTGCGGCGGCGCGGCGGGGTCATGAACCCGGACCAAACCAAACCGCCCAGTTGGCTCAAAATAAACTTATTTTAAACTGAACACACGTCCTTCTTACTAACATTAAATGAGTCTAGACTTTACCCCTAAAACGTATACTTTATATACCCATTAGCTATATACCAACCTTACTAGCTAAAAATTGAAAGAATATTACCTGTTTCTTAGCAATAGGAAATTTGTTTACTTCAATTTCATTTTTTAAATAGTCGAGTTTTACTCCATAATTAGCCATGTATCGAACCACGCTAGCTATCGATATACCAAGAGTGTACTGCACTCACAATTCACAATTTTTATAGTTTGCGTATTTTGTTACAACCGGGCGGTATTATCTATCGATAGTTCGACGGTCACACTAAGCGTACCATTCTTTTGTATAAACTAAAAAAAAAGCGCAGTGTATTATTGTTGTTGCTTATAATGCGTTTACTTAAATCGAAAATTGTTAATTAAATGTGCGCTACCTGCGCCCGGCATGTAATCACTCGCATCGATCCAAATGGGCGGTCAAACGAAAGAGGGGCGTGGAGATCGCCCCCCTTCTTCTCCTTCTCCACCCATCACATCAAGCCATCCACCGCTGCCCCTCCCCCTTCTCGCGTTACTGCTGCTCTTGTTTTTGTTCTTCCTAAATCTGATGCCGACAGCGACGGCGACGGCGACGTCGAGCGCAGCAGAGGGGGGCCAGGCGGTGCAAGTGCAGATGCCACAAGATACGGAGCTCCCCCAAAATCCCGAAACGGGCATCGCGACGGGACCAGGAACAGCGTCATCGTGCCCACGGAAATGCAGTTGCCGGAGCACAGCGGAAAACATACACAGCCTAAAGATTCGCTGCGATGAGCAGCAGATAACCAACTGGCGGGAGTTGGACTTTGGAGAGGATGTGACCAGTATTGTCAGCATGTAAGTGATTCGATAGCTGCCTGGTGTTCCTCTAAAATGGAAATAACTTACTTTTCCTTATAGCAATGCCAGCAAGAATTCAATTGCACTGATAACCGCCGAGGATTTTCGAAACTTTACTGAACTCAAGCGTCTGGATTTGTCGTTCAATCTGCTTACTGAACTGGACAAAGACACATTCGGGGATAGTCTGGCGCATCTGGAGAAGCTCAAGCTGGCCGGGAATGCCATTAGCCACATCTATGAGGGCACCTTTGACCAAATGCCCAAGCTTAAGTTGCTGTAAGTTCAATATCCATTCTGATGCTTGCAAATACAGTGAGAGTTATTATATTCTAATTGATATCATCTTCTTACAGCGATCTGTCTGGAAATCCCTTGGCCTGTGATTGCGGTTTGATTTGGTTGATCGCCTGGTCGAGCAGCCGCGAAGTGCGTCTACAGCCGCCCCCAAAATGCGAATCGCCGGGCAACTTTCGAGGCATGCCGCTAAAGAAACTGCGCGTGGGAAAGGATTTCCATTGTGAGACGCTGCTGCAACCGTTGCTCGAGCTAATTCCCAGCCAGAATCAGGTGGCATTTGAGGGCGATGAGCTGCAGCTCAAGTGCCACGCCCCACGCGTTGCCATTGGTGTGCCCAGGGAGAGCGAGGATCTGCCGACCAAGGCCTATGTGTTCTGGGGTTGGTCCGAGAAGATACGAGCCAAAAACTCCACCGAGGATATTATTTATCAGGATCCCACCAAAGTCTTCGGCGATGTGAACCTGGAGACTCGCCATTCCACGGACTCGGGCATACTGCAATCGATACTGCGCATTGCCAGCCTAACCCAGAATCACACAGGCATGTGGGATTGCACGCTGCGCAGCCAGCAGGCGAATCTATCGCAGGCCATCGTTCTGCATGTGGTGGCCAAGGGGACGCTGTACTGCGAAGCTCGTGTGGTGCACACGAACAAGGGCACCTACCACTGGCCCAGGACGATGCGGGGCGAGACTGTGCTGCAGGAGTGCGTGGAGGAGCCCAGCGATGTCACGCAAGCCCGCCGAGCTTCGCATGAGTGCGGACCGTCGGGTGAGTGGCTAAATTTGGATACGGAAAGTTGTGTGTACGTCAGCGAGACGACACGCATACTGGAGCAGTTCGCCAAGGTGAATCTTACGCTGACGAAGGGTCAGAATGCGCTGGAGATTGCACGCCGTTTGCACAACTTTACGCAAGCGCAGACGCAGCTGAATCGCATACGAGATCCCATGGATTTGGAGTACATTGCACGCACGTTGGTCAAGTACTTGGATCAACTGGAGCAGCCGCAGCAACAGCAAGAGATAAGTCACCTGCTGATGGACATAGTTTCGCAACTGCTTAACCTGCCCGCGCATCTCTTTCGAGCCGCACAGTCCGAGCAGGGAACTGGGCAGCGGCTGCTCCACGTGGTCGAATCCTCGGCCATGCGCCTGGCCTTGGCCAGCACCCAGGCGGAACCGCTGCCCGCGGAGATGATACCCTGGCGTGGATCGCTTGCCCAGCAGCGCAACCTATTCGTCGAGTTCTTTAACATCAGCTTGGATGCCTTCGTCAGCCTGTCATGCGTTTGGCTGGAGCAAAGTCCGCGGGGTTTCCAGTGCAACAGTGCCAACGATACGATACCCATGTACGAGCATGGCGATATCGATGCCGCAATCCAGCTGCCCTATAGTGTGATTGGAAATAGCTCAACCACTTTGCCGGCTACATCGACAATCCGAAGTCTCCGCTTGATGATCTCGCTGCACAGGAATGGCAAACTGTTGCCAAATCTGCGAGGAAGCCACAATGAATCCCTGTCTTCCGCCATCATTGGAATACTGGCGTACAGCAGCGATGGAGAGTCGCTGCAGTTTAGGGCCGATAACGAGCTAGATCCGGAGGAGGATGTGTACCAGCAAAGGGTTACAGTGATGCTGAGAGCTCACCCGTATCACAATCCACTGAGTGCGCCTCAACCCGCCTGGTGGGATGCGGATGAGCAGCGCTGGGAGACGAGCGTTTGCCAACAGCACTACCAGCATCGCACTCTGGTCATGTTCAGTTGCAGTCGCACCGGATACTATGGCCTGCTGCAGCGGAGCCTGTATCTGAATGATTTCCGTAGCGAGGAGTCGGGCGCACGTTTCCGACATCCACCGGCTGCAGTGTACGCTGGCTGCGGTCTACTCTTCGCCTGCTGCGCCTTCAATGCGGTGACCTTTGCTGTTTTCGGCAGAGCTGTGCGAATCAATAGGGTACAGCGGCATGCTCTGGTCAACACCTGGTTGGCCCTGGGTGCACTGGCACTGGCCTTCTCGCTGGGCATCTACCAAACGGCCAGTCAGCCGCAGTGCCGTCTGTTGGGATTGCTGATGCACTACCTCGGACTGTGCGTACTGCTGTGGGTTTGTGTCAGCCTGAGTAGCATGTACAAGCGACTGACCAAGACGACAACATCTGGTCAGGGACAATGCCCGGGTCAGGATATGGAACCGCAGCGGGAGCGAGAGCGAAAACCCATTCTGGGCATCTACCTGGTGGGCTGGGGCATCGCGCTGCTCATCTGCGGCATTAGCAGTGCTGTGAATCTGGCGGAGTACGCAACCTACGACTATTGTTTCCTGCACAGTTCCACCACGCTGAATGCACTCCTTGTGCCAGCCGTCATTCTCGTCATCTTCTGCGGCATTTTGGCCCTGTGCATCTATTACCAGCTGAGTCAGCAGGCGGTGAATGTGCTGCAGCTGCAAATGCAGCATCAGCAGAATCGTCAGTATTCGGACAACAATACGCAGGCAACGGAGCACATCGATCTGGATTGGCTGGATGCGAATGGCAGTGCCACGACAGCGGCGATCGGAGGCGGATCTGGCAATCATGGTGGTCGCAAAGAGCAGGATCACATGCAGGAGCAGTACAGCACGCTGAGCAATCCATTGAGCAGCATTGTAGACGACTTCGAACGCTCGAACTTATCGCATTTGCGTGGTCACTTCATTTTCCTGGTTTTGTATGCCGGCGCCTGGTTGTCCGCCGCTGCCTACGTGAATGGTGGTCAGGAGCTCTATGTGCTAACCTTCGCCGGCTGCTGTTCGGTTCTGGGCATTTTCCTGCTGATCTTCTACAACCTGAGCAGGAACGATGCTCGCCAGGCATGGTCGCAGGGCAGAGATGGACGCAGCATACCCGCCAAACTGGTGACCTACAACAATGGCAGCCAGGCGAGGGGTGCCCACCCATCGAGCATGATGCCTGGACCCGGAACGGCCATGATTAGCAACTCCATTGTAGCCTACAAGGCGAATCCCGGACCGGGCAGCTTGTACGAGGCCAACAATTCGGCGGGCTCGCGTTCGAATAGCCAGTGTTCGAGGAGCATGCGCAGCCAGACGAGAAGTCAAACGAGGAGTCAGCAGGATCAGCTGCTTCAGTCCAACGGTACCGGCGGCGTTACTATAATCAACAACACCAGCGGTCAGCAAGGAGCAGGCGGTGGTGCAGCGGCTGGCGGAGTTTCTGGCTCAACCGGTGGAGCACCGGTGCCACCGCACAGCCTGAACGCCCTGCTCCACGGCTCCAGTCACGACCTCATACCTTCGGCGGAGATCTTTTACAATCCCAACCAGATTAACGTGGCCCGAAAGTTCTTTAAAAAGCAGAAGCGCCTGGCTAAGCGGAACAACTTCGAGCTGCAGCGCCAGACAATGCCGCAGATGCAGCTCCAGATGCAAATGCAAATGCAGCTCCACAGCCAGCACAGCCTGAGCGATGCCAGTTCCGAGCAGCTGTACAGTAGGCACCACAATGCGATGACAATGCTGGCCGGCGGCAGCAAGATAAATAACACCAATCTGCACTACAAGAATCAGGGCTCGCCGATTGCTGGAGCTCCCAAGGAACACGGGAACATGGGCGCTATGAGTTCCGGCGGGGATTTCATGCAGTTTAAGCGCTTTGTGCCTGCCAGCGCCTCGTCGGCGTCCAAGATCATGCAGGCCAATATCTACACCAACATCCCGGAGACATTGACTCCCCAGCATGAGGTGATCAAACTGAGGGCCAATGGACGCACTAGAACACCTTCACTGCTGGATGAAACGCTGCACGAGTTGGACGATGACGAAGAGGAGGAGGAGGAGGAGGAGCATGGTCAGACGCCGGCGACGATGGAGGAACCGGAGCATGAACTGGAGGAGGAAGACGCCAGTTCACTTGACGAGCATGCTCCATTGTATGCCAATACTCTGCCACCAGCTAGCGGGATGAGCAGCCTGTTCCGAAATCGAGGATCATCCCATCAACCCATGAGTTCCACGCCCGTCAAACAGCCCAGCTTGGAGGCCATGAATAGTTTGGGCTTGCCGGAAGTCAGCCTTGAAGAGCCGCTCCTCCAGAAGCACGAGATATACGTGTCCAACTCGCTGCAGGTTACCACCACTAATAGCATCCAGTTGGACGACGACTTTCCCAGTGTCCTTATCCGCTTCAGTCAGCAGCAGCAGTCCAAGTCGCTGAATAATATCAGTGAGATGCTGGCTGGTGGTGGAGGCAGTGGGGCAAACGCGCCCGGATTGGATAGCCTAGGCGACCAGCAAGAGTCCAGCCAGCTGTCCGTCAACGAGGGCAGCACTCTGGAGGAGCAGCAGTTGCGCCAGATTTACTCCTGCTCCAGCAGCAATCTCAGTCAGCTGAAGGGCCATCATCCGACGGCTACGGTGGACACGGAGGACGATGGTCGCCTGCTATCCGGCAGTCCGACGAACGAGAGCGATCTGAACTACCAAAACTCGGAGATTAGCATCCGAAGCCATGGACTGTATGCTCCCCAGGCGGACAACGATCTGAATCTGACCCTAACCGATGATTTCCGCTGCTATCAATCCTCGAATGCCAGCGATGCAGATGTGGATGTGCTGAACGAGTTCGACGATGAGTTCGTGGCGGCCACGGGTGGCGAGAGGGTGGCAGGTGATGCCGAGCAGGACCACCATCACGATCATGACCAGGACACCTCCATCGACGAGCTGTACGAGGCCATCAAATGCCGCAGTCCGTTGAGGAACAAGCAGGAGGCCGTCGAGCGCTTCGAAAGAGAAAGAGAGCGCGATCGCGAGAAGGAGATGGAGATGGAAGCGAAGCCACTGAGCAATTCCCACAACGAAAATCTCAACGAGACGATAGAGGATGACAGCAGCCAGAGCAGCGTGATCTCGTACATCGATCCCAGGGCGGCCAACGAGCCACGCCCCTTTCCCAGCTAGCTCGGCCCACTCAGCCCAACCCTAGTTAGTTGTATATAGATTATAGATATATACAAGATGTATAACCTTACCACCCGCCTCCCCGCTTGGTCGTCAATCCAAAAGATTAACGTGCCAGTTCCAAAGTATTTTAGTACCACTGACACTCGCCAATATGCATATATATGTATATATATATATATATATATGTATATGTATGTGTATGTGCAGTGGGCTTATATCCTAAGTTTCGCCCACTCAAAACCCAGCTAACTGAACTTGTAATTATAGTAAGGACTCCCTATTTATTATGACTAGTATTACTCCACAAAGATCACCAAGTCTCACACTCACCGGAGAAAACTTCATCCAACCAGATGGTCCATCGATCATTCATCCACAATGTCTAAGAAATCACCACATCCCCACCCAAAGTCCTACACACATTTGATAAGTTTTAAATTCTGATAAAGCAAAATGCATTTAAATGTAGGCTAAGTTTATATTTAGATATAAATAAATGAAATGTTCACTTAAAGTTACCGGCGTTTCCATTGACCAATCCCAAATGATGCATTTCAGTGGCATTTAAGTTTTTTAAGAAGAGATTACAAATGTTGCATTTATTTCGAGGACAGACAGTGAACACATTCAACAAACTACTTGTAAAGTAGATACAATTCATAATAGCAATTTTACCATATTAATACAATGATATCCGTTCAACATCGTCATGGAGTGTGAGTGGAGGAATGGCGATCATCTATCTGGACGTCGACGGCGACGATACTTTCCAGCTTTGATTGAATTACACAACTTATAACGTAACAATGGGCTGGGAAAGTAACAGCAGCGACGCCTCAGCGACGATCAGTTTGATTAGCGTCAAAGGTTTAATCTTAATTTGTAACAATAACAAGAGATGTGTATAAACTATAATAAGATAATACAATTTTGCTGATGCCTGGACAGAGCAGGGAATGCATCCAGTTTCCCGCTCCTTGGGGCTGTTGTGCATGTTTCTCATGGCAATGCTTCTCACTCCGGTCGGGTGATCCTCTCAGCTCCCAGAGAGATTCACAGGCTCCGTATGGACTTCCAGCGTCGCAGCAACAAACACGACGAGGTCAGACCACTGGAATATTGGCTAAATTCACTAATATTTATGTTGCGTGTTGGAATGTCGATTTTCTCTTTTAAAGTCTGCCCGAAAGAAGAAAAAGAACAATTAGCATGGCGTCTAATTAGAACGGGTTGGCGTTCGATGCTGACCTTGTAGGCTTCTGGAATTTCCGTCGGCGATCTGTGCACGATCGTTCCGTTGATGTACAGCATATTGGCCGCACTCTCCTCGGGCAGAGTCAACTTCTGGTAGGTGCAGATGGCCTCGCGCTCCATCCGCTTCACGATCTCCTGGCAGGTGGGGCTACTGCTCACACACAGCACTTCCGGCCCCGCCATGGTCACATAGTACTTCAGCCTCTTGGTGCCGTTGACCTGAATGCGTTGAATAATGGTTGAATGGTTGTAATATATGCAAATATTAAAGAAAGGGGAGCTTAAATAGACAATCCCAAAGATCTGTTCTGTGGTTACTCAATTGTAGTAATATGCCTAAGCGGGTCTCAGTGGATAATCTATAAAGCTTCTAATAGTTATATTATAACAATACCCGAATCGGCGTCACTGGATATTCGGGATAGGCCATGGCCACCGCCCGGGCTCCCTCCTCGTTGGTGAAACTGGAGATGCCAATGAAGAATTCACGACCTAATGCAATTAATACAATGCTTAACTATAGAAGATGATATCTCATTAAATGAAATATATACCCGTGAAAAGCACATCGCCACCATCGAGCAGAGCTTGCGGATCCTCGATCTCGATGACCGGAATGTCCAGCTCCTTTTTGAGGATAATGGCCATGCTCTCGGCCTCGAGTCGCCGCTTGGGATGCTCCGATCTTCCGATCAGGGCCACTCCGTTACAGATTACGGCACTGTTCTCGACGAATACGCCCTCGGGCAGCTGGTCATCCGGCGGCAGCTCAATCACATCAAGGCCAATGGTCCGCAGGAGGGTGCAGTACTGCTCGTGCTGCTGCTTGGCCAGTTGTACATCGAACTTCCCGTTCTCCAGCAGGGCATCCGAGATTCTACGGATTTAAAGCGGTTAACAATGGGTCTACTAATTGAGGCGCGAATACGGGAGTGTCTGAGTTGATAAACGAGTGGGTAAATGTACTTGTATGCTAACTATTCCTTATAGACGTATGGTCTGCTAAGAAAGTTATTAATTCCTATTATTAAGCATTTTGTTTAAGCATTGCTTAATGATTGTGGGAGAAACTATTGTAGAAGATGTGTGCTTGGTAAACAGGAAACTGTATTTTTAAACGTATAACTTCAAAATTCGTATCCTCAAGTTTATAAGTTATATTATAGACATGAAGCTATAGATAGATTTGAATAATCAGATAGATAGTGGGTATATCAAAACTAGATAGTGTTAAAGACAGGATCCAGGAACTGGGCACCTTGGAAGGTGCAGCCCCACCCACTGGCATGTGTACCCACGAACCATTGGTTAGGTGACCTAATTCCGCGCCACTGGGGCACTCCCTCCTCCGGATGCGCCAATCCGTCGAATTTCTGCGAATCTGGGCTCCACTCACCTGGCCACAATCGCATGTGTGTACTTGGGCGACATGGTCGGCGGATTGGCCACTGGGTGCTCGTCCTGGTCGGCGGAATGCAGATGCAGATGCGGATGCGAAGATGGGGATTCGGATTGGATTCAGTTGGGCACAGTGTGACCTCGCTGCGAATGCCAGTAAAGGCAATTCTTTCGGCGCACTGGTCACTCTGCCATTCACTGGAAATATTTAAAAGCTATTGAAACGATTTAGTAACGGAAAATCCCACTTCTTGTTTTCTAAATATAGTATTACAAATCAAATATAAGAATAATTAAAAAGGATAAACATATATATATATATAACTGAACGAAATGCGAATTTTCTATGCATTTCCAAATTAATTGATCCAAAAAACGTAGAAGGAAAAGAAAATTGCTCTTACTGTGATATAACTGGAGCAAATATGTATATAATTGGAGCAAATATTAAATTAATAATATAAAAACGGAAAATCGTGACTTGTGGTGAACAGTTACGACCGCAGCAGTGACCTCAAGAATTACCCGCTCCAGCGTTATCGATAAACCGCCGATAACGAGTGCTAACGCATACACATCGCCAATTTGGGCATTTTCTCGCATGTAAATTGCAAATTGTGCTTGCATTTTTCGCGTTTTCCCGCGCACACAATCCTTCGGCAGCCGTGAAATTAATGCGCCCAATAGTAAAAGAGCAGTAGGCATGGACGAAGGTGAGTAAGAACATTGCATCCAATCACCGCGAGCGTTTCATTGATGGCGGCGTCTTGTCTCGTGCAGATTATTCGGCGTCATCTTCGGCCGGCGGTGGCAAGAAGGCCAGCAAGCAGCACAACACGCTGCCCTTTTGGGGCAACGAGTCCTCGATGAACTTGAATGCCCTGATCCTGGCCAACATCCAGAGCTCCAGCTACTTCAAAGGTGCATACAAATCCCCACGCGTGCTGTTGTCAATCGTCCCACTTACTTACCCGCCTTTTTTGTGTACTCGAAACAGTCCATTTGTTTAAACTGAAAACCTACCATGAAGTGGTCGACGAGATCTACTACCAGGTGAAGCATATGGAGCCATGGGAGCGCGGATCCCGCAAAACGTCCGGACAGACGGGCATGTGCGGCGGTGTGAGTGGTTTATGAAATGTAGCGCTAATCGTTGGCGATGCTTTATAGAATGCATGAATGTATGTACTCATTTTCGGTATCCTAATCCTTTCTAGGTGCGAGGCGTTGGCGCCGGCGGCATTGTGTCCACGGCATATTGCCTGCTCTACAAGCTATACACGCTGCGGCTGACCCGGAAGCAGATCAACGGACTGCTCAATCACACAGACTCGGCCTACATCCGGGCACTAGGTAGGTGTTGGTAAGTCGCATGAGTTCAGCCGTCACATATGCCGTCGCTTGCTCCTGCTCCCCCAGCTCACCAAACGAAACGAAATCAAACCAAACCAAACCACACCACACCATACATCACCCCAAAAATGAAAAAAAAAAAAAACATCAAGCAGGGTGGGTCGATTTGGACGGTTGCAAACTATAATAGAGAATCTTGGCGGATGGTATTCTATGGATTGAACAACAATCACGTTTCCTTTTCGATTTCAAGTTGTGGCTTTTGCGAGAAGAGGACCTAGCATCTCCTTGCATCTGCCTGCGAAGGTAATCTTTACCCTACTTGCAAATATTTTATTTTATCAAATATTCATGTTTATGCAATTCCTGGCGCAGTTCATTAAGCATGCACAAATCTTTTCAAATTTATTCGACCTAAATCACAATCTTGACTATTCAACCCTTGCTTTTTCAGAAATTCCTAACTAAAATCAAAGGAAAAAGTCAAAGTCTACGGTAATTTGCCTATTAAAAAATATCTTTTTTAGGGATTTTTAGTTTCCTATTGCATGATTTTGCCGATTTTTCCCTCGCAATTGTGTGCATAATTATTAAATTCGATTAAATGCTTTAAACTACATTCATGATTTTTAGATTTTTCCAAAAGAAAATTCCACGTTTTGTCTGAGTGGCCTTTCCCTCTAATTGAAAACATAAATTCCATTCAAAAATGAATAGGCTTCCAACTAAGTAATACTTTCCCGTCGATCAAATCGAGCCACTCTACCATGTAACTCATTTTCCCCCGTTGGCCAACAACCACAAGTTCAACTCCTTGAAAATGTTTTAATCCCGAGTTTTATTCCGTGTCGCAGGCTTTATGTACTTGCGATACACGCAGCCGCCGAGTGACCTGTACGACTGGTATGAGGACTATTTGCAGGACGAAGAGGAGATCGACGTGAAAGCGGGCGGCGGCCAGGTGAGTCAACTGTATGAGCCACCAATCACACGAAACCAAACACTCGGTTGATAGAACTTGGCACTAACCTAAGCTATTTGCAGGTCTTAACCATCGGACAGATGGTTTATCAGTTTATGACCAAGCTGGACTGGTTCTCCACGCTCTTTCCGCGCATCCCCGTGCCGATTCAAAAGCAGATCGAGAAGAGGATCGAGCAATACTGTAGGGAGCAGGGGGTGACCGTTCATCAGTTGAGCACGGGTCGGTCGACTGCGGGTCAGGGCACTGGAGCCGCTGCCCAGGATGCGGAGTACCAGGAGTATCCGGAGGGTGGCGTAGAGCGTGGAAGCGGCGGACGTAGCGGTGGACAAGCTGGCTCCCGTTCCAACGCCTACCCACAAGCGAATAACTATCGCAACGATTATGACGAGCGTGACTACTATGCTGCCGCGTCTGGCTCGTCCTACGGCCGTGGTCGCGGTGGCTACGAGGACTACCCACCGGCGCCGCTGCCACCACAGATGCCTTACGGCGAGCGGGAAAGGGAGAGGGATCGGGAGCGGGATAAGAATAAGGATTACGACCGCCACCGTAGCAAGCACAAGAAGAAGCACAACCATAGACAAAGCTCGCGTAGCCGCAGCAGAAGCCGCAGCCGGAGTCGCCACCGCTCCGAGCGCCATGAGCGCAAGCGCGACGGTGGTCGCGAGCGGAGCAGCAAGAGCCGGCACAACGAACACTATGAAGAGCGGGAGCGACGTCATCGGTGAAGACCGAATCCACCCACCTAAACAAGCCTCCTCCTTCTTAAGTTGTTCTGTTACTAACTAACTTTGTTTCACTATAGTACTACTACACTTTTTTTATTTGTCAAGCCCTATCTACACTTTGGAAGCCGCGAGCGTCAGTTGCGCTTCTTACTCAGGTTAAACACTCTCCGAAACCCCGAAGCGTCCCCATAACTAACACTAAATCTAGACACAATCACATGCGGACACAGCAGCAAGGCTATATTTTGTAATTTGTGACTACACTTACGCTGATAAAATAGTTTCAAAGTTGTGTTTATGAAAATAAAGTCAGAAATTATTTGTTTAAAACGGTTATTGCGTCAAATTTATATAAATATAATATAAATACATATATGATATATAACGATATATGATATAATATATTGGGTAGTTAGTTAGTTTCGAGATAAATCCAAAAATTAAACGGGTTTTTACTTTTAACCTGAGAGAACAAAATGGATGAGTTCTTGGACTATCACATATCCATCAGTGATTCTAATTAGTGATATAATGATATTTCATGGGATTGAAAACTATTACATCTGATTGCTGCATACTTTTTAGAACATCTAGGTTTTAAATAAGACTTCCTAATGTCTTGCAGTGTTTATTTTTGAAATGCTTGGCCCGATATTGAAGTTGTGTCTTTGAGAGCTTTTGATTGAAATAGAATCATCAGTGCTGCGCAATTTAGGAGCAGGTGAAAAACCAAGACTGCCAGGGAAACTCCAATCCAGCAGACTCCGGTATTTAAAATTGAGAGTGTAACTTCCATGTCTTGTAACAGATAAATTAAGAGGATTACTAGTCCCAATAGGATAGCACAATACTCAAATCACTTCTGATATTATTATTATGGAAATTTAAACTGTAGGGTTTATGTCTTATACTTTAACTCAACATAACCTAAAACACGTTAGCCCGTGGTTCATTACATCGAAAAAGAATGACCTTCTCCTTATTTTAAGTTTTGTTGGAGGTTCCACCATCAAAACCCTTATCGCGTGTTCAGAAAGATTATGGAAAGGTGAAGAGGTTCGGGCGATATCTTAAAGTTACGCATATAGATCCCATCATTCTCGATGGTAGAGGATTAAGGCAGTTCGCACGGCGGGGCGTTTTTCGAGCTTTGAGTCGAGCATGGAATTATAATCGCCAGTGCTGCGCAGATTATTGGCAGCGCGGATCGGTCAGGTGCGACAGCTGAGACAGGTGAGGCGGTGCCAAGCCTCCTGGCCGAATTTCGAATTTCGAATTTCAGTTAGTGTGCAACGCCTGCGTCGAGTTGTCGCCTCTCGCCGACCGTTAGAGGAAAAGCGCCGTCAAAAGAAAAGCGCCGGGCAGCCAGAAAGCGGCGTATCAAATGTAATTAGCATGTGCCAGCACCATTGAGAGAGTTCACTTAAGCCACCAAATCCGAGCCGTAATCCAAGCCAAAAAGCATACAGACATGCACAGCCACTGCGATCATATCATATCAATGTCAGGCAATACAGCAACAACAAAAATTGCAGAGAAAACAAACCGGAGTGGATGGAGCGAACAACAGTAAACGGCACACAATTCACGCGTGTGCAAATGGCCCGTTTTGACCATTTTGGGAAAACGGGGTACTGTCTGGGTGTGTGTGCTTGTGCGAGTTCGTGCGTGTGCGCCTGTGTTTGTGTGTGTGTGCTTATGGCCATAAAACATGATTAGTGCCCGAAAGCAAATGTGCAAAGTTTATGGCTGGGCCAGCACCTTTTCTCCGCTCTCTGTTCTTCACTATTCTCTCTCTTCTCTCCGCGTTTAAGCTTGGCCCGAAACAGAGATGCCAGATAATGGGCGGAATATAGCTGCTTTTAGCGGGAATCGATTAAAAAAAAGCTATATTTTTCGAAAATATCTAGAGGGCTATAGTAGACCCATATGCATAGTGGATTTGGTCTAAATGAAAAGGGGTTTATTCATTGAAAAGCGGTTAGTCTTAAAATAATTTCACTTAATTGTGTCATTCTAACGAACTGGAATATAAGCTACCTGATTTTGAACGTATTTCTCGGAAATACTTTTACTGCCTAAACAAGTAGGCAATACTTTGAGATCGCTAATATCCGTAGATTGTAGTCTGTTAACTTAGTTGTGTACATTTTTACTAGCCCATTAAAGGTTTCATACCAAAAAACATGAGCTCGCATTTTAATAAACAGTTTGCCATTGTAAAATAATTACATTTGGCGTACGTGTCGTATGAGTAATATTTAAAAAAATACGGCTTTATCTTGTTCAAGGCGATATTTTGTTTTGCTTCAATTAATTGTATAGCGCAATAAGACAGTAAGTGTTCGATTTTCTATTGTAGTGAAATCGTTTCATTTGAAAACTATATTACTCATACGCACTGTGCAACGAGGCGTATGAGTAATATGTCATTTTGGTATAGCAGTTACTTTTAGACTACCAATAATGGTTTTAAAAAAGGTCTGCTAATTGTGTCATGGAAATGCGGTGCTCTTTGAAGTATTTAGCAGTTTAGTGATGCGATTTCTGATGGTATATATTAAAAAAGGTTCAGACTCTTTCAATTTATTGCATACTTATTGTAAGTGCAGTTGCGTATCGAAAAAAAAGGCCGACCTGGTAGCTCTGATCTTTGAGAGGTCTTGTGAGCTTTCCGAGCTTCGGAACCACGATTTCGGTCAGTGGGGCAAATTGGTCGGGCGTTCCGGGGAGGGGCAATCGCAAGCGAGAGTGCGAGAATGCAACTGGTCATTATCCTTCACTATTTTCATTAGCGCTTACCCATTTTCTGTGCTTTTTTTTTTAAATTTTTTTTAATGTTTTTTGTTGTTGTTGCTACCTGCGTCTCTCGTCAAATGCATTGACGTAATTGGCCGAGCGCAAAACTTAGCCGTATATCGATCTCGATCGCAGGTGTGTTAACCTAAAGTGGTTTTGATTTCACAACCGCAGAAGAGCTGGGGGGTGTATTACTTTAAGCTGTTACCACGTCATTCCGCCAGTGCCTATCAGCGTCAGCAAACTAGCGTCCGTGCGTCTTGTCAGTCAACAAAAAATAATATATATATAAAAAAAAAATATTAAAAAAAACCCATGAAAAAGGCCGAGGCCCAACAACGCGCACAGAGCCAGAACAAAAAAAAAAACAAAAAAAAAAAAACAAAAACAAACCAACGACAGAAAATCACATAAAACAATAAAAAAAATGCATTTTAATTGCCCCCTTGTTATTTATACCGCAAATGGTGGGCGGAGGGCGGCGGGAATCGTTGGGGGTGCGGCGGGGCGTTGAGTAATCACCGCGCCCTTGTCTACGCGGTAATCTTGCCCCCCCTCTCTCCCTCTCTGTCAGCCATCTCGCCGTCTCTGTCTGGGCTGTTGCGTCTGCGTTGTTCGCCGACTACTGACGTCATAGCCGCTGGCGTTTTGGACAAAGTGCGATGCCGCACCGTGGATCACCCATCACCCATCATCATCGTTATAAACATTATACGGCCATCGTATCATCATCATCATCATCAGCATCATCATCATCGTCATGGCACCGTGGAGTGGGTGGGCATTTGGAGTGAATCACGTGCTTATCATAAAGATTCCGGGCATACCAAAAATTCAATCAGATAATACGTATCTGACGACGTTTAGTCAATGAACCTGTTAATGGGAAATTGGGCTATCCTTTTTTTTTTTTATTTTTTTTTATTTTTTTTTTATAACTTGTGAAGAATTACGAAGAACAATTTGAATGCGGATGCGACTTACGGTTTTGTCATCTACTTGCATAACGTACGTATGTATATACAGGTATAGTAATTATTGCAACTCATAAAAATTTTGCAATTTGCTACGGAATTTCTGCAACTACAATCAGTTTTGACGTAGGTCGTTGGTTTGCGGTTGAGCTATACAAATGTACTGACATATTTCGTCTTTCGTAAGTCATGTACGCAAGCGGTTTTTTTTTTTAATAAATTTTTTGTGTGTAGCGAACTGTTCTCTGTTTTAATTTCGAAGAATTTAATCGACTCCATTCCGTTCGGCTTTGTGCTTGGCAAAGAGTTGGTGTAAAGCGATAAAATGCTATTTGCGTCATTTGGTCTGATAGTTAACTATAAAAAGCAAGCTGGGAACTTATTTATAAGCTGAATAATGAACACGATACAAACATGGGCAGAGCTATTTAATTTTGTGCATATTTCAACGGGAACTTTACAGCTTGTAATTGTTTACTAAAGACTGCTGCCAGTTTAAAACCATACAATTTATTTTTTAATTGCCTGTATTAGATCTTCAACTGCACTTATTTCTAAATAAGTGCTTGTACTGCAAAATTTAATTATATCTTTTGTTTCGGTAAGCTTCATAAATTTGATCTTGAAAAAATAGTTATTGCTTAGTTGTTTTCCGGGAAAAAGTTCCTAGTCAGCTGGGTTTTTTTTATTTATTATTTGGTTTTTTCGGCGATAAATCACCGATTCCTCCCATTGTGCGTCAATGTCGGTGTGTGCGTGACTGTGCGCTTGTAGTGGTGCTCGCAGAGTGCTTTATTGCATTGGGCTCGCATCGCCTGTCAGTCTGTCACTGTGTGTGCTGGTGTGCGTGCGCCTCTCTGTGTGCTCGCGCGTGTGTGTGTGTGCGGCGTATCTGTGTGCGCTCAGTGCTCTGTGCTCAAATGCAATTTACAATTACGCGCGGCAATTGGAGCAGCTACCGTTGTGTGCGTGCGTACGTGCGGGATCATTGCACATTGCGTCAACGTTTCAAGATCACAATTACAATTGGCCCGACGCAGTGGCAGCAGCACCAAAAAACCCATCTCAAATGCGAGAGAACAGTGGCAAAAAAAGCAACCGAAAATTGTAAGGCACACAATTTGCCGAAGAAAACTATCAACAATACGAGTAATAAGACCAAACGCCCGCCCGCCCCCACAACAGCTGCTCTCCGTTGCTGCGCCACTCCACCATTCCGCGGCTCAACGATTCTTCTGTACAATTCTTCGAGCCTCCCCTACCCCCCGCTGCTCTTCTCGGATTCTTTGCCCCTCCGCCGGCCCGCTGGAAAAAACGGGCAGAGCTGCAGAGCCGCAGAAAGCGATTTCAGTTCGGCGACGGCAGCGCACAGGTGCCATTCGGAAAGTGCGGACGTAGAATGTTTGCCGGGGATTCCAGTGGAATTTTCACCTATAGTTCCACTCGAATTTGTCTCGACGCCAGCGTTAGTAGCGCGTTTCGGCGGAACACAGATCGTTTTTTCCAACACCATAACCACCTTTTCAGTTTTGAGTCTTTCAATCCTTCAATCACTATCATTATCAATTCCTTCTAATCACTACCCAACTAAAGTCTTCACTACTTTCTCTTTCTACTATCCTTTTTCTAACTGTTCCCATCCTTCCTTTTAACTATCTACACACACTGACTCCTAACGGAAATCTTCACTGCTTTTATCTTTCTACTATCGTTTTATCGCCAGCCTTTCACTTTTATCTCGCTTCTAACATTTATCATTCTCCCTTTTTTACCATCTCTTAAAGTATTATACAGTACTGCAGAAGTAGTACTTCATTCCATTTTTCATTTTCAACACTTTTTCCAAGTTCTCATAACAGTTAACTTATCACAAATCGCATTACACTTTTTTTGCATATTCCTGTGGCATCTTTGCTGTTCTAACGAATCTCACTCTTACTTCATTAGTCTCTTTGCTAACCTGGTATATATGTACCGTTACCCACCTCTTCCCGCGATCCAGCCAATCCATCCATGTGAGATGATGAGTGCGTGCGACGGCGGTACGGGAACGGTTTCGCGAACGTCTGACGCCCCCGCTTTCCAATTCGATGTCATGCCAAAGATAACGACGTCGCCGTCGACGTCGACGACGAAAGCGTCGGCAGCGAGGGCGAAAACGAAAACGACAGCAACAACGACAACGCGGAGAACGGTTAAAATTGAAAATAAATGGACGGCGGCAGAGGCAACGGCGTTCAGTTATCAGCGGACAACGGAGCCGATTGGAGCTAGTGCCCGAGCCAGAGCCACAACCAAAGCAGCAGCTACAGCCAGAGCAAGAGCAACCCCAACTGCGGCCACATCCAACCAGCGAAGTGGCGTTGGTAATCCATGTGAAGTGGCATCCATATCCGAGTTGGCAGTACGCAAGGCGCAGTTGAAAGCGCAGTTTTTCGGCAATCAAGTGGGTGGATTAGCCCGCGAAAGCGAAACGAGCAGCAACACTAGAATCACTCGCACCACCACCTATCGCACTGCTTATCCCAGCTGCAAGACGGAACGAGGCAAGCCGGTGCAACAGCTGATCGATCAGTTCCAGGCCATGATTGTCCAGCAGCAACAGCAGCAGCAGCTGAGCAACGAGGGGGAGCCCAAGACGCTGCCGGGAGCCACTGCATCCAATTCGGACGAGGGCTGCAATGTCACCGGCGGCGGACTGAGTCCCTATAGCAGCGACAACGAGGATAACAGCCTATCGCCAAGGCAGCGCAAAATGAAGGTCACACGCTGTGCGAGCAGTGATTCCGCCCTGGGTCTGGACGTGGACGATGGCGGCATGGATGTGCCGTTGCCGCCCCAACGCCGGATGACACTGACCGTAACGGATTTACCCCTGCGACCGGCTCTACTGCCACTGGCCGAACCCACAGCCCTGCCAGATTCGCCACTGACATCGCCCACCGGCGGTGGCAATCCGAGCGTGGGTGTGCCCACCAAGGTACTGCTCGAGGAGCGAGTGGTGGCCGCACCGGGATCGCGACGTGAATCCACCCAGAGCTCGTACAGCGAACTGGGCGGCAGTGGACTGCCGCTGGGCGTGCGCTATGTGCGCACACCATCCGTCGTGGTCAGCGACTATTCGGATGACATAACCGCCTGCGGCATCAGCATGGAGGAGATGGAATACTTTCGTCTGCAGCGGGCGCGTGGCCAGCGGCGCTGTTCCCTGGAGGCGGGGCATCACAGTCATAGCGCTGCACATGGCGCACATGGACACGGTGGATCGGGAGCGGCGGGAATGTCGCCGGGATGTGGCAAGGACGATGGCCAGTCGGATGTCAGTGCGGCAAGCAGTTGCAGTAACCTCTACTATTGTGGATCCACCATTTCTGCCCTGGATGGCGGCGAGTGCATCGTGAATGGAGTCCGAGTGGCGCTCGCCAGAAAGAGCAGCACCCAGAGCAGCAGTCTCAGTCTCAGCGACGAGGAGGAGGATGAGGATGACGACGAGGATCGCGACGAGCAGGATCGCGATGTGGATGATCGCGATGCGGAGGAGCTGCTCCAGGAGGATTACGAGCGGGGGGATCGCGAACGTGAGAGGGAGCGCCAGATCAGCGAACTAATGGCCGCCACGCAGCTTGGTGATCGTCAGCGGGATCGATCCAAGAAGGTAGGCGCCCGCGATGACGTCACAAACCAGGGAAATCTCAAACTAGACTAAAGAATTCGGGGTGGCGAAACGGACAAGTAACAAAGTGGAGCAGCCTAGTAAATTTAATATTAACCACTTTTTTTTTTTTTACAAATATTATTAATGATTGTTTGTGTTGTTATCGAAAGCATAAAAGAGCAGTGAATGAGGGCAGGTCTGAATGGCAGCGAAGGAGATAAGCAAGTTGGTGCATATACACAGGGAGAAACGGGTGCTAGAAAAAAGGTGGCTTCATTTGAAAACAATCTATTTTGCTCTAGAGCAGTATTATACCGTTTAGTTTATGAACTGCAAGACCATTGTAACTATAGAAAAAGACTATGATAATAAGACTTTTACAGTACACATATCTATTAAATATAACAAGAAAAAAAAAACAATGAAAATCCCTTGAACTGCTGACTTGATAATGCGAATTACTAAAGTTTCATCTCGTTTTAAAGATGATGAGATCCTTGGGTCTTGCTCTAAGATATATAGGCTCAAGAATGGTAATCCCCGCCTTTTCACCTAATGGTTTTTCCACCTTGCATATGCAGATCCCTTCTTTCAGTGTATGCGTTTGCTTAAAAGGCTGTTAATTAATTAGATTTTTATCTTATCACTAGAATGAGGTTCTGTTGCTCGGAGAAGTCGTTTTGTATTCTCCGCTTTCCGTTCGCTACTATTATTATATTTTTTTTATTTTTTTGAGTGTGAATGCGAACGATATGGTGGTGATGTTAAAAAATAGGGGGTGCCTTGATAAAAAAAAAGTATAAATCTACCAAAATACGAAAACCTCGGATTCGTTGGTTCATTTCGTTTTTGTTTTGTATCTAGAACTGGAACAACGACAAAACAACGGCGGCAATAGCGCGGAAAAGAGCTTATCTTAGATAACTGTATACTGTATTATAGATAAATATTATGTACATTTATAAGCCAGCACATATTTACCTTTATATAATGGCATCTTTTTTGTGGTTTATTCCTTTTGTTGCTGTTACTGTTGTGAGCAGACGGCGAAAAGTTTGTAAAGCAAATAAAAGTATTAGAAACCGAATTTTCGGAGTCATGATAACGATAATAAAGCAATTCACCTGGATATCTCATCGTCCATATATACATACATACATACATATGTGTATATGCAAGAGATATGGATATGTGTGTTGTCTGGTCGTATATGTATGTGTGCCTATGTATGTATGTGTTTGGTTAATAATTTTACGCGCTTATCAAGCGGGTTTATCTCCCTGGCATTCATATAGTAGTATATGGTATATATACCCTCGCCGCCGACAAAAGCAATAATTGGAGGCATCCCAGAAATGGCCTGTTCTTCTATATTTTTTTTAAGCCACGGGCATGTGGCTTATTTATGCTTAATACCATATACTATACTACTATATAGTCTGGTTATATCTATGATGATCCCATCCGCCTGTCTAACACAATTGTATTATGCCCTGTCTTTGTTGTTTTTTCTTAATTTTTTTTTATTTTTATTTTTTTTTTGTGGCTTATCTTTGGGTGATATCACGCATACGTCACCGTTCCCATTAGGATTCGCATATATGGTCTATATGACACACGAGCCCTCGTGTCGGTGGGGATTACTCTATAAGTCCCGGGGATTGTGTTTACAAGCACCAGCACTGTTGATAAGAAAGTATCTCAGAGATGGCGAATTTTCTGCAAGCATAATGATAATATTGCACACTAAATGACGACTTGTTTGTATTTTTCTTGAAATTCTTTTCAAACTACCTCAATATGAAGTCAAGTTTTTAGTCTATAATCAAATCTGTGCAATTTCTGACCCAGTTAATGCTTTTATCGCCACATTTGCATACACTTTTTATTCAGCCTCCAGTGCTCTGTAAGATACACTTCAATTTGATTAGCATGTCATTACAAGTTCCTTGCCCATTTGAATACGATTCTTATTCAACTTCCGTCTCTGGCTTATATTTTTTTTTTGTTATGGGAATTGCCTTTGATTTGCCTTAGATTCCCTCGTGAATATGCTTAATAAGAACATACGCAGTGATGTGGCCTTGCTAAACGGCGAACCAACTTAATTTTGACTGGAAAAACCCATCTAGTTCGTACTTTTACGAAATCATTTAGTTTATTTATGAAATTGTTATTATTTTGCTGCTCAGTCCAACTGCTTGATGCCTATGAAATTCCAATGAACATGCCATATATCTGGTATTCCTATCTAATTCCACGAAACGACCTCAAGTTTCATTCATATTTCGAGTCGTAGAAGTTGGCGCATTATCAGGAATGGATATACTAGATCATGCATACATACACACATACATATATCATCAGACCCATGATGCTGGGCATTTGTTAGCTTCGCCCGATATCTCCACTGTTTGGTTTGGCATTCCTGGGACCCCCATTTCCTGGTATCCTACTCATCCCACCCAGAAGAGCCCAACCCATGCCTGTCACCGCGCCTTATCACAGTTGTCATTATAGTTTGGATGGGGCGATCTTGTTTGGGTTATTCTTCGCATTCCATTTACGCTTCGGGATGTTGTTTTCTCTGGCTCATTTCATCGAGATGGAAACTTTGGAGCTTTGAGGACTGAACCGAATTGCCCGAGGCTCGAGCCTGTTTCTTCGTATTGTTTTGCTATTGTGGACACTGCGGCGTGGGCTTCATAGAAATGCCTTTTGCTTACTTAAAGATAAAGCCTCTGTGTGGGTGCCAAAGTCAGCGAGAATATCGCCATTTGGTCCGCTGACGTCGCTGTGACGTCACTGGGCCGCCTTTGTTTTCAAAAACCCCATCACCCTCCCCCACTCCAAATCCGATCCCCGTCTTCTTTGTACAACATTCGAGGCATGATCATTAATAATATCGTAGCACTAAAGTGCAAAGTCAGCGAGCGAGTCTTTTAATGGATGGAGGAGTATCTTCTTTATGAAGCGCAAAATATTGATACAAATTATATCATAATAAACAGGAAATGTGACGCAGATACATACTGCATATAGGATGTGCAAGAAGAATTCCTATAGAGTATATATATGATATAATATTTATTAGATTAATTAAACATTCGGAATAAAGCGCCTTACTGTGATGTCTTCCAAATGGTTTAGATAAAAAGATTTCCACACATATTTTTGATGAGCTCATTTATGGCGTTTGATAAGAGTGCAATTTAGCCACTTTAAAGATTACTTAATGTATATTTAAAGCCGCAATAAGATAGTGTCTATATGGGGAATTGTCAATAATGCACTGATAAAAAGTATAAATTAGGAAAAAGTGTCACAGTGAAAGGCATTGTACATATATTCATACTGCTTTAAGTCAATTTAATTTATATCTTAAAGGGCATATAAATATAGTATTCTATAATGAATCAGTTGATTGAATATCATCCGTAAGATAAGATATTAGGTTTTAAAAAATGAAATTAGTTTCTCTAGTTTTCGCATAACCATTTCCATAAAATCGTGTATTTGAACTTAACGCTTTTGCGAACAGCAGGCAAAAGCGGTTCAATTTGGTTCCTTATTGGTTTTGTTAAGTTTGAAACTGGTTAATATTCCTGTGTAAAATGAAATGTAAAGACTTTCAGGATTTTCAAGATGTTATAAACCTATTTAAATGGCCAGTAGCAAGTGCTTCGATATCATCTATTTGAGGAGAAGCGTAGCTGATCTTACTCTGACGTCCAAGCAACATTTACCACCATGATGGGATCGTGTGGTGCTATTTGGTTTTAATAGCTTTTATGGTCTCGGTGGGTCGTGCACATCCGTCACAGTCCGATCAGCCAGTGCCAGTGCCAGTCGCAGTCATATTTCCAGACCCCAAACCCCAGACCCATTCCCAGCGTCATATCTAATCAACACATCGTCGCGAGCGACGGACACAAAGTGGGTATCTCGGGGGGAATTCGTCAGAGGAATTGAAATGGAAATGGGTATGGGTATGGGAATGGGAATTATGACGCCCACTAATTGTGTGAGAAATCGATTTAGCGGCGAGATCTTTCCGCTGACATCTCATCCCCGTCCCGATCGCACACAACCTCATGTAAGTCGTATCTGGGAGTACTTTTTGGTACAAACCGTTGACCTTCGCTCAAGCGACAACTTCCGTTGACGTCAGCAGTTGTCGCCCATCAGCGATCGAGGCGAAGATCGTCACAAGTAAATTATATTGCACCCCCCCTTCCCCTCTTCCCCTGTCGTCCACATTCTTATCCCCCTGCCATGAGGCCCTTTTACGCCCTCCGGACGCGTCAGAGAATACCCTCAGGAATTGATGACCAAGTCCAGATACCCTAGAAACTGAAGTGGGGGGCCATATCAGGCAATCGTACTTATGGTGTAGCCTCAAACCGAAACATTTCAAAATCAGGAGATCCATAAATCTTAAAGGTTTTCGAACTTTGTCAGTGAGTCATTTGGTTTATATACAATTTTTTAATAGCTGTCTTTGAACTTTGAGCAAGAAAAATGATTCATAATTTATAGGTTTACCTATTTATTGTAATAAATTCGGGTGTTGCCTATCGAAATAATCGACAAATGTTGCATTTGCATTTTGAAGGCGCGTTTATTACCACAAAATTGTGTTATCTTAGCAATTAGTGGAATTCTGTGTTGCTGTCGAATAAATGTCGTTAATCGAAATAGACGGCAATTAAAGTCTGCCGAAAATCAACAGAGAATGTCATAACTTATCGGTTTTTATCAATCGCAGCGCTGGCTATCAAAATTATCGGTATTTAAACTCGAGAAAAACACTGATTGATCGATTGTTGTGGAAACGGCGAACAACTAGCAGTGAACAAGTAAACACAAGAATTGACATTAATTGATTTTACGAGTCAAAGTTCATTTCATATGAAAAGTGTCATCAGACAGAAGATTTGTACACATTCTTCTCACAAAAGGCTACTTGGAAAATAGCTCTTAGTCCAATCAAAGGTTCAATCCTGAATCCTGAATCGGAGTTAACTTCGATTGTAGGGTGTACGCAATTTGCGTCATTTGTTCTTGTCGAAGTTGTTTGTTGGTCTCAGTTTTTGTATTGTTTTTCAGCTGGTTCTCCGATTCCAAGGCTAGTTTTGTTTGTTTCTCGTTTGCAATTTCCACTGAATTGTATCCGAGTCGTCGATCTCGCGGGACAAGCCATCTACACAGTAAGAAATTGTTGTCTAGCTGGTACTATGTGAGAGAAATGTTTGTATAGAGCTAGGAATTATTAAACACTTTGATGGGAAAGTTTGTTTTTAAATCTTAGCATATTCGAAATGGCATTTGTATTGGTTTAAATAGTATATTTTTGTAGCATACTTTTGAACACATAATCTTGAATACTTCAATCGCATAGTTAAAATTTGTTTGTATTTTGTACATGTATCTTCTGCTTAAAATGATTTCTTTCGGTGCACTGCAGCTTGCGTGCCGGCATATTTGTCATTCCTGTAAGTGCACGCAGTTGCCCGTCCCTTCTCAGCCCCCAGCCGCAAGCTAACCCCTTCTGCCCCCCCTTTGGGACCCATTAAAGGTTATGTAGCCGTGTTGCGTGTCCCCAAGCGATGGCACCCGAAACACACGCGCCACCAGCAACATGCAACATGCAACATACTCGTGGGATGGGCTTTGATTTACACTCGACTGCTGCGTTTTCGTTTCCGGAATATCTTAGTTCTTAACTGAATTGGATTGGCAATAACCAGAATTTCCTGGTTTCCCAAGGGGCGTAAGTAATCGCCACAACAAACCAAAAATATTTGCTTAATTCGATTCCAGTTAATTGCAGCTGCACTCACTCGGAAAATATAAGTGCACTTAATCAGATAGCGCAGACATCTCTTTGTATTCGAATTAGATTAAATTAGGTGCTATTTTTAAAGATATTATAGAAAATATAATTATTTATTTTTTACAACTTAACACCTTTTTTATAATTGGTTGCCATTTTGAGATTAATAAACGTAATTGGCACATGTCAAGGATGATAAAATAGTGTCAAAAATAGATATGCTGAATTTTTCCACGGCAGTGCAATAAAAAAAAATTAGCAAATATTTTAATTTGCCTCAATTCACAATTCATTACCGCCGTAGCTGCGAGTACAGTAAGGCCCCCAAAGACGCACCCTAAACGCGAACATGTTTTGCCAATTGCTGATAAGGCGCAACAAGCGCACTTGTACAAGGCAATAGATATCGCCTTCTAATATTAGATGGCCACAGTGGAGATAACCGAAGGAACAGATAGAGAAATCGGATAGGTTTGCCATTGATGAAGGAGTGGAGGAGGGGTGGGGGCAGGGGGTAGGTGGAAAATTCGATTAGAGATACACTGAGAAAATGGCGTTGTGGCGCTAAAAAAAGTGTATATATAATAACATACCAACTGTAGTAAAAGATAACAAAAAATGGTTATAGATACAAATGTATCTAACTATCTTTTAGCTATCTTTAAGTGATAGAGATACTTAAAAAAAACTCAAATATATTTCAATATTTTTTAAAAGCCTAATTTTTAATTTTCTTCAATTAGCTGCAACACCTTTTTTTATATATATAACATAACAAACTTAGTAAAAGATAACAAAAAATGCTTATAGATACAAATGTATCTAAATATCTTTAAATATCTATCACTTTAAATGAAACTCAAATATATTTGAATTTTTTTTAAAAGCCTAAATTTTACTCTTCACCAGATTAACGTAGTTAATTTTCCCTTTTTTTATATAGGCTTTAGTCCGTGGATGTTTCATATTTTATTGCCCATTTCCCGCATTTGGACCTGCGAGAATAGAACACTTAATTTTTCAGTCAACTTCCAATCCCAGAGCCCGCGTCTCATTCCGTATGTATCTTTGTATCTTTTTGCGGCTTCACTTCAGTTGCCATATGACAGGCTATGAGTATGGGTGGCAGCTAGGGATTGGATTTTGAATCCGATTGGGATGGAAATTGGTTGGAATTGGGCACTCCGTCTCCATATCCACATCCACATCCATGACCATATCCACGTTCACTTCCAGCTGCCTGCTTATCGTTTCAAGCCATCAGAGCGACTCCATAAAACACTTAGTATATCCATGCCCCCATTTCAGGGGCGTGGCCGGCAGGGGGCGGGTGACAAGTGGTCAATTAATAGCATACAAATATTGTGACAGCCGTGCGCTCGTCATAAAGCCAAGTTATACCCTAAAGGGGCTATACATCTACATATATATACATATATAAATATATATATATATATATATATATATATATATATCGCAGGGCGGGGAAGATGGAGAGCTACCGATTAGAGACGCCGGCAATTTGCATTATGCAAATCAAATGGCAGCGGCAATTTGCCGCCGCAATTAGTCGCCTTGTCAGAGGATCGGCGACAAGGAGTCCGACTTTGCGTTTGGCCCTACACTGTAAGAAATTAGCTAAGAAGTTGTTTAGATAAAACATGGGATATTGGCACCACATGCAGCACATCTTTGTAATTGTTAATAAATATATAACATAATTCACATTTTTGTTTACAAGAATTTGATCTTTAAACACAATATATTTATATTTATATTTATTTATTTACAATTATCTTACAGATACATTTTTAATAATATCTGTGCTATGTTCTTTTGTAAGTAACTTGCGATAAAAAACAAACTTTTTCCATTGTATGATTGAATTTGGCTAAAAAACCTTATCTATGATCATGTTATAAAGTATCCAGTATTTATGGTGTTTGTTTCTGAATTAATGTGCAATTGAATGTGTTTAATGTGCACTTATTTCTGTCAGTGTATTAGGGAAACTGTCACTGTCAAGGGCATCCAACAGACCCTTTGACTTTTCTCGCCGGATTTTCGCATGTTTCAATCAGCGTCATTATTCCATCATGTTGCCGCAGTGTCGCCGCCTGATTTATGTGGCGATTAGCTCCACTTCCAGATGGCTTAAGGACCAAGGATAGTTAACCACGGAACTCCCTGCCAATCCCCCATCCCCCCTGCTTCCTGCATGTGTGTGCATACGATCGTTTCAGCGCCGATCAGTACTTCGCCGTTCAACTTCGTTGTGCGGCAGCAATCGGTTGTTAGTTGGATAGCCGGATAGCTTTGCTTGTTGCCGCTGTAACGGCGATGCCTCAGTCGCCCGAGTGCCGTTCCAAAGTCAACAAGCGGTCGATCGCAGCTCCGATCCTATTCGTTTCGATACGCACCCATATACCCTAACTTATACCAAATACCATACGATACGATAAGAACATAGAAAACAAAAAACTCGTGAAAACAATTTTTTGTGCTCGGTTTCTTTACGTTTATTTACTTTGCGTGGCATTATATCGTTTTTTATTTATTTAATTTTTTAATTTTTTTGTACGCGAAGATGGAGGATTCCCATTGAGTGGGTTTTCGCTGTATGCTTAAGTGTGTGTGTGTGCAGCAGGTTTATCCATCTACCAGAGATAGCATAGATATATATATGTGCGTACGAGTATATATTTTATAAACTGACCCTAGGGGCCAGGTGACCACTGCAGACATGCAACTACCATAAACAGCAGTTGCAGTGGCAGTTGCCTTATGGCTTTTATGGTCGCCATACAGTGGACACTGCGGACAGAGGGACGCTGTTACAGTGCGAACAGTGGGGCCTACGAGGCGCCGACAAAGGCATTAATCAGAAGTCGATAAACTTTGACATGCAAGCGGCAGCCGAATGAAGCGATCTTCATAAATCAAAGCGGGCCAAAAGCAGCGGAAAATATGTATGGGAAAAACCCGTAGTTCTTCTTTTTCTTTTTCTTTTTTTCTTTATTTTTTTCAAAAAGGGGGACCTCTCATTTGATTTATGGCCAGTGCGGCGTACCGCCAACAAGTTAATTGAAAACGAGGCGTGACAGTGAAATTTGCCACCGCACGCCAACGGCCAAATATATATACATATATATCTTTATATATATATAGCGAGCAAAGATGTCCCGCCGATCTCAACTGGATCAGCGAGTAAAATCTCGCATGGAGAGAGGGAGGAGCAGGCACTTTTCCAAATGTGCCACTAAACTGACAGATTTGGCCATAATAAAAAATTTAAAAGCCAAATACAAGCCGAGTCTGTGGAGTCTGGAAAATAAGTTGCCAACTTTAATTTATTGTGACATAACGGTATAATCTGACATAAATTATTGATAAGACGAGCGCCCATAAAAGTACAAGACAGTTGGCTGAAGCAATACACAACAGGCAAACAAACGGGTGGGCAGCGGTGGTTAGGGGCTGGGAAAACCGAAGTGGGGCGAAGGAAAAGCTGGAAAAACTGAAGCGAAAACCAGCAAAATGGCGGGGAAAATTGTCAAGGGGGCTGGGAAAACAACACGAACTTTATTTGCTCTATCGAACATGGGGAATCCAATGATAGTAGTATTAATTGCATTATTTAACTTACCATTTATTATAATATATTTAATTCATTGCTCAATAAGCTCTTAAATTCTGCTCAAAAGATATACAAAAAATACTTTCTTATGAACATATAGATAGGTGTAACCCCTAGCAAACCCTTTTTTTTTCTGACCAAGGTGTGCCTTATATATCTGAAAATTATATATTTGCTGTATGAATGATTTGAAAAATGAGCAACAAAATAGTAACTATTCCTAATATTTTCTGCGACACAACTTCACTTAAACTTTACGTTTTAAAGTGAAACTATATATATTTATTCTAAGTGTGCTTTTGAGTGGTTAATGATTTTGAATTCGAATTAAAGCGCATTACCATATTATGGCAATTATTGCGTATTATTTTCATATTATTACTAAATGCCATTATTATTTAATAGTTCCAATCCCACCGAATATTCGATGCTTTGTGCCCGCTCAATTGTGTGCTTAGTATATATTTATTTATTAGCGTAGATGATCTGCCCGACCTGGCCATTAAATCGTACTATATCCATTTCGGATTTATGGTCAGGGTATAACAACGGCCAAAAAGTGCGAGCCAGCCCAGGCCGCTTATAAATCATTTGGCTAACAACAACAACTGGTCGCGGCTGCAATTGGAGTTGCAGTTGGATCTGGAGTCGGAGTTGCACACGGTCTTGGCAAAAGTATCTTTTGGATCTATTATTTAACTTTTATGTGCGCATAAATGCGACGATATGATGCCGATGACGACTTGAAAACTAAAACTGGCTAAGGAGGCCCGAGCCAGTTTAAAACCAACCGACGGGTTGCAATTTTCCATTTTCAATTTTCCGTTTTCAACGCAACTAAATGGCGGGGAGGTTGAAATAAAAATGAGGTGGAAAAATAAAATCTCGACCGTGTCTGCTGCACTTTCATGTTAATTAACAAGAAACTTTTATCAGCACGCCGATTAAGCGAATGCCACTTCTAACGCCCCAAATCCCAGATCACACCACCTCTCTCTTCATCCGAGGATATGGTATCATGTGGCCCACCAATCCACCAATACTCCAGTCCACCACCCCATCCAGCCATTCAGATCCATTCAGATAAGCGGCCGACACACAACAAATTGTGGTCCATAAATTTGTGCGTTTTTCGCGAATGTCCAAAGAAGCCACGCAAAAGAAGATAAGATTGGAGCTTGTGTGCGGAGATCGTAGATCGGAGATTCCAGATCGCAGATCATTGACGGAATTCAATATACCATATTGATATGGTTCGTGTCGGCCGCAGAAGATTGCGTTGATTACACTAATTTGGCCAATTTATAAGATATCTCAAGTCGGACTGAAATGGATTGCAGTGATTAGCGGCGATTGGGAAATGGCCAACTGAAAGATAAACATAATTTAGCAATCAGCAGCGGAAATTCACCCGAAGAGCGAGGAAATGGATTGAAATGATTAATTTTATTAAGCGCTCCAACTCAAAGTAGACTATACAACATAAAAACAAGGGCCTGTCAGCCAAAATAGATGGTAGTCATTAATTTCGAATTTTGTAAACTATTGGAGGTCGTCAATTTTGTGTATGGGCGAACTATGGATTATTTTTAATGGCTGATCAATTAAAGTAATCTCTTGTGGCCCATAAATTATAGCTTGTCCAAAGAAGTCATGGCAAGATATGTGTGTTTTCAGCTATTTTGGGTGGCGGAGTTCAATATTGAAATTGAAAATGTCAACCGAAAACCGATTAAAATGATTTATTGGAAAGTTTAGTTTCGAGGCGGAGATAAACTGGTATGAATGGGTGAAATGCTTGAATTATAAATATATAATTTACAAAAGTGGCAAAGGCTCTTTAATGATTTTTACTAACTATTTATATTTTAGAAAAAAGAAAACATTTTACTTACACCAATTTCCATATTTTTCTTGCAGGTATGTGCCAACTATCGCTTAGCTAAAAATAGAGATTATCGAAATCTCGATTGGAATTAGAAACATATCGCGTCGCGAAGGGGCAAACGAAAGACTTAGGCAAAGAACTCGCCGCCTGCGGAGGTGGACGGAGGAGGACCAGGAGGAGCGGCAGAGGGAGCGGCAGGAGGAGCGGCGGCAGGAGCAGGAGCAGGTGCAGGTGCAGCTGTAGGTGCAGCAGCCGCAGTGGGCGGCAATCGCCTGGCGGACATGGCCCTGTATCCATCCTCTTCGCGGCCGCGGACGCTCATGGAGCAGCTGCTGGCCCGCAAGATTGAGGCGGCTGCCGCAGCGGGCGGCGCTCCCTCCACCGCTTCCGCAACTCCTACCGCTTCCGGCTCGGCCACGCCCACGCCCTCGCCCACATCAAGCAATCCGCCAGCGGTCGGCGGCATGGCCGCCCTGCCCATGCCACTGACCCTGGGCCTGGGCTTGGGCCTGGGCATGGGCGTAGTTAGCCGCCTGCGACGCACCGACTCCTTGGACTCCACCAGCAGCCTGGGCTCTCTGGCCTTCGGCGAGGACGTGTGCCGCTGCGACGACTGCCTCCTGGGCATCGTTGATCTCTACGTGATTAGTGCCTCCGAGGCGGCGAAGAAGAAGGTAAGCCATCGCGGTACTGCTTTAATATTGGGTTCGGGTATTTATCGACGATTTTGTAAATTACTTTCTTGTTTCGGTTTATTTATAACAAATGTCTTTATATTTGTGTACAAGCTACATTAAATAAGTAGTTTAAGTTATTCATCTTTACTTTACATATCTTTAAATGTTATACCAAATTACTGTTAGTTCCAATGAATATCTTCTAGATGAACTAGTATACTCTTTAAAAACCATAACCGTTATTAAGCTTTTCAATTTTCGCCACGAAAGCTCCAACTAGGGAGGTTGTCTCCGCTACAATAAAGCTCTTAATCTGCTATTAGGTTTCAATCAGTGTTGGCAGAAATTACAGCTAAAAAACAGTATAATCAAAATAAACTTAAAATGGCCCCGCATTTTCTTATTACGTTTTTATTGTATTTATGAGTGTGACAACTAGATGTTAAAAATATTTTCAAATGCAAGTGAAGTTCTTTGAATTTAAATTGTTTATAAACATTGTACAGAATACAAATATTTGTATTAAATTAAGAGAATTATATGATATTATGGTCTGGCTATTTATTGGCTAAAAGCACAGCGCTGGCTTGGACTCTTGGACCGGTCCAGCCGGAAAGCTCCACTTCCATCCCATTGACGTCACTAGCATCTGAGATAGTGATCTCGAGAAAGAGAGAGGGAGGGAGAGAGAGCGAGTGAGAGAGAGCGAGACAGGGAGAGCCGCTCATGCGTAAAGCGTGGATCGTGTGAAAATGAGATCGTTCAACTGATAAGCGCAATGGGAGCGGGAGCGGAGGCGGGGAATCGGGAGTGGGCGGAGGCCTTGAGATTCGTGAAGATTCGCAGAAGAGAGCGATCTTAACTCAATCTTCTCTTCCCAGGAAGCTTAGCAAGAAAGATTCATTATAGATCTTGCGACGATGAAGATGAAGATCCATATTGCTTATGCAATTTGTATTAAATTTTCGTCTTTTAATGGCCCTAAACTTTCTCCCAGAGAAAGTGATTTGTGAGTCATATTTAATAAGGATCTTGGCGGCGATCTTACGAAACTTTTCATTATTGTTTTCTTGGCAACTCCTCTTTAGCTCTTCCCCATTTTGTTTATTTACATTTAAGCCCATGTTCGCTGATTTACAAAGCCAACTTACCCAGTTCCCACAAATAAACAATGATATGCAATTATTCGTATAACAATGAACAGACAGCATAGGGCAAACACAATATTAGGCTGTGTTTTTACGTTTTCGCAGAGGGGAAATACACAAATCGTGCAATCTGTAAACATTTCACTGAAATTTGCTGATTAATTTGGTGGAAACTTCCTTTCACATCGATATTGATGATACAGAAAAATTAACAACTGATTGGTATGTTTTCTAAACGAAAAAGGAATTCTGAGAAAGGAGTCACTTTTTTTTGAAAATATCAAGCAAGCAACTCGATCATATCGTAATGGCATTTTCCGCTGATCTTGTTATCATTGACGTCACGGCCCGATGGCCTTGATCATTAAACTACGTCATCTCGGGTGAGTCTAGGCCAACTAATGAGCTTTGTTCCCCAGGTTGGGACCCCTCTCTCTTCCAGGTGATAATTTTGTGCCTAGGTACACTGGAAAAAATTCATATTTCAATTGGTTCAAATTCCTAGCTACAAAATCTTGCAGTTTGTTTAGTTTGGTATCTTTAGTTTGTGCTTAGCAGGTTTAAAAGGTAAAATATAATATTTTCTTATAAGCAATAATATATAACGAAATGAGGGTGCTCTTAATAGGTTTACCTAATGGCTTACCTAATATTTTAGAATACTTTTTGAGTTACTTTTTGAGATATCTGTTTCAATATCATTTCATGCTGTTTATGTATGCCGTCTGAACTTATCATATCATTTTCCGATATCAAATGTGATACTCGGTCATTTTTGTCAGTGCATATGTACATACATATATCACCCCCAAATCCGACTAATCTGCCTTATCAGTCTGAGCTCGCGGATTTCGGACTGGATTTCGATGGGATTTATTGGTAGGACTCCCGTAAATGAAAGCTGATGCTGCTCCCGTGTTGCTGCTGCGGTTGCTGCTGTTGCTGTTGCTGCTGCGGTTGTTGCTGCTGCTGCTGCTGCTGCTGCTGTTGTTGCTGCTGCTCATCGCCGGCGGAGCTCTCAGCGAGTTCGGTTCGGTTTGGCTCGTTTGGGTTCCGTTTTTTTAGAGCAGAGTCGACCAGTTGAGCTTTTGCTGCGATCGCGTGCGGCTGGCTCGGGGTCTCGTCTGTGGGTTTTTGTCATTGTTATTGTTATTGTTATTGTTATATTGCTATTGGTAGTGCTGTTGCCCGTATCGCCGACTTTCCGCGTGTGCTTCCACATATCTCTCGCCGCCGCGTCTATATGTACATGCCCACATATATATATATATATATATTTGTATATCAATTTGTATATCTGTGTTTTCTGAGCGCCCCTCTCTGTGTGTCAAGCCAATGCCAGAGACCGCGTCAAACGGCCCACCAAAATACAAAAAAAAAAAAAAAATACGAAAAAAAAACACACACAAAAAATTAATAATAAACAGCAACACAGCCCAGCAGCAATATTATTAACCGAGCTGTATTCCGAAAATATTATAATTTTGTTGCCAGTTTGTTTTTTGTTTTTAAACAATTTATTGCCTTTGGTTGCGTGTGCTTTTCACATTATGTATTTTCATTTTGAATTCAACAGCAAGCCGCAGAAAGAAAGCTGGAAAAATTCCACTAAAATGTATAAATGTTCTTAATTAACAGTTAATTGCTAAGAGGTGTGTGTGTGTGTGTGTGTGTATTTCGAAAAATTTAATTTCTAGTCAAAAAAAAAAACCCTACAATCCGAATCATACATGTGGCTCTGTATTATCCCTAAATCAAATACATACACTCCAAATATTTAAATAGTAAAATAAAAGCCTAGTGAAAGATTGCACAAATGATTAAAAGATTAATAAAATCATTCTTAATTGAATGCTAACTGCTATATTGCGTGTTTATTCTCAATTTTAATAGCATTCCACTGCACACCACTTAAAAATGAAAGCTTCAAAATATACAAAATAAAAAGTTAACAGAAAAGGTTTAGAACCTTTTTTTTTGAGTCTTCAAAACAATGGGCAATAAAATGAAATTTCGAAAAATAAAAAATTTCTTCCACTTTCGACTTAAATGAAAATGAATTGAATTACTCGTGTGCATGTGTGTGAACTTTTTTTTTACTGTGCCTTCTTTCCAAGTCAACCAAACATTTCAACAGAATCAAGTGGCAAGTTGGGGAATCTGCGATGTGTTGCTGCTGTCATTGTAAAGTGTGTTAATTGAAGCACGCGCCAAAGCCACCAAAGAAGCGAGAGCGAGAGGGAGAGGGAGAGCGGGAGAGAGAGAGAGAGCAAGAGTTGGAGCGAAAGAGAGGGCAGTCAGAACTCTTATACTAGATGACTGAAATAGCGAACTGACTTTTGCTCCGAAAATCCGAGTATTCACATTTATGTAAACATTTACACACTATATAAACGACGACGTCAATGAGTACGCCCCACCCTCACCACCCACCCCACCCAAACAAACCTACAGCCACCCCCAACCCCCTGAAACCCCCTCCAATGCAAAGTTAGGTGCTACGCAATTGGGGGAGCAGCACCACCCACCCAACAGGCCATATCCAAAAAAATTTAACGCGAATTATATAATTGAAGAGCAGCAGCAGCAGCACCTTCAGAAATCGTGCTCATTTGCGTACGCACTGCGAATTCGGCAATTGAAGCTCATTAAGTAGCCGAAAATGGAACTAAATCACCCCAGCACCCCACACCCCCACCCCCCATCCCACCCAGGTGCCTTAATTGGTGCTTGATCGCTTCAATAACATCCGCCCAGCCACCCACATTCGCAGCCCCACTCACAATTGGAGGCCCAAGACCGTATCCGAATGCGAATCCGAATCCGAATCCAAAGCCACAGCCAAAATCCATTCTGTGCGTCAATGGCACACCGAAAAAAAAATAATAAGAAAAAAACGATAATCAATTGGGGTTGTTAATGGCCAACCAAAAAACGCATCGAATGTTGTACAAATAGCTATCTTTCAGAGAAAAGCTATTATTATATTAAATTGGGCATGATCAATTTCCGAAATTGGTGCATAAATTTCAAATCTTAAAAAAAAAAAAATTATTTGGTATTTATGAACTAATCAATTTGAGCTGCAATCTGCGCATTTCAATTAATTTTCTGACATTTCATTAAAAAAATGCAGCGCAATATTTTCCAGTGCACAAATAGAAGAAGAGAAACAGAGACTCACACAGAGAGAAATTGAAAGAGCGAGTAGTTGAGGTGGCAAAGAGCGAGAGGGCGGTGGACAACAAACTGTTTACTTTATTAATTTGAAGCTTTTGGTAGTTAACAAAAAAAAACTGAAGAAATAGTGAGAGAAATTGCGTTATGCGAATGTGAGTGTCCATTTTTTGTGAGAGTGGGTGGTGCTGTTAATTTAGGGGGGTAGTGGGTGGTGCGCCCACAGGGGGATGGTTGGCAAGTGGGGGTGGCGAGTGCATACCAAAAAAAAAACACATATGTGCACACACGATCCGATGTATCTATGTATCTATCTATATGCATAGTACACAGCGCGATATATCGAGTCGTTATCGTCGACGTCGGTCTCGGTGTTTTTGTTGCTCTCTTCGTTGTTGGTGTTGACGGCATCGAAGATTGTACAATTGTTTTTATTAGATAACGAGCAAATTTGTATTTAAGAACGGATCGCAATCCGAAACCAAGCCCAGCTAGATGGAAATATAATGCGAATATATATTGGAAGATAAGGGAAGGAAGAAAGGAATGGAATATCATATGATCGATTATATATTATTGGGAAAACTCAAAGAATCCTAAGTTCTTTTAATCTTCTTTGGCTTATTGAATAGCATATCGCTTTGCTCTTTATAACTAACTTTATAAATAACTATTAATATACAAGCAGCAAATAGCATTGGTTTAAGAAATATCACACATACGCCATGTATGCCCGAGCTATTAATAAACAACAGAGTTGGCAAAAGATAGAGAGTAGGGTAAATCGCAGTCTTAAAAATTGTAGTTGCTAATAATATACACATTATTAAGGCTTAAGTATAAAGAAAGCCATGCCAAGCTTAACTTTAGTTCGATCTAAGATCTTTGTGGTCAAATACTTTGAGCCCTTATTATAGCCCTGTTTTGCAGCCATATAGCTGAGATAAGATCTCGTTCCTTATGATATATACCCACATCTTACTGATAACTTAAAACCAGAAAGATATCATTAATTAACACGCTAGGTAAAACTGTGTAGTAACTTTATTAGAGCTCTGAATATTCTGGAATTGCTGATAAAGTCGAAACCCTTGTCCCACTTACTAGCACTTAGTATTCAAGCCCTTGCAATTGCAACCCTTGACTTGAATCAGAATTAGATAAGCCAAATGTATAGTAGGCGATCGCCGAGCACCGAGTAGTATTACAAAGTACGTTAAGCGGAGAGATCTATGGTTGATATGGGGAGTACCAAAGTTCTCTAGATGACGGCGAAACAGGCTTGTTGTTGTGTTGTTGATATTGCTGGTGTTGCTTTGTTGTTGATGTTGCTGGCGTTGTTGATGTTGCCGGTGTTGTGTGGCTCATGTTGCTGTTGGTGCTTCGTTATCGCCTCACGGCGACGGCGTCAACATTTGCAAATGACGTCAAATGTTATAAAGAAATTTCAGTTCGCATATACATGCCTATGTATTGGTATTTGTATGGCAGGAGATATATATGTATATATACATATATATATAAGCGAGTATTGTTGCTGTTGTGCACTGGCGTAACTGGATAGCCGCGTCGCTGGCATTTCCATTATTATCATAATGTGCTGTTCGATTTGGGTTTCGGATTGGATTGGATTGCCTTGCCCGACTCTGGGCGGTTTCGCTTGTGGTTGCCGCTCGATGGTGTCGCTGTTTGCTAGTTGGTGCCGCTGGTTGCCGATGTAGCCGGTGACCATTGGCCAGTTTGACCATTTTGCCAGCTTCTAGCTTCGGATGCCGCAGATGGAGCTGCCAAGATGCCAACACGCTCCGACAATGCCTACTTAGTTTCGTCTATCTTTGCTTTTTGCGAACTGCGTTACATGGCACATACATATGTATGTGGTAAATTTAATCAATTTTGATTGATGTGTGCGCATTACAGCAGCAGCAGCAACTGCAACAAACACATCTATATAAGCCCAAAAGCAGTCAAAAGCCAAAGACTCAGCTGCAACGAAGCGATGATTCCCTGATCAAGAAGGGATTCAGCGTACTCCAAAGTGGAACTATAGGAACTGTCAGGTGAAAGTAAATCCTCAATAGGCTTTACTGGGCAAGCAGGCAGATCTAAATGCTCTATAGACTCCCATGTTCAGTGACTTGATGGAAGGGTATCTGGGTGGCTTGGGGATCCATTTGATCCGCTCAATCGCTCGTTATGATCGTGGCGGGGAAATATGATGTGGTTTTTAGGCGCGAACGGGTTCGCAAGTGCGCAGAATGCGAAGTGCAGCGACTGCTCAGCTCTCCAGCTCTCTGACTCCGATCTGTGTATCTCAATCTTCGAATTTTCGTTACCCAATTTGCAGAAGTACATACATAGTTGCATTCGCTACCAGATACCGCCACTGATGCACTTAACCGAGTGCCGTGGGCCATAATCCATGTAAGATGTCCGTGTGCGCCCTCAGCCAGCCACAGCCGCCGAATACACCCAATCAGAATCAGAAGCAGAAGAACGGGCCAGCGAGATTACCGGCCTTGGCAACCGGAAACGGAAGTACAAGTGGCATAACACTGAACGGCAAGGCCAAGGGCTCCGTAACGCCACCGACGCCGCCGCCCTCGCCGCAGGTACGGATCTACGAGGACTTCGACAGGATGAGCGCCAAGGAGGTGTACTACAATGAGGCGGGCAAGAAGGTGACCGTGAAGCTGCTGCACTTCCCAGACGTTCCGCCCGAGGAGATATCCAAATTGAAATTCGACGATGATGATGACGACGTCGATGAAGAGAAGGAGGATGGAAATGGAGACGAAAACGAAAATGGTGACGATGACGATGGCGAAGACAAGGGCGAGGAGGCCGATGAGGATAGCGATTCCGGACGCAGACCGACATCGGCGGACAGCGAGGATGCGGGCCAGAAGTCGGAGACAAGTGGCGGTGCCAGCAATGCCACCGCTTTGCCCAGTTCCTCCAAGAAGATCTTTCGCCGCAAGCTCTCCGGCAACAATATGCAGCCACGGAAATGCAGCTTGGCCTTCGCCCAGGCCCATGGGATTCGCCAGCGGGCGGAGAAGAAGCTATCGATGCCGACCATTAGCATTACGGCCAATTCGGGCGAGCATGTGGCCCACAATTGTGGCCTGCGCCTGAACTTGGGCCGCAAGCTGTCGCAACAGCATTCGCTGCCCCTGGGCTCACCCACCTCGCCCGCATCGCCAACGAGTCCGGGACCGCGACGATCGCATTCGCCGCTGGGCCAAAGTCTGTGTCCCGGCTACATCCAGTACTCCAAGTCGCTGCTGGAGGTGCCCATGCCACGGGACTACGGCTATGCCAGCAGCGATGATCTCAGCTCCGAGTGGGACTCGGATGTGTCCACCTCAGCGGCCGGCTCGGCAACGGGATCGGGATCGGGTACCGCATCCCAAGCCACCACCGGCAAGAAGGTAGGATGGGTAGCCCGATATATAGATAGATCCTATCTCAGGATAGGAGGGTTTGTATACATCTGTGTACATACTCTGTGTTAAATTATATAAGTTACAACCGAATTTATAGATCAAAAAATAAGTTGGTGTATCCACGTGATTTTTCCGCTCGTGTTTTCACATGTGATCGAGTGATAACAACTCAGCTGAAAAATCAGGGCACAAAAATGGGTCATTAGCCAGCTGTCTCATGCAAACTGTTTCGTTTCCAATAAACAAACAAAACTTAATTAGTTAATGCATTATTAGCGAAATGTAGCAACAGTCTGTAACATTATTATGAACTATTTACTAATTGATTTAACGTATTATTCTCGCAGACTTTGTACACTTATATTATAAGATGGAAAATGCTGATATTTCTAGCATCGTCTTGAGTAATCGATTTGCCCACGATTCTTGCAGAGCTCCGGCTGGCGAAAGATCCGCAACATCGTCCAGTGGACGCCCTTCTTCCAGACGTACAAGAAGCAGCGCTATCCATGGGTCCAACTGGCCGGGCACCAGGGCAACTTCAAGGCGGGTCCCGAGCCGGGCACCGTGCTCAAGAAGCTCTGTCCTAAGGAGGAGGAGTGCTTCCAGATTCTCATGCACGATCTGCTTCGGCCCTATGTGCCTGTTTACAAAGGTCAGGTGACCAGCGAGGATGGCGAACGTGAGTGGGCAGTTGTTATTATTCTTCTAACTATATATTCTAACTGTTATAATCCTGTGGCGCAAACAGTCTACCTGCAGCTGCAGGATCTGCTCAGTGACTATGTACAGCCGTGCGTGATGGACTGCAAGGTGGGTGTGCGCACCTATCTGGAGGAAGAGCTGTCCAAGGCCAAGGAGAGGCCCAAGCTGCGCAAGGACATGTACGACAAGATGATCCAGATCGACAGCCACGCCCCCACCGCCGAGGAGCACGCGGCCAAGGCGGTGACCAAGCCACGTTACATGGTCTGGCGGGAGACCATCTCCAGCACGGCCACGCTGGGATTCCGCATCGAGGTGGGCTTGAATTTGAATTGAGTATATTTATAAACTTGAATAGCCACCCCAAAAATCGAAACCATTCAATTTACATACGACTATGTGGATGAGAAGCGTGCAAAGTGCACATCCTTTAAATCGAATGATAACATTAATTATTCATTCAGAAAAGGTAATGGAAAGCCATTAATTTAATCGTCTAAACATCATTCGCAGGGCATCAAGAAGAGCGATGGCACCAGTTCCAAAGATTTCAAAACGACGAAGTCACGCGAACAAATCAAGTTGGCCTTTCTCGAGTTCCTCAGCGGTCACCCACATATTTTGGTGGGTATTCAAATTAGCAAGCATGCCCAGTTAAATGGCATTAACTTGGGGATTCCCTGCGCTCGTCTCTTTTTTTCTTTTCTTTTTTGCATACAGCCCCGCTACATTCAGCGTTTGCGAGCCATAAGGGCCACCCTGGCGGTATCGGAGTTCTTCCAGACCCACGAGGTCATCGGCAGCTCCCTGCTCTTCGTCCACGACCAGACCCACGCCAGCATATGGCTAATTGACTTCGCCAAGACGGTGGAGCTGCCGCCGCAGCTGCGGATCGATCACTACTCCGCCTGGAAGGTGGGCAACCACGAGGATGGCTATCTCATCGGTATCAACAATCTCATTGATATCTTTGTGGAGCTGCAGGCATCCATGGAGGCGGAGGCGCATGCGCAAGCGCAGGCGGAGGCCATTCAGTCACCCGTTTCTGGCGGAGATCCAGCAGCGGAGACGGGTGAAGAAAGCAAACCCTAATGGGAAATCTATACATTTCTACACGGAGGTTTGGGGCTGGGCCCCGGAGACAAAGACATTTCCAATTTCCGAATCGATTAATCCCCAATTCCTAGGCTAAGTTATACTTTTTTTTTTTGTTTTTTTTTCTAACAGTTTGCGTACATTTAACCCCTTAAGTTTAAAATCAAAGACTGAAATCACAATATGCATACACATATTTTTACTATGTACGATATACGCGTACATATACATATATAGGAGATATATAGCCTGGCCTATATGTGCTGCTGCTGTAGTGTAATTTATTTATCCAAAAAAAAAAAAAATTCACGTTTGGCGAATCCTAGAGATACCCAAATGGCTGGAGACAATCCCCACAAGGCAGTTGAAACTGTCGATCGTAACGATACGAAAAGTAACTAAGAAATGAACACCCAACACGCAACAAGAGCTTAGACTAAGTTTTTAATATAATGGTTATGCGACTACCTACTAAATACTACTAATTGTGCACTATTAAATTCAGTTAAACCAGAAAAACGAAAGTACTTGTTTCAATTTATTTGTGGAGTGAGCACAGAATTGGCCAAGCATAATAAATATAATATATTACTTGCGCCAAAGTGGAATAGAAATAGTTATTATAAACAGGAATCAGTAGGTCTATGGACTCACTCTTAATGCAAATTTAAAAAAAGCGCGGTTTTTTCATTTTGGCGGCAAAATGATGACCAGTGTGACCGTTAACCTTATGGGCCCGATTTATACTAAAAGTACTGCTCAGTACATATTATCACACATTATTTATTATTAGTAGTTGTACTTGTTACCAAGACTATCAAAAGTTATTAAGTGCTACTATGTCATAACTTAAATATTAGAACTTACCAATTAAAATGTAGAATCCACCTTTGAAAAGCGTGCCAATATTCGGTAGATGGCGCTTTAAGCACTGGCCAGATTTATCGATGAGAAGCGGCAATCGGCGCTGCCTATCGCAAGCGGCATCCATGTTGCGGCACCAGCATACACTTAATTTTCAATTCATTCGCGAATTTCAACTCGTGCCGAAAGGTTTGTTTGTGCGAAAGCAGCAGCTGCGAGAGAACGAGCAAGAGGAAGCCCACGCGGAAGTCGAGCAATTACCGAGAATTGTTAAGAGAAATATAAAACTGTTTAAAGTGAGTGTTCCTTGGGCGATGAACAGGTCGCTGATTCTGGGCAAAGTCGGCGAGAAATTGCGGAGCGTAAGATTAGAAATTAGCATCGCTGTTGTTGCTGTTGATGTTGTTGTTGTTTCCATGAGGAAAAGATAATGATGATCATGTTCGGTCGGCAGATTCGAGATTATTTCACAAGTTTTTGCACCGAGAGCATAGTTTCTTTTTTCTTCACATTTCGTTCTTTTTTTCACTTTATTGGCACGTCCGTCGCACACACACACACGCGGTGAGCCGGAGAAAAAAAGGGCACAGAAATGAAATCAAAACGAGAGGAAAATATTTGCCAATTCAGAAATACGTTTGTGATTTGTAATTAATTCGCATCCATTACATGAAAAACGCGAACGTGCCGAAAGTTCAATAAATTCAATCGAATAAATGGGAGCAGCCGAAAAATTTCGGCGTATTTATTATTCCGTTTTTCTTCCATTTCGCTTCGCTCGGCGGCCATTTTGTAGAGTTCAGCTTTTCTACTCTCCTCTTTGATCTTTCCAGTTTGTGGCGAAACATCTGGAAGTCAAGGGTAATTGCCCTTAATCGTTAGTAATTGCCGCCATTAGAACTCCGATTTATAGAGACTTGTAATATGGAATTAGCATCAAGTTAACTGAATTACAACTTAAAACCAATTGGAAGTTACATAGACAAGATTATAGGTTTGAAAATAGTAAGCTTATATTGCATATGAGAAATTTTTGGAATATTGTAAATATTTCCAATAAAGGCTGGCATAATGGTGGTGTAATAATCCGAGGTAAGAGTGATGAAATTTTTTTTTTTTTTGTGGGACCCAAAGAGTCTTGATAGATAAGATAAGATGCGTATCGGTCGAAAGAGGAAGTATCAGTCACAGCGAGATTTCAAGGGGAGATATGAGGGATTTACAATTGAAGTTCTCAAGGGAAGGCGACTAAGTCCAGAGCACTTTGTTGTTAATTATTCACTAGCTTGGATAAACGTGTCTCTAATTCCTCCATCCATACATTGAACAGATGCCCCAGCTGCAGAAGCCCGCTCCCGCATTCGCCGGCACCGCCGTCGTCAACGGTGTGTTCAAGGACATCAAGCTGAGCGACTACAAGGGCAAGTACCTGGTGCTGTTCTTCTACCCGCTGGACTTCACCTTCGTGTGCCCCACCGAGATCATTGCGTTCTCGGAGAGCGCCGCCGAGTTCCGCAAGATCAATTGCGAGGTGATCGGTTGCTCCACGGACAGCCAGTTCACCCACTTGGCATGGATCAACACGCCGAGGAAGCAGGGCGGTCTGGGCAGCATGGACATTCCACTGCTGGCCGACAAGTCGATGAAGGTGGCCCGCGACTACGGAGTGCTCGATGAGGAGACCGGCATCCCCTTCCGCGGCCTGTTCATCATCGATGACAAGCAAAACTTGCGCCAGATCACCGTCAACGATCTGCCCGTGGGTCGCAGTGTGGAGGAGACCCTGCGTCTCGTCCAGGCCTTCCAGTACACCGACAAGTACGGCGAGGTCTGCCCCGCCAACTGGAAGCCCGGCCAGAAGACCATGGTGGCCGATCCCACCAAGTCCAAGGAGTACTTCGAGACCACCTCCTAAAGAGGCTATCTGTTCGCTGGACGGGGCCGCTCCTGGCGAGTGGGAGCGGATTCGAATCGCAAAACCCCCGGTTCAAGCAAACCAATACACATACTATATCCACATTATATATCCTACATATTAACCCTAGAGCGTAGAGAGAAGTAACTGTGAGGCATCTTTCCCTGCAACAGCCACCCAAAAAAAAAGAAGAGAAACACCTGCAGACGCTAAGCGGAAAGTGATTATTTTTTAACTATTTTTGTGTGCTTTTTTTTTGTAATTCACCACAATAAAGGATTGTACGGAAGAGAACTCGGAGCACGTGGGTCTTTATCAGGGGGTGGCGGGCGGACTTTCGCCTCAAACCTCTGGTCTTATCATCCGGGGAAACATTTCCACAAAAACAAGTGGAAAGAAATAGCAGTGGGCGACTTATCACCGTCTACGGCTGGCAATTGCGAAATGTCAAATAGACTTAGACTGAATCAGAATGCCAGGAATGCTGCACTGAGAGAAATGACGAGTAACTCGTGCGCAGCATGGAGATCTACATATGATTTCTAATTAAACCCTGTTAATAATCTGAAACCATGGACTTGTAAATATGTAGATACTTATAGTTGTTCCATATAAGCTGTAACATTGTTACTTTGTTGTGGCATTTTATCGCAGTGCAGCAACAGCTGTTGGTTGGTGACACAGTAACCGAGTGCACAATTCCCGTTTTGCCACCATCCCACCCAACCATTTCAATGTTAAGTGCAAGCGAGAGTCGTCTAGTCGACGTGGATGTCTCGCATATTAAACGGGTCTTGACTCTATCGGTATATATATATGCAAACAGATATATATATACGATCTGCCTGATTTGAACCCACTTTGTGATCGTAGCGGTTCAACTATTACGTGTAGTTCGCGTCGCATCACACGAGTTGTCTTCGGCGGATCGGATCGAATCTCTTTCACCCAAACCAGTTCCTCCAGGTTATACATATGTATGTACATTTTATCTGGCTACCTACATACTTGTGCCCCAGCAGCTGCGAGTCAGTTTATTTACTGCCCGTGGAACCTACTGGAAACAGAACCCTTTCCAAAGTCAAGTGGTGCGATCTGATCGCTGCTGCGCACGTTACGTCGTTAGTTTTCATTTTTTATTTTTTTTTGCCATTTTGTTTACTGCCGCTGAATCGGCGGGGCATACCCGACTTGGATGGCTCATAGCGGCCACTATCATTATCAGTCTGCTAATTGCGCCCGTTGCCCACGGATACGATTACTCGAGTTCACAATGGTGGCCTACCATACAATGGACTTTCCTATTCGCGCTACAAAGAAAATTTCTAACAAGCCTCGAACATAAAAGAGAGCTTTAGAGAAGTTCCTCAAAGTAAAAGATGCACATGTCCCATACATTGGTACATCATGGCGTATGCGCAATATGTTATGTTATTTCTGAGTTCTGAGAATGAATCCCTCTTTTTATGGCCAGTTGCAGTAAGAGCAACCCATCTTCGTGATGCCAGAAGAGAACAATTGAAGTTCGTTTCTACCTGAGCTCGTTGAGCTCGCCAAGCTTAACAGAAAAAACGCTCTATTCATATTATTCATCAGCCGCACGACAGCTGCAAAAAGATATTGCTTCTGCTGAATCATGGCGACCAAAGCGGCACAAAAGCTACATGGAGCTACGTTTGTACAATAAACACCCAGACGGAGACCGATTTCTATGCCAACGGGATTGCCTCTCTATTGAGGGCGTTGCAAATGTCATTGTCGGTGGCGACTTTCGATGGCTGTGATTCCAATTCACCTGGCCATTTCCCATTCCCCCGGATCGAGATCGATGATTATTGGGTGGCTGAAAAACGCACTTGCCATAATGAAAAGCCAGCCGAATGGGCTGCTGCAATGGGAAATGGATGGGAAATGCCTGTGATATTCTCGATTTGCCAATCGTTGGACAGTCAGTGTATCCGGAAAACAAGTACATGCACATACAGCTGCGGGAGAAACAATAGCAATAACTAATTAATTGTTCTCTGCTTAACAATTAACTTACCATTATGATATATATATATATATATATTTGTATTTAAAAATATTTCAGATTAAAGGTAAAATATATTCAAATATTCCTTTTTTTTATTTCCCGTCAAAAATTATCCGTTTTTTGGCGAAAAAATTCGTAAAAATTGTTTAAATATGGCCCCTTACAAAAAATGCGAAAATTTTGAAAAATTAATTTTACAAAGTCCGTTAAAAAGCGGTATGGATGATTACTATGGGTAATTAGGAGTAAAAAAAAAGTAATTCTTTTAGCTGCCTGACCAATTTTAGTCAAGTTATGCAGAAAAACCAATCGTAAAAATTGAATTTTTCCCAAAAATCATTCTCTTGATTTACTGCAAAAAAAATTAGTTTTTTGATCAGAACTTTTGAAAGAATGATGATATTCCAAATATGGAATATCATACCTCATTGAGCTCGTAATTAAATTCCTAATCGAACTGTATTCAAAAAGAAAAAAATCAAAATTTTTGGCCATTTTTTGCAAATTTTACAAAAATGCGAAAATTTTGACAAAAATTATTTTTACCTTAGTCCGTCTAAAAGTAATATTTATAGTTAGTATTGGTAATTAGGAGTAAAAAATAGTAATTCTTATAGCTGTCAGGCAATTTTACATTATACATAAAAAACCAATTTTAGATATCTCATTTTTGGAAAATTGAATTATCTTCCCCATTTTTTGCTAATATTTGAAAAGGCGATAATTTACGCAAAAATAAAGTGATAAGTAGGATCGTTCGCTAGGATTTTAAGTAACAGAAAAGAGTTGGTCATTTGGTTTTATGCTTAATATTTTTTAAGTTATAGCCAAAAAGGCGCAACTTAAAATATGTTCAGCTTGTTTAGAAAAAATTAATCTCTTATTTATTTAGAAAGTGGACACTATTTTTGCGATAACAACAATGAGTGCTATGCTATAAACTGGTGTCTGTGGCGTAATTTGATTATTTTATAGACTGATAAGTGGAAATCGGGAGGCTTTTTCCGCGGTATTAGTGATATCAGTGGGAATGGGTCGTGCGGAATGCCATGCTCGAAATATGGCAAACTCCGCCATATTGGGCTAAGCCCGACCTTTGTGGGGTGTGTTGGCCACAATGGGTGTCCCAGTTGTAGTTGGGGTCTCCCACAAATATGAAGTACATAGATAACGCTGGTTGGACTCATCAATTATATTTGTTCTAAGGCGCACGCAACGGCGATATCGATCGGTAGTCGATATGAAATGTAATTGTACTTAATAATCCCAATTGTCTCAGGACAGGAGCCTTATTTGGGTCAGGATACTGATCGGATAATTGAATTTCCAAATGTCATCGATTCGAATCTAACAGTCAGTGAATTGCAAATGAGCTGCAAAGTATGCAATGGATTTTTAATGAAAATGTAGTGCTGGATACGATTGGAATATTAGTTCAGCTGCGTTTCTCACGAGTTTTGCAGCACTGAACTCGAGGGCTGCAATTTGTGCGCAAAACTTCAAGTGTTGATAACAAGTAATACCTAAATACGAATATTACGAACCCAACACCCGTTTATAAAAATCCAAGTACTCCTAACTTTCGATACAATCAAATTAGACTTATGCAGTGAATACTCTTTATCACAATTATCTAGAGCCTAAACGCGGAACTGTGCTGGAAAATAGTACAAAATCTGGGAATGGAGGAAAATGTACGTTTTACACGTAGATTTTGTTCTATGGTTAGTTTTCCTAAACGAAACTACATCAAATTCTACCAAGCTATTTGCTTCATTGACAATTTTCGACAGTAGTTGAGGTTTTCTAGGTGAAGAAGTTCTAACTAGAATGGGACCAATTGGCCCTTAATTTCATTATGGAAAGCACGTAACCGAGAATTGAGCACCTCAAAAGAAACCGCATGGCGCGTTCTTAATATCCTAATTGTCTTGTTTTTAGCCATAAACTTGGCCTTATCCAGCCATAAGGAACTCCGGTCGAGGTTATATTATACACAAAGTGGGTTTTATGTTAACAGATCGATTTACTGTCGCTATTGATTTATCACTGTACCGCTTAATATAGTATATAGATCGTAAACAAAATCGTTATTAAAATTATTATGTATCAATCATTTTATTTCGCGTAACTTTGTGAACATTCATCGTCGTTCGTTTTCTGAATGAACGTAGCAGCGATTTCGCCCTCAGTTTCCTGTGCACAAAGTGTATAGTTGGATGCATGGTCGGTGAAATAAAACGTCAATCTACATATCAAACTCCTTAGCAGCACATACAGACTCTCTACGTGTTGGTGTCTCTAGAAGAAGAAGCCGAGAATCTTGCCTCCCAAATGTTTTCTCCTGGCCTCCTCGTGGTCCATGATGCCGCCAGAGGTGGTGAGGACAACGTAGCCAAACTGACGGGAGGGCAGCAGATTGTTGGTCCACTTCTCGATGTCGTTGATGGGCACATCGAAGCGGGGCGAGATGACGCCGCACTTGTTCAGCCGACCGGTTAGGTTGACAACGATCTTGCCGGAACGGTGATCGTCGACGATCTCGAATTCGCCGATATAGCCATGCTTCATCATCACGGTCAGGAACTTGATGATCACCTTGGAGCAGGGACGCAGCAGCACCTGCCGCTTGCCACGCTTCTCGGCGTTGTTTATGCACTTGAGGGCATCGGCCAATACGTTCATACGCACCATGGCTGCAAAATGTTCGGGAACACAATTAGTCAAGAGCCAATAATCACAGAAAAAAATATGATGGCTAGGTTATTAGTCGAAAGTGCCGACTTTGCCACTCACTGCTCCATAAAATCTGTCTGCAAAACCAAGCAAAACGTGCTATTGATCTGCAACAAAACTGTCTCACTAAATTGCATATAAAAACTACTATATGAATAGTACTAATAGGTTGGCAAACAAAGCATAAGAACAAGTAACTTGTAAAGTACATAAAACTATGCGAACTATAACAGATCAATTGACCACTTAAACAAAACATACATGACTTCCTTGAAAAAGCTGTGACACCATTATTAGCATTATAAAGATCTCGAAAACTATCCAAAGCAAGTGTCTACTATTATAATACTTTAGATTTCTGGAAGGCAGGAGGCGTGGCGCCTTTTCGTAAATTCACGCGGACAGACGAATCGGTTTTGATTATCGAATATGATTTTAATAACAGTTAATAGCTTTACTTTTTTTAAATCAGCGAGTAACGGGATATTGAAAAAAAGAAGCAGAAACAGCTAGTAAAACACGTGCAAAATAGCAAAGAAAAAAAAATGATACTGTCTGTGTTTCTGCGGCTGTGTGTGTGCGTACAAGTGGCTGTAAACAACAACTATTTCTGGTAAGTTTACCAACTAAACTATGTACAAATTGGTTTAATTTAGCCGGTTTTCGGTGGTGCATTCGATTTAACTGAATGCCGAACTTTTTGCCACACTTTTAAGCCGCTCACACACACCCACATGCACAACAACACTGTGCTACACACTTGGGCCAATTTTTCACTTCATAGTCGTTTGCACATTAAAAAAATTGTAACCAAAAAAAAAGTACGTATATATAGCGCATGTAGCGAGGCATTTTATGCATTGTTTACACGGTAAACTGATTAGTTTTGGCACATTGGCCCACAGTAAAAAAAATTGGTAATAAAAAAACAGAGTTGGGTCGATTTGCACATGTTTCGGCCGGCGATCGCCGCCAATCTAATCTGTCTGAATTTTCGCGCAAAAAACGGGTCCAATGGAAGCGGCATTTACCTGGGATTGGTTTGCAAAAAACTGTTATACACGACCGCTGCAAATAGAGGAAATAAGAGATTTAAGTACAATTTCGTTGAACAAAAACGCGGAGAACACGTACTCACGCAAACGTGAAAAAGGGAAAAGAAAGGGAAACGGAAGGAAAAAGACGCAGAACAGTGTGGCCGTGTGTGTCGAAAGTGTCTAAACTCAACGTGCCAATCGATAGATAGCCGGACGCAGGCCACGGTTGCTGGCTTGGCTAAAACCGCTTGCATTATTTGGAGCCCAACGTTTAATAGTTTTTTTAAACGGCTTCAGAAAAAAATCTATGAAATTTGCACTCCAGTCCATGCAATTCTCTGATCCTCTCCTCCATCATGATCCCGTCTCCTCTGGCGTTCGATATCTGGGCTGCTGTTTGTTAATCATATATTGAAGGGAAATATTGACTGTTCTTATCTTTTGGCATTAAATAATATAAGTATTCCAGCAAGTCTTCGCATCTTGGTCCCATTTAATGAAGCCACTGTCAGGAGTCTCTTTCTGCAAGCAATCGCTTTAGATGGGTCTTCAGCTTAATAATGATCTTGTAAATAATTTTTTATGTACGATATAAGCGTAATTTATATTTTTACGTGGCCAGACATGGATCTATGTTTCCATTGGCATAAAAAAAAGGGTTGTCCATAGGTGATAAATGAATTTATTGTTAAAATTTATTCTTATTTGTTTCAATATTTCGCCATATTTCTATGCGTATTTTACGTCTCTAGAGATGTACTAACATGATTTCAATGGGATACGAGCCTTGTTTTGGCCATACAACAGAAAATAAAGTAATGATTAATCGATTGAAACGCAATTAAATACAAGATGATTAAAATAAAAGTTTTTAAGTAGTTTAATATTGAAATAACGAATTTTGTGATTTCATCCGTGTTTCAAACTCTTATCTTAATACTATCGAATTGTCTTCCTATCGATATACAACTGTTCTTTTAGCCGGCGCAGCGTTGCTGTCAGCAGTTTTGCACCCTTGAGGATTTTCCCTGGCCGCTTCAGACGGTCTTACTAATTATTCATAAATAAACAAAAATGTCAAAACAGTAAGTAATTTGTTAAAAATAAACAATTTGTGCAGTTTTTAAGTACCCGTTTTAACACCACGCAGATATGGCCTTATTTTACCCGGCCAACAGAAGAAAGTACCTCTAAAACGAGCCGAAAGGCCCTCGATTTTCGACGAGAACAGCGAGTCCGAGAGCGATGATGACCAACATGCTCCGCAATTGCAGCCAAGAGCCGGCGGCGTATCTATGGGTCCCAGTCTAATGGAGCGCCGCGTGGCCCGCCGGCAGCAGGAGAAGGCCCTGGCCGAGGATCCAACCATATTCCAATACGACGAGCTGTACGACGACATGGACAGCAAACGCGAGGAGGCCAAGCAAACGAAGAGCCAGGAGCCGCGGAAACCCAAGTACATTGGCCGGCTGATGGAGCATGCCGAGCGCAGGAAGCTGGAGAAGGAACTGCGCATCGAACGGCAGGTGCAGAAGGATCGCGAAGCCGAGGGCGAGATGTACAAGGACAAGGACACCTACGTGACTGCCACCTACCGCAAGAAGCTCGAGTCCATACGCCAGATGCAGGTGCAGGAGCAGCGTGATGAGTACCTCGAGGCCATTGGCGATGTGACCAAGCAGAAGGATCTGGACGGCTTCTATCGCCATCTATACGAACAGAAGATGGGCGGTCCCGCCCAGAAGGATGTCGTCAAGCCAAAGACGGCGCCCACCACCGACGAGGTGGCGTACAAGCCCATTAAGGCAGAGGCTGTCAAACATCGAAGCTATCGGCGACGTCGCCCCTCCGAGGATGAAGAGGAGCAGACCAAGAGCAAGTCAGACGTAGGCTCGGAGGCCACGAAGTCAACGGATCAAACGGAAGGCATACCAGCACAGGCACATTTGACCAACAACATTGATGCCGATTCCGATTTTAGCATAGACGACTCCAGCGATGAAGAAGACGAGAAGGAGAATGAGAAGGAAAAGAATAAGCTGTCCCAGGTCAAAAAGGAGGATAAGGACAAGGCTCCGGAAAGTTCAGAGCCCGCTAAACCCAAAGAACCCGTGGCATCGCAACAATCCCCCACCAAAAAGGAAGATTCCAATGCCGAAGTGGACGAGAAGGATCTACCCGTGCCGACAGTCACCAAACCGCCTGTGGACCGCACACTCTTCTGGCGCAAGAGGACCGTGGGCGAGGTCCTAGCGGCAGCCTTGGCTCGCTACGAGGAACGCAAGCGAGCGCGCCTGGAGTAAAATGCATCCAATTAAAGTTCGAGTTGAGGGAAAAACAAACCAGTGATTTCTGTATTGTCTGCTTATTATGCTAATTTCAATTTGTCCCATGCTCATAAATAATTTATGTGCACGCCAACGCTCTTAGCAGACCCTTTTCGGTGCAAATATTTTGCATAAGTTGCAACAGAGAGTCCCCCATCCAGCCCGTTTGCACTTTTCATCTAAAACAGAGGACAGAGAAAAAAAATGGGTAAGAAGTACAAGGCATGACGGATGGAACCGCAGGAAAAGTTGGGCCGAACAACACTGGAGGATGAGGAAGTGCCTGAAGAAGCAGAACGCGAAGATATTCCATTTATTTTGTATGACGACGACACGACGACAAGTAGGAGAGCCAAAAAAATAACTAGGGCTAGCTCAGAGGAACGAAGCTGGGAATACCCTTAAAGGTTATCCCATTTTCAGGCTAATAGATTGTTTTTTAAAGTCAATGTTAAAGATATTCCCAAGTCCCCAAGTTGGGTGCCCAATTCGACTTATGATAAAGGTAGACACTCAGCATATTAGCGCTAGAATGACATATTGATCCGAACATACATACCTTGCTAAATCCAACAATGTAAATAAGACGATGCTGGGCAAAAATTCATCCCTATTGATTTTATAGTCCCGAATAAATCCGCGTTGAGGCAGACAGCTTATGCAGAAATGACTTTTTAGGTTTAGGTTCACAAATATCTCGTTCACTGAGCCGGAAACTCCTAATCCAAGTTCTAATACCCACTGCAAGGGTATAAGGTATAAAAACGGAAAGGCACCGAGAAACTTGCCAAACGCCCAAATAACAAAGAGCCAACTTGGCTTTAGTTTATATTGTTTTTTTTTTTTTTTTTGGTTTTTTCGCCATCCTTTTTGTTTTTGCAACATTGTTGTTGTTTCATTTTGCCGCAAATGCTGGGAAATCCTTTTGGAAAATAGGTGTGCCCGCCGCCATAAAAGCGAAAACCAATGAACCAGGAGGGAGCGGAGCGGAGCAAGGGCCTCGCGAAAGGAGAACGGAAAGCAGCGAAAGCGCGGCGAGCACGGCTGACATGGTTAGGATCAGTGATGGACAGTGTCTAGGCGTTGGTTCCCAGGTACTTTGGCCCACTGTTTACGACCTGGTTGGGCACTGAAGCAGTCCATATACCAAAGCATCCAGTAATCTGTGCTAAAATCACATGCGAAACCTTTAATTCCTACGTATGTATGTGTCATTGAATTCTTGAGTACTTCGGTACAAAGTGTAGAATGGGTTAACTTTCATCTGTTGCAGCTGGTTGCAATGTATCTGTAAACTAAATAAAATGAGTATATTATTATTAAATAATATGAGTAAATAATTGTTAAGTAGTATTTGTTAAGCTCTATTCACTAGCATTAGCTGCTTAACAAAAGATTGTAAATGAAACTTTCTTATATCATATACCATCATATCTTCTATCCATTGCCATCTGTGTACCTTGTACCTTGTACCTTGGATTAAGGACCTGCGGTACCATCACCATCGCCACCATCATCACTTTCGGCTTAGCCACGTGAATTTTTCTTGTTGTTTTTCGCCCCTACCTTGTACTTTTCCCATCATTGAAGTTAGATTCCGGCTCCGGGGTCCGGCGCATTGCAGTGATGGCAAACCGCAGTTTTGCTCCGGTTCTTCATTTCTACATTCCGTCATCATCCCAACCCATTCCTCGGAATGCCGAATACCCGTGGACGGACGCCCCTGGTTGCCCCGTGTATGCCCGTATCCCCGTATCCTCGGGATATCTACTGCCCCCCCTCCGAAAATGTAACACCCCCGGAAACCGCCAGCATCCTACAGCATCTGCATCTGCATCTGCAGCCCGGACGGAATGTCAAGACGGATATGCCTCGCTTTTGATGTTGCCAACGTGCCTTCGCTCCACTTCGTCATCTTCCGTATCCATGTCCCCATCCGCATCCACATCCTTCTAGTCGTAGTCGTAGTTGTCCTCGTCGTTGCCGTCGTCGTCGTCAGCGAAATTAATACTGAAATCCATTTTCCATTTGGCAGTCAGCGGCCTCCGCTTGCCTCTCTCGCGCGCGCTGGCGTGCCGCATGGCTTCGTCTCGCTCTTACCTGTTCGATTGTGTCATCAATCTCACATGTCCTTTGCTCCTTTGCTCGTTTTTTTTTTTATTTGCTCCTTTCTGGCGTTTTTGTTTATTGATGTGCACTGCTGCAATTGAGATTTGTGCCACATTTTAGGCAAATTAATTCGATACGACCTGGAATGGAACTTTTTCTGATTGTCGTCGCAGATCGAAGAAGGGTGCGGCCTATATTGTACATATATATAGCTATCCCCCTCGGATTCACGTACCGCCGATCGAATCGAATGGAATCGAATTGAAACGGTCGTTAGCTTAACGTTTCTAATTGAGTGCTCTCGATTTGAGTGCAAGAACACACTGCCTTGCCTGCCTTAACCCTTTTGAGGTCTCGAGGGTTTTGAACAGGACGCCATTCGCTAAAAGGATGTTACTCGTTTCTTCAGTCGTGTGACGAAGGTTGCCATTGGCATCGGATCGAAATGCAAATATATAGACAGACTTTCAATTCACAGGCGTTGAATGATGGGAATGAAAACCAAGAGGAAAAGGTTGAAGGTAAAACTCATGCAAGCAGCATGCATGGCGTATGAGCGATATTCGTCTTTAATGTAATTGATGATTAGTGATGAAAAAAATATTATTAACAGGAATTTAAGTAACGCTTGTCTATTAAATGTACCTTATATAGGTGCTGTACAATCTTTTTTATTTATATATATTTATTATAATCCTAGACATCTGCATAAATCGTTTTCGGCACTTTATGAAATAATCACATCTTACTTAAAACCATCTGCAAATAGGAAGCTGCTGTCTCAAGTGGCGACTTCTTGTTTCGTTACCTTTGGCCGTAAAAAATTTAAGCATTTGAGTTTGTTTGTGCCGAAGTTTCTACTGGTCTCCATCTCCAGCTCCATCTCAATCGCAATCTCAATCTGTGTCTCTCTATTTTCGCCAAGACTCTTGAGATCAATAAAAGTTGTTATCTTTTTTATGCGGAAAGTGGCTGCAGAACTATGAGAGCGCAGTGGTTATAAAAAGTTAAGCTATCCAAAAAGTTTTTAGGTGATTTGCTGAAGGGCTGCCTGTGCTGTTTGTGGGTTAACCCGTCGGCAAAATCAGCAGCACCAGCACCAGCATCATCATCATCATCATCAACAACAACAACAACAGGCAGCGGAACAACAGAGATTATGTAACACTAATTCCATTAACCCCCTTTTGTGCGGCAAACGCCCCTTTTAACCCGCTTTGTATGCCTCTCTCGTTGCCTAATCAATTTACGATCATAATTACTTGGCTTTTGGTCTCGGTTTTGGGCTTGGCTTTGGCATTTTCCTTTGGCCCTTGCCAAAAAGCAAGCGATTCAATCTGGGCCTCCTGCAGACCAGCCAGGCCAGCAGCCATTGCAGCCACGGCCGTCCGGCCAGAGAAGCCAAACCCATTAATCCACCAGGCCAACCATACATCCCGACCCGACCAACCGACCACCCGAATCCCAAAAACCCGAAACGAATTCTGCTGCACAAGTGGTCCAGCCAGCAGAGGAGCAGAGCTGGCCAATAGGCGCAAGTAAAGGCTTCAAGATTGTGATCATTCACGTGTGAATTCAATTATCAACATTTTCAATGCCTTTGGACCAGGACTTGGAATCTGATGAGGATGCGCATGGGGATGAGGAGGAGGATGAGGCGGAGGATTCCGAAGGAGACTCCGACACGCAGAGGACCACGGACCACGGACGACCCGGAGTGCGGTGACCACAACCCTGGTGACCTGGCCGTTAGTCTTGTCCACGAAGCATTTGGCCAGGGGCGTGCCCAAGGGGGGCGGGGGATTGGAGGGTCATTGTGCCGCAAAGAGAGCCATAAGAGTCCATGCGGTCATGTGATTCGAAATTAAAATACCCAGTAGTTCTGTTTGAAAAACAAACGTACTATGGCTAAAACTAAAGTATAATATTTATAACACTCTATGAATAGAGTGTTGGAAAACTTAAATGTTTCCTTTTCTATTAATGAGCCTAATGAGTAAAGTATTTTTAGCAAGTTACGCATACGTAATATGTATTACATTTTATAAAGAAACACATAGTGGGTTCCAAAAAGCTTTAAGATTTAAGGTGTGCCTACTTTTTTAACCACAGAACACAGAGACCGAGTGACACCGTGCTGAAATCACTCATACGCCACGTACGCCGGCTGAAATCTAGTCTACGTCAAATGCTCTCAGGTAAAATGTGTGGCCAAAGACAACACTAATTAAGGATAATCAGCTTTTAAGCCATGTGTACGCATTAATTAAATGCAAACATGTTGGGTAAAAGGAAACAAGGAAACAAAACAAAAAAAAATATGTTTCATTGGACATTATGTTCTTTTGGCTTGTACAATTTCGTGTTTAAAATCGAGCAGAGTGCCTATTTTCCTCAAATGCAGTACACTTTTTTTTGTTTAAACCGAAAATGGTGAAAAAATGAAGGTGCAGACTTTTTGTTGAGACGATCTCGAATGAAAACTAAAGTTTATAGCTGCGGATTGAAAATAAAAACTAAATGTATTGCCTATAAAATGGGGGAAAAACGTTCATGAAATGTATGGCATATATATATATATATATATATATATATATATATATATGGGGATATGGATATGGCGATATCGCATTGCACATTTTATGCGGCCAGCAAAAAAAGAAAACGAAAATGTTCATTGCGGCAGATTACGTAACGGGGCGTTTTGCTGTTTTTGACCGTCTCGTCTCTCCTTTTTGTATATGTTTCAGTCACGTTTTGGTATAATTCTCCAAATATGTATATACATTTCGCCGGCTTATATTAAATCGATATTTCATCCTACTTCCTGGTCGGACGGCGCCCCTCAAAACTCCACCACTGTCGCACGTTTGTGTGTGTGAGTGCTGGTGATTTATATTGTTTGGCCACATGTGTGTGTTTCACTATGGCCATCTGTATTGGTGTCGCATTGGTGTGTGTGGTCGAGTGTGCCGGTGTGTGTGTGTGTGAGTGGCTGATTGTGTGAGTGTGGCAAAGTACAAGCCGCCGTGGCAAGACGCGCGAGGCGCATCCAAAAATTTCGTTTGCTGCAAGGGACAGAGTGTGTAATGAAAAATGTGTGGGGTATGACAGGAAAACGAGCGATGCAGAGGGACAATTGCCATGGTGTGGGCATGTGGGGGATCTGGGGATGTGGGGATGTGGGGATGTGGGGATGTGGGGAGGCGAGGAGGTGAGGAGGTGCAGAAGCAGCAGCAGCAGATGGAGCACGAGGTGGAGGTCCTACGGCCTGGATAAGAGGGAAGCGGATGTGGGGCCTCGTAGGCTGGATGCCAACCGCGCTCATGACAAACAAAACGCATCACACACACGCTCACACACCGCAAGAAATTTGTAATATTCTCATGCTTAGTAATTAATAAAATAGGGGTTATTATGGAAAATAATCAACTGGCAATCAGTTTACTTGTATTTAAAAGAGTTATTTAAATTATGATTATAATGGTAATTATTTTGATGCATATAAAATGATATTACTATAACTAGTATCAGTCTATTTTAAATATATATATATTTTTCTTTAATTTTTATTAATTTTTATTTCAGACTTGTGCCACGTAATTTCCCGCAGTGTACTAATGCCTGCATTTATGTGCTCTGCCTGTGTGAGTCCGTGTCTGTGTGAGCTGGCCCGTAAGTGTGTGTCCGTGTGTCTCGCTTAGCGTGTCTGTGTGACTTAGCGAGTGTGTGTGTCTGTGTGTGTGTGTGTGAGCGAGTGTATCCTGCAGCTGAGTATCTGTGTGCATGAGGAGCCCTGTCAGCCTGTACTTGTATCTTTGATACTGCATCTTCGCATGTCCCGTTAGTCGCCTGGGTCACCGGGTAGATTCGCTAGTGGATTTTCTCGTCCTGCTCGTTGGCTTCTTTTTGCATCCTCTTCCCCTTCCTTTTCGGCATCCCCTTCCTCATCCGTTTGGCCCACCATTTTTATCCACCATTCCCTTGCCCATCCGCCTTCCTGGTCGGCATTTAACCGTCTCTTGTTCTCGGCCATTTCTCTCGGATATTTGTGCAAGTCATTCACAAATACACATAAATATCACTCATACGTCACGTACGCCAGGTCAATGTTGTACAGCCAATTAAAAACCATGTTTTTACCCCACATTGTTTTTATTTATACAACATTTTTGCGAGCTGAAACTATTTGATTTTGGTTAAGGCCGAAATAGCTAAATATATATGTGCATTGTACACGCCACTAATGGGATACAAGCCAAATAAACTGAAGATTTCTAGTTTTCCTCCTTCTCACATTCACTTTGTGCTCAAAAAAAAAAAAAGGAAAAAAGAAAAGAAAAAATAAAATACGAGTACGTAGAAGAAAACTAGTCCCCAAGCTCAAAAACTTTAGAGTAAACTTCATGTGCCTGCCCTTTGGTGTAAAAATTATGTACACGAGAGAAATGCAAATTTTAGATAAGAGTCGTTTTCTATTTGCATATTTTGCAAATTGCTTTTAAAGGTTTGGTTTTCCATTCGCTTTAATTGAGTTGGACATATATATTAGCCATAAACGAAAAGTGTGGACTCACCACCATATGCTTCCATTTTAAAGTTGTGGTTTTTATTATTAACTTTTTCCCTCGCCCACTTGCAATATTTAAAGAAAACGGCAAAAGATATCTGCTTATGGGCAAATATCTTGTAATCTGTGCCATTTCTTGCCCGTCTACTTATCGGATTTCTTTTCTTCGCCGGTTTTGCGCCGTCTGTTCTCAACGATTCTCAAGTGCCCATCTTGTTTTTCACAGTTCCCCTTTTTTTCCTCCCTGATATTGGCCACTCCCTTTGCTGCGCCTTTAATTAGGCTTAAGCTTTAAAACTCCAGTTGGTTGGCATTTCAAAAATGTCTAAAAGATGAGCTTCAATTCTTCCGCATGTTTATAACTTAGAAGAATTGGTAGAATTTGGTTAGATCTCTATCCAACCTCAAAAAACGAGAGTTATGTTATTAAGGTGCTTAAAAGTATGCAACAATATCTTGTTTTTCTTCATTAACGATAGCATGGCTGAAGAATGCTAGTGAGAAATCTTATATGTAACATATAGACATTCTACAAAGATTTGAAAATGCAGCATTTTTCCACATACAATATATCTTAAATAGTTGAGATGTCGGTGCACCTTAAGCCCGATTTAGTATATTGTTTGAGCGACTGTCCTTAAATCTTTGAAGGTTCTTGTTCTGCCACTTATCGGCTTTCGTCTATTCGCCATTTTCCATTCCTCTTCCGAGGTTTTCCACAGCGCTTTCTCGGCTTATATTTGCTCCATTTAAGCGCTTTCTTCAAATCTATTTTTAATCTCTTGGCAGAGTGCACTCCAAGTCGTTGTTTGTATTGTATTATTTGTGCGGGTATGGGTGAGTGGCGCACGTGTGTGTGTGTGTGTGTGTGTTAGTGAGTGAGTGAGTGCGGGCTCGTTAGCTGTGTTGGTGTGCCAGTGTGTATGTGTGTGTGCTTAGTGGCTTGCTAGTGTGGGTGCATGCGGGCTCGAGTGTGCGTGTGAGTGTGTGTCTGTGGTTGTGAGCTTGGGTTAGTTTGCGTGGGCCGCCTTTTGTGGGTGTGGCCCAGCTAATAAGCAGGAAATTAAAATGTTATATGCATTGCCATGGCTGCCGGTGCTGGTTTTCCTCATTTCACTTCAGCGACCCCTCACGTTTCCCCCGCTTTTCACCGCTTTTCCCGCTTTCACTAACCAACGCCCCACCCCACCTCTCATCTTCTCTCGATTCTTCCCGTGTCCGTCCGTCTCCTCGGGCATTGTCAACTCGGTCCCCCGTTTTTTTTTACCTCATACCCATGTGCTACATTTATATGTGTGCCATATATACGGACCAGCTTGCATAAACCGAACTTTTCTAACTCAAAAACACTCGAAAATCTCAAAAAAATATCGGGTTTTTTTCAAAATCAACAACCTTTTTAAATTCCGATAAAAAAAGTTTATAGATGTAAAATTATATGAGTAATCAAAACATATTACATACATCTGCATACATTTCCAGCTTGCGGATGTGAAGCTGTGCGCACTTAGGGAAGTCCCACTGCAGCCACACTCATATAGTATATATATACATATATATATATATATGTTGTAGTGTGCGGTTTCGGTGGCGCGCCTTGAAGTATGCATTATTTTTACGTGTCAGTGCGCATTTTTGGCATAATTGAAGCACAAACAGCGACAGAAGCGGAGCTCCAGCCTCAGTTTCAGTTCAGTTCAGCTTCTGCCAGTATGGCAAGGTCGTTTTGGGCCAAGCCCAGGAACCCCTTTATTCCTTAACCAACACCCATCGTACCCCGCACCCCGCCCCGCTGTCACCACGCCTTTTGGCCCAAAAGTTAACATTGCGTGCATGCAGCTCGACTGGACTTGGATTAAGTTTTTCACTTTTTCACCCGCTCCATGTCCTCGTTGTTTTTTGCGCACCGAAAGAGAAAAGGATATAAAGGATATGGGAATATAGACAGCCAAAAACTTTTGTGTCACGCCTTTTTCCACAGCCCGCATCTTTTCACAACACTGTCAAAAAAAGAGGAAGAAGAAGAAGATGCAATAAAAGAGTGCAAATGAATGGAATATGGAATAGAATTCGAATGGTTTTTCGAAAATGTTGTCATCGAATCGAATCGATTGCGCTCACTCGCGCGTACAAATATAAAAATGATTTTTCCAGCTGCGTCCCGCCAGCGAAATCGCAATAAATAAACAATGGAAAATGTAATGCCAAAAGCAGCTGAAAGGTTCGAAATTAATTGTCAATAAAAGTGCACGGCATTCGCCGCTGTTTGTTTGCCAAAAGGTGTTAAATACTTCAAAAAATGTACACGAACGGTTCGTTGCCAGCTTGTTTGCATTTTTATTATTTTCATTTGTATTTCGCATTTCGTATTTTGTATTTTTACTTTTATATTTATTTTGTATTTTGCCAGCAACATGTTTGCATGTTCTTTTCAAACAATGGCGAAAAACATAAACATGCAAAATGCTGCTGCTGCTTTATTCAAATCGATTGATTGGCATTAAGCGTAATGAAAATTGAAAAGGAAACCCTCTTGGCTTCTTCAGTACACTTTCGTTAATTGAACTATTTTCATCGCGCGATTTTACTACTTTGAGACTTCCCAACACACCACTGCAACCCATTGAGTATTCACGCCTGTCACTGCAATATCATAAAATGTTATAAAATTCCAAAAGGAAAATCAAACTTTGTTGTCGCAGCTATTTCGTTGGAAGATTTGCGAATCCATTGATAAAAAATATATATACAAAATTATATAAATATAATAATAAATAGGAAAGTTAGCATTGAAACTGGGGAATAAGGAATATATAAATTTAAAAATAAATTATAATTATTAAGCTGTCAACTTTATGTATAAGGACCTTCTAAACACTGGAATTATCAAAACATGCTTCTTCTTTATAAGATTTTCTTTATCTGAGAAGAAAGTGGTATTTTATGGATTCAGAAAAGTTCCCTTCGTTTTTTCTTAACTTTGGAATATTTTATCTTTTTGATACGATTGTTTTTCTCTGTGTAGCGACCACACCCAAACCGCTTCTTCTTTAAGCAGTTTTTAAATGAGATTCTGTTTTATGTTCACAGATCCTATAGTCGAATTCCCAGCAATGAACCCCTTAACCCCCCTTAGCCACCACCCCCCTCGGAAAACCCCTTTTGCATTTAACGACTTGTGCGGTTTTTCGGTGCGATGGGCGTTGGGTGGTGGCTCTTTCAATGGGGGCGTGGCCGCTGCGCCGGTCGAGGCTCTTATGTAAAAACCTAATTAAAAGTGCTTTATTATGCAATTAAAGCAGATAATGTCACATTGCAGTGCGGTTTAGGGTCGCACGAAAATTTGCGGGCGGTGGAAGGTCCGGTGAATTTATATTATTTTTTTTTTTGGCCTGCCTGCGAAGGCGTTACGCATTTGCAGTTGATTTTTCCGGAAGCCTGCGAGTCAATGGTTGTGGGGTAACGAGAACAATGCACTCGTTTTTGGGCCCAAGTCCTGGAATTCGCCCACCCGCCCACTTTTCATATTTTCCAACTAATCCCCAAGTCCCCCCAACCCCCTCGCTGGGAAAACTCTGTCCCTCATTGTTGACAATTGTTTTGCATAAATTCCTTTTTTTCTTCTTTTTTTTGACCAGCAAAATGTAAAATCCTCACTTGTTTGTCCATTGGCAAGGGAAACTCTACTCTATCGCCCTCTCTCTCGCTCTGTCTGCATTTTCCTCCATTTTCCTAATATTTTTGTGGGTGCTTCTAGTAAAGGAGGATGTGGGTGGGGTGTGCTTTTCCTGCTCCCTTGTCTTTGCTTTGTC